>NW_006921615.1:11863552-11878312 GCF_000298275.1 Orycteropus afer afer
AATGCCTTTGCATAGTCAATAAAACACAAGTAAACATCTTTCTGGTATTCTTTGCCTTGAGCCAAGATCCATCTGACAGCAGCTATTATATCCCCTGTTCCACATCCTCTTCTGAATCCAGCTTGGACCTCTGGATGTTCTCTGTCAATATACTGCTGAAACCATTTTTGAATTATTTTCAGTAAGATCTTACTTGCATGCGGTATTAATGATACTGTTCAATAATTTCCACATTCTGTGGGATCACCTTTTTTTTTTTTTGAATGGGTATAAATATGGATCTCTTCCTGTCAGTTGGCCAGGTAGCTATCTTCCAAATCTCTTGCTGTAACCAAGTGAGTACCTCCAGTGGGGCATCCTTTTTTTGAAATATCTCAATGGGTATTCCATCAATTCCTGGAGCCTTGTTCTTCGCCAGTTCCTTCACTGCAGCTTTGACTTCCTCCATCAGTACCATTGGTTCTTGATCATACGCCACCTCCTGAAATGGATGAAGATTGACCAGTTCTTTTTGGTACAGTGACTCTGCTTATTCCTTCAATCTTCCTTTGATGTTTCCTGCATCATTCAAAATTTTGCCTTTAGAATCTTTCAATATTGCAACTTGAGGCTTAAATTTTTTCCTCAGTTCTTTCAGCTTGAGAAATGCCAAGTGTGTTCTTCCCTTTTGGGATTCTAACTCCAAGTCTTTACACATTTCATTGTAGTAATTGGCTTTGTCTGCTCAAGCCTCTCTTTGAAATCTTCTGTTCAGCTCTTTTATCTCTTCCATTTGCTTTTATTTCTTCCATTTGCTTCAGCTACTCTCCACTCAAGGGCAAGTTTCACAGTCTCTGCTGTCATCCATTTTGGTCTACTTTTCCTCTCTTTTTAGTGACCTCTTGCTTTCTTCATATATGATGTTTTTGACGTCATCAAACAATTCTGATTTTCGGTCACTGGTGTTCAATGCATTACCTCTGTTCTTTAGATGGTCTCTAAATTCAGGAGGGGTATATTCAAAATCACATTTTGGCTCTTGTGGACTTGTTTTAATTGTCTTTAACTTCAAGTTGAACGTGCATATGAACAGTTGATGGTCTGTTCCACAATCAGCTCCTGGCCTGGTTTTGGCTGAAGATATTGAGCTTTTCCATTGCCTCTTGCCACAGATGTAGTCAATCTGATTCTTGTATGTTCCATCTGGTGAAGTCCACATGTACAGGCACAGTTTGTGTTGTTGAAAAAGGTATTTGCAATGAATAAGTCATTGTCTTGCAAAATTCTACCATGCGAGTACCACCATTATTTCTGTCACCAAGGCCAAATTTTCCAATTACTGGTGATTCTTCTTTGTTTCCAACTTTTGCATTCCAGTCACCAGTGATTATTAATATATCCTGATTGTATGTTCCGTCAATTTCAGACTACAAAATTTGATAAAAATCTTCAATTTTCTCATCTTTGGCTTTGGTGGTTGGTGCATAAATTGGAATATTAGTCGTATTAAGTGGTCTTCCTTGTAGGCGTATGGATATTATCCTATCACTGACAGTACTGTACTTTAGGACAGATCTTGAAACATCCTTTGTGATGATGAATGCCACACCATTCCTCTTCAAATTGTCATTCTCAGCATAGTAGATCATATGGTTGTCTGATTTAAAATGGCCCAAACCAGTC
Organism: Orycteropus afer afer; assembly: GCF_000298275.1. Classification (NCBI taxonomy): domain Eukaryota; kingdom Metazoa; phylum Chordata; class Mammalia; order Tubulidentata; family Orycteropodidae; genus Orycteropus; species Orycteropus afer. The sequence goes on from NW_006921615.1 coordinate 11,865,215, forward strand.
CATTTCAGCTCACTAATGCCTAGGATATCAATCTTTATACATTCCATTTCATTTTTGATAACTTCTAATTTTCCTAGATTCATACTTCATACATTCCATGTTCTGATTATTAATGGATGTTTGCCACTGTTTCTCCTCAATTTGAGTCCTGCTACGCCAGCAAAGAGAGGTCTCAAAAGCTTTACCTTATCCATATCTATAAGTCTGGTTTTACTCTGATGATGCAACTCTTTCCCAGTTGTATTTTGAGAGCCTGCTAACCAAAGTGACTCATCCTCCTGCTCTTTAATTGGACAATGTTTCAGGGTTAATCATAAAGTTGTGAAGTAATGTGTCAAACAGTGTTTCTCTGCTATTCATAAGGTTTTCCCTGGCCAATTTTTTGAGAAGTGGATGGCCTCCTCCTTCTTCCTAGTCTGTATCAGTCTGCAAGCTGTGCTGAATCCTGTGCACTATGTGCACCTCACTGGGTTTGTAACACCAGTGGCACAGCCTCAAGACTCACAGCCACACGTCACCACAGTAGGACAAACTGACAGAGAAGTTTGTCTCCCTTAGCTGTTCCAAATCTCTCCAACCTCCTCTTACCTGAATCTCTGCTGCTGCCTCCTTGCTCTGTCCTGGCCCCCTGGCCTTTTTACTCTCCTTTCCCCCACTTTACCACCTTGCCACTTGTGGGCCATGGCCTGGGTTCCCTCCCCTCACCTGGACCCCTGCAGCTGACTCCTTGCTCTGTCCCGGTCCCTCTGGACTTTTTCTCTCCTAATGCTACCATGCTGAAATACCAGAAATACCATACATGGATGGGTTTAATAAACAGGAACTTATTCTCTTATAGTTCAGGAGGCTAGAAGTCCTAATTCAGAGGGTCAGCTGTAGGGGTTTGGTGAAAGGCCCTCAACCTTGGGCTTAAGCTCTGCCTTTTGTCCCAGGCCCGCTGGAACTGGACAGCTATTTTGACTTACACAGTTGGTGGCTCCTGAGGCTGATGAACCCAAGGTTGGCAAGTAAAAAAAAAACAACCCTAAGATCAGCAAGCAACATGGCAGACCACTGGTTCAAGTACAGAAAAAATCCTAAGATTGGCAGGCAACATGGCAGGGCACTAGTTGAGGTCCAGAAAGTGGAGATGAAAATTCAGCCAAAGGCAAATATGCCAAAAAATTTGAGCACTTCCTCAAAACTTCTGTATATATACTGAAAGAAGGCCACATCTCCAAGGCAACTATTTTGCTGATCACAGCAGATTCCACCATGGAGGTGAATACAATCTCACACAGGGAATAACTACATACAGCTGTCAAGCCACTCAAAAGTACAGCCCAGCCAAGTTTACCCACAACCTTAACTACCACAAATACCAATGGCAGAAGCAGAAAAAACAATGAGACATGATAGTGGTTGAGACTAGTTTGATAAAACCAATAGTGGTGAGCAGTGGTAGGATCCAGAATATTTCAGGGTATTTCTCCCAGAATTTTCTGAAGGAATGGATATTTAGCTTATAAAAGAAAGTAAGAGAATGTAGTATAACTCCAACTTTGTTTGCAGAAGTTGTTGGAAAGATGAAGTTGGGGTGAGCTGGAGATGAAAGTTTTTGGAGAGTGGCATGCTTGAAATTGCAGGTGATGGTTAATTTTATGTATCAACTTAGCTAAGTTATGGTGTCAAGTTGTTTGGTCATACATTGGTCAAGATGTTGCTTTGAAGGTATTTACATGTTCTCAACATTTAAATCAGTTGACTTTGCATAAAGAGGATTACCCTTCATAATACATGTAGGCTTCATCCAATCTAGTAAAAGCCTTAACAGTGAAATGTGAGGTTTTCTAAGAAAGAAAGATTTTGATTCAAACTGTAACATAGCTATCCAGATGGAGTTTCTACCTCACTGTCTGGCTTACTGATTTAGACCCAAGACTGCTGGTATTTCCAGACTTTTGCCTGACGTACACAATTTGGACTTGCCAACACACACAATTGTGTGAATCAATTACTTAAAATAAATCTCAGAATCTCTGCCTCTGTTTCTCTCCCAATTTATGTCACATGTAGTATCATTATAAATTGAATTTGAAGCAATTGGACTTGATAGCTTACCCAGATAATGATATATGATATACCAAAGACAAGTTTGAAAATGGAGCCCTTGGGAAAATGAAAACGTGGATATCACAAACAGACTGATGAGCCAGCACACAATTCATTTAGAAGTAATGACAAGGAAGTTGGAAGATCCACAAGTGAGAATGTTGTTCCAGAAATCAAGTGGAGAAAGTGTCTCAGATACAATGAAGAGTAATCAGTTGTGAGAAATACAATAACAATACACTGAGGATTGAATACTGCCTATTGGATTTACCAAGATAGAATACTTTAGGAGCTAGATAAGAGCATCAGGATGAAAGGTTTGATTGAAAAGAATTTAGGAGAGAAAATGAGTTGGAATATCAAAGAAAAGAATGATAGAAAAATTCTTTTGAGGAGTTGTCTTAAACAAGAGAGCAGAGTTACAGGAATGAGTTGATTATCAATTTTACCCTACATAGTATCTCTGTGGATAGCTAATTGTATCCTAAAATCAGATTATTTCATTTTTATATCTACTTCCAGGTAATAGAGTTTTTTGTATTCCTATGGGCAATCTACTTCTGTAGTGATACCGCCTCGGAAACCCAATGAGGGGTCACTATGAGTCAGGTCCGACTCCACGGCAAACAAAAACAACAACAATGTATTTTCAAATAAAATTTCAATTTTACATGAAAGATAAAGCTTAATGTAGTAATGTTTCATCTATTTTGATAGTTTATAAAATATGAAAAATAACTATTTTATATGACTTAAAGCAACAACTTCAAATCAAAAGTCTGAAGTTTGCTATTTCCTTAACAAATTATCATTTATTCACCTAACACCTCAGAAGGAAGATAGGGCAATCTACTTCCATAGTGATGCTTCCTTGGAAACCCAAGGAGGGTTCGCTATCAGTCGGGTCCAACTCAATGGCACATAACAACACAATAACATTTAAGTACCTTTTATGGGCCAGCCACTTTAAAATTGTTAGAAGTTGTTTTCCCATACATAAATGTTCAAAAATACATAATTATAAATAATCCTCTAACAATTTTATCAAGATTTAAAAATGGTTTTATAGTACTTAGAATTACATTACAACCTGGGGAAATATGGGAGTTTCATTTTCTAATAGAGATGCCATTTAATACAAAGATGATAAACAATGAATATTTCTGGCATAATTACAAAACTAACAGGTTGAATTGAGTAAAGCCCCAGTACTAAATTCAACAAATGCAAATTAAAAAAAGTATTTGTCTCCATAAAATGAGCACCCAGTTTGAGGGGAAGGTGCTTAGATTTAGTCTACATGTTAAACTCTCTTAAGCAGAAGTAAAAGCTTGTTTCTATCTGCTGTTTCCTAATATCTAATATCTCAAGTTATTTCTAAAATCATTAGAATTAAAATCAAAAAAGATAATTTTGCTTTTCCATTTACACACCTGTCTCTTGAACATTAATGCAACTAAAAATGTTATGCTTCAATATTTTCTTCTTTAATTGAAAAAAGATACACTTGGGGCATCTTGATGCCAAGTTAATAAATCCTGAGGAAAGGATTTAATATCAGAAACATGGATATAAACTTGGAATGGACTGAATTGGCTATACTCTAATGAACTGTGACATTTAATTCATAATGGCAAAAATTGCAGCTTAAATCCTCGTTAATCAGAATGGGGCTAAATCACAAATGACTAATCATGGCTTTCTCTTCCTTCCAAAAAAATATTTTAAAAAATGAGAAGAAACTCACAGTAGGACATGCTGATTTAACATATCTTCATGCTTTTATTTAGCAAAGAAGAGAAGCAAAATTAATCCCAAGTGAAATTTAAGTCCCTATTCTTACGTAAGTGGCACTTGACTTTTTATGTGTATGTGTGCAGAAAGGAAGAATATGCATACACTTACTTTATGTGCTCCATGGCATAAAGTAAGTGCATTCTCAGGAAACTGCACAATCTCTGGGAAGCTATTGTTTCCCATGTTTTCCTCCTGGGTTTTACTTACTGACCCAGCATGATGAGATTGCTAAAGCTACCGACAGAGAAGAGAAGGACAACATCTCACTATACATAGGCATTTGCTTAAGAATGCGTCATCCTGGCCACAAGTACTGAACAGGCACTGCCTACTTACAGCAATCAGTCATTGTTGTCACAGGTAGGTGACATAAGCTATAAAGTTGGGTTATTGCACTCTCCCAAACATGAAGGGCAAGAAGCATCAACCTTGCTCCCAAAGCAAGATTGTTTCTCTGTCAGTGAATTTCTCCCATGGATTCATAATGATTATGAAATAGTGTTAGTACCAAACAGTCTTAAGGTTCCATCTCTATTAAATAACCCAAAAAGACAAATTAATAGAGGCCACATCAGTGGTTGTTTAAGGCTAGGGAAAAGTGGGAGTAGGGACTAACTGCCAGTAATATCACTAGGGGGATTCAGCAGGCACAGAGCATACAGAGGAACACTGTCAGAGAATGTGACACCTAAATGATTGTATGTAAAACTTTTGCACAGTGTTTCACCAGGAACTTCTTAATAAAAATATCCTTGGGGTTAGTTATAACAACAAAAATATGTCTGTAAGCCCAGCTTACATGTATCAATATACGAACAAGGCTAAAACTCTATGCTAATTTACTTTTTGAAACTTCTAATGTGCTCTGGGAGTTCTGGTAGCCTAGTGCCTAAGGCACTTGACTGCTAAGCAGAAGGCTGGAGGTTCAAACCCACCAGCCATTCCTCGGAAGGAAGGCTGGGCAATCTACTTTTGTAGTGATACTGCCTTGGAAACCCAAAGCGAGGTCGCTTTGAGTTGGGTGCGACTCCACAGCATATAACAACAACAATATGCTCTGGTTAGTTATAATGATGCTTTGAATGACATAGTTTGTATGCATGCACTATAAATTAGCTACAGTAATTGTGGTAATTACAACTTACGAACCTACATCACTAACTTTTTTGGGTGAAGTAGTAATTAAAGGAAAAGGAGAAAAATAGAAAAAGAATTCTGGCCAGTTACTAATAATGTTATACCTAATAATACTATAATTCAATGCAGAAATATTTTACAAAATAATGTTGTTGTTAGTATCCATATATTCTAAGAAATACTATATTTAAGTAATTGATAACTGTATTTATCACATATTATTCTATAATTAAAATTGATAATAAATATTACTAAGGATTTTGTTATGGTCTGATATGGGAGGAGGTCCATAGGGCAGGGGTGACAACCATGTGTTAACTGCAATGGGTGATACCTATCCTAGTGGTGCCATTGCTGTCTGCAAAATGGGCTCGAGGGAAATATTTGGATGATAGTTCTAAATCTGGATTGTGGTGATGGTTTCACAATTCTAAAAATTTACTAAAAATCAGTGTCTTGTACCTTACAGAGGCTGAACTCTGTGGTATGTAAATTATACCTCAAGAAAGATTTAAAAATAAAAAAAAAAGATGTTTCCATAGTTACACTTTTCATCACTTTGTTAAAATTATATATATTTTTGATACTTATAATTCAAAATAATTTGCTCAACCATATTTATTGAGTACTTAATAAGAATAAGATATCCTCCTACTAATAAGTATAAGTGACACTAATCATAAATGTGGGATGAAAAATTTTATCTAAAATAGCATTAACTTTCTTCTTCATCAACAAAGTGTTCATGCAATTGAATGGACAAGACTCAGAATATATAGTAATAACATGTTTTAGAGCATGGTATAGCCATCTAAGCTTTACAGCTTAACTACTTTATGTTGTCTTGACTATATTATGTATAAGCTCTGCCCTCCAAATATTGCTTCATGCCTATTTTTATTGTTGTTGTTATGTGCCATCGAGTCAGATCTGACTCATAGCTACCCCTCCTTGGGTTGCCGAGGCAGTATCACTACGGAAGTAGATTGCCCAACCTTCCTTCTGAGGAGTGGCTGGTGGGTTTGAACTGCCAGCCTTCTGGTAAGCAGTCAAACGCCTTAGGCACTACTCTACCAGAGCTCTTTAATGCCAATAGCATTTAAATAGCAATGAATATGCAGTTTTGCTAAAATGTCTTACTCTGCATTATAGTTTCTTATGTGTCTATCTCTACATGTCTATTTCTTATGTGTCTGCTTCCCAAGGCAAGTTTATGTTTTACATCTATGTTTGTATCCACAGATAATACACAGTACCTGACACAAGGAAGTAATGAGTAAATGTTTGTTCAGTGTCTGCTTTTATGTAACATTGAGTTTATTTTCTCAGTGGTATAAAAACAATTTACAGTGTTCCAACTTTGCCAGTTTCATAAACCTGTGATAATGCCCAATGAAAGAACTATATCTTATAACAATCACAGATTCCATTTAAGGTAAGACCAAATAAAGGTGAAACTAGATCTGTGCTGGACAATATGGAAGTCACTAATAACACGTGGCTATTTAACTTTAAATTTCTTGAAAATTAAAAAAAAAAAAAAAAAAAAATTCCACAGTCACAATAGTCAGTTTCAAGTGGTCAGTAGTCACATGTAGCTAGTAGCTACCATACTGGAAAGCATATATTTAAAGAATATTTGTATTATCACATAAAATTTTAATGCAAAGAGCTTATCTAAATATTCATCTTTTGCGAAGTTGATCTGGATTAAATTAAATGACTTTAAACCAGGTGGGACTATCAACTCAAGACAGGCTGGAATACACTCTATTTTGCCAAACCACTATGAAGTTGTTGAAGAAGAACAGGTATCATATTCCAATCTATTTTCTTACTATTTTACTCTCTCCACCACTGTTTTTGTTGTTATTAGGTGATGTTGATTTAGTTCTGCCTAACAGCAACTCTGTGTCCAATAGAAAAATAAATAAATAAATCCTAGCTGGCTCTGTGACATCCCGCAGAGTAGTAAATTACATAGTGTGGCTTTTCTAGATATAAGTCTTTGTAAACTCCATGGTGGAAGTTGCCATGAGCAACTGAGTAGCTCCTGATTGTTAAAGTTATCCACCTGGGGTATTTCTGTCAGGCGCGGCATGAAGCAATCTTCTGGGAAGTACACTCTCTGCCAGCTGTATAGAATTCTGATGTTGGAATTGGTTAGTTTTTTCACTCTGCCAGGCTCAAAAGGAAACCTCCTAGAGGCAGAAGAAATCACTCACTGCCAGCTGGGATATGCAAGAGACACACACTGCTGGGAGAGACACATGCACTGCTGGGAGAGAGACACCGAGAGACACACACTGCTGAGAAAGAGACTGAGAGAGACTGTCGGCTGAGATATGGTAGGCTGAGAGAGTCTGTGTGTGTTCCTGAACTTGAATTGTAGCCTGTTCCTTCCCTAATAAACCCCATAATCTTTGAGTTCTGTGTGGCCACTGCAGCAAATTATCGAACCCAGCAGAAGGGTGGTGGGTGCTGCAGGAGGAATGCTTGGTGTCAGGATAGATGAAAGGGCTTGAGGAAGGCAGCATGTCTGGCCTCACAGGAATAGGCCTTTGGCTATGGATGGTGATTCTGTCTTCCTCTTGTGGGGTTATAACAGGTCAGAAGATGCGGCCTCTCTGCCCCCTTGGCACATCCTTACAATTATTGGTACATTTGAATCCACTATTGCATCCACTATGACAATTTATCATGTAGAGGGGCTTCCTCTCTTTTATTGACCACTCTGCTTTACCAAACATGATGCCCCTCTCCAGAGAATGGTCCTTCCTGAAAACATGTCCAAAATACATGAAATAAAGTCTTAACACATTTGCTTATAAGGAGCATTCTGGATGTTCTTCTAAGACAGATTTGTTTGATCTTCTGGCAGTCCATGGTATATCCAATATTCTTTGCCAACAACACAATTCAAATATATCAATTCTTTTGCAGCCTTCCTTATTCACTGTCCAGCATTCACATGTTCTTGAAGCTACTGAAAATATTATGGCTTAAGTCAGGTGCAACTTAGTCTTTAAAGTGACATCTTTGTTCCTGAACATGAGAGGTCATTTGCAGCCAATTTGCCCAACGCAATAGATCATTTGATTTCTTGATTGCTGCTTCCATGTATAGTGATTGTGGACTCAAGTAAAATGAAATCCTTGACAACTTCCATCTTTTCTCCATTTATAATTGTGGTGTGGTAAATTATGTAATGTGGCTTTTCTACCCATAAGTCTTTGTAAACTCCAGGGTGGAATTTGTCATGAGCAACTGAGCAGCTCCTGATTGCTAAAGTTGTCCACCTGGGGTATATCTGTTGGGAGTGGCACAAAACAAAGTTCTGGGAAGGTACTGCTCTCTCTCAGGTGTTTAGAATTCTGATGTTATGATTAGTTGGTTTGGCCACTCTGCTGGGCTCAAAAGGAGGCCTCCTAGAGGCAGAACTCTCTCTCTGACTGCTGGCTGAGGAAGACGTGCTGCTGAAAGAGACACGCACTCCTGAAAGAGACATACGCTTCTGGGAAAGAGACACAAGAGACACGCATTGCTGAGTGAGACACCGAGGGACATGCACTGCTGGGAGAGAGACTGTGAGAGATGGTGGGCTGGGAGAGAGACTGAGCATTTTTCTTGAACTTGAATTGTAGCCTGGTGCTTTCCTAATAAACCCCATAATCTGTGAGTTCTGTGTGGCCACTGCAGTGAATTATCAAACTCAGGAGAGAGGTGGTGGGTGCTTTGGAAGGAACGGTTGGTGAAAGGGCTGGAGGGAGGCAGCATATCTGGCCTTACAGGATTAGGCCTTGGGCTATTGATGGTGATTCTGTCTTCCTTTTGTGTGGTTAGAGGTCAGAACATGTGGTCTCCTTGTCCTTTTTAGCAATCATGATGTTGCTTATTAGCTTAGTTATGTGGGTTTTTGGTTTTTTTTGAGTTGCGATGTAATCCAATTGAAGTCTTTCTCCTCTGAAGGAAGGTTGGGCAATCTACTTTCTAGTGATACCGCCTTGGAAACCTAAGGAGGGGTTGCTATGAGTTGGATCCGACTCGACAGCAGTAAGTTTGGTTTGGGTTTTGGAGTCTTTGATCTTCATCAGTAAGTGCTTCAAATCCTCCTCACTTTCAGCAAGCAAGGTCATTCCATTAGCATATCACAGGTTGTTAATGAGTCTTCCTACAATCTTGATGCCACATTCTTGTTCATATCTTCCAGTTTCTCAGATTATTTGCTCACTATACAGATTGAATAAGTACGGTGAAAGGATACAACCACGATGCACACCTTTTCTGATTTTAAATCAAGCAGTATCTCCTTTTTTTCTATTTGAAGGACTGTCTCTTGGTCTATGTACAAGTTCTTCATGAGCACAATTAAGTGTTCTAGAATTCCCATTCATCCCAATTTTATCCATAACTTGTTATGATACACAAAGTTGAATGCTTTTGTATAGTCAATAAACTACAGGTAAATATCTTACTAACAGAAGGTCAAGTGGTGCATGGTTAACAAATTTGACTGCTAACCAGAAAGTTGGGGTTCAGACCCACCAGCCACTGCATGGGAAAATGATGAGGTAGTCTGCTTCCATAAAGATTTATATCCTTGAAAACCCTATGGGACAGTTCTACCCGTCTAATACTGTCTAATGAGTCAGAATTAATTCTATTGCAGTGAGTTTTGTTATAATTTATTATTTTATTAATATCTTTCTGGTATTCTCTGCTTTCAGACAAGATCTATATGATATCAGCAATGATATTCCTTATTCATGTCTTCTTACGAAATCTGACTTGAATTTATGGAAGTTCCCTTCAATATGCTGCTGCAATCCTTTTCAAGTTATATTCATCAAAAGTTTACTTGTGTATGATATTATTGATATATTTTTTTTTACAATTTCCACATTCTGCTGGATCATCTTCCTTTGGAATAGGTACAACTATAGCTCTTTTCCAGTTGTTGGCCAGCTAGCTGTCTTCAAATTTCTTGGCATAGACAAGTAAATATTTCCAACCTTGTATCTGTTAGTTCAAACATCTCAATAAGTATTCTGTCAGTTCCTGTTGCCTTGTTTTTCATTAATGCCTTTGGTGAACCTTGGACTTCTTCCTTCAATAACACTTGTTCTTGATCATATCTTACCTCCTGAAATGGTTAAACATTGACCAGTTCTTTTTGGTACTTTGTATACCCTCCATTTTCTTTTTCTGCTTCCCATGTCACTCAGTATTTTGCCCACAGAATCCATCAATATTGCAAGCAAGGCTTGAATTATTTTCTTCAGTTCCTTCCACTTGAGAAATACCTTAGGGTGTTTTTCACTTTTGATTTTCTAACTCCAGGTATTTGTACATTTCATTATATTTACTTTGTCTTCTCAAGTTGTCCTTGGACATCTCGTGGTCAGTTCTTTTACTTCAACATTCCTTCTTTTCCCTTTAGCTATGTTTGTTCAGGAGAAGGTTTCAGAGTCTCTTTTGACATGCATTTTGTTCTTTTCTTTCTTTCCTTTTTAATGTCCCTTTGCTTTCTTCAAGTATGATATGATGTCATCCCATTACTCATCTGGTTTTGGTCATTTATGTTCAGTGAGTCAAATCTACTCTTGAGATGGTTTCTAAATTCAGGCTGGATATACTCTAGGTCACATGTTGGTGTATTGTGACAAGCAAACTGCCTACAGATGTAGTGGAGAATGTCCTTGCTTTCTCTGTTCTTGGTTTCTTAGATCAGGTCATTACATATTTTTCTGTACTTAAACAAAACCATCAGGTCACAACAATTACAGCTGCCTAGTACAGAGTATTAGGAGAGAGGTAGGTTAGCTTAATTACTCCAGACTCAAGTATATATAGTGCACAATTAATGAACAAACTATTGGAGACATATTCCAATTCTAAATCAGCTAGGTTTTGTTCTAGATACTCCAAGTCATTTATCTCTTAATATTTTCAAACTTTTGTGTTAGATTGGGTTCTCTAGAGAAACACAAAAAACCAGCAATATATATATATATATATTTATTTATTTAGAGAGAGAGAGAGAGAGATTTATCTTAGGTAAATGGCCCACAAGTGTATAGAAGCCGACAAGTCCAAGCTGAAAAGTCCGTCTCTGGAGGAGATGGGGCTTGCAGCCGCCTTGGCTTCCGCAAGCACAGCCGACAAGTCCAAGCCGAAAAGTCCGTCTCTGGAGGAGATGAGGTTTGCGGCCATCTTGGCTTCCACAAGCACAGGGGAGCCGAGAGATTCAAGCTAGCATGCAGTATATTGGTTGTTGTTTCCAATAAAAGATGAAACCGAGATCTCCAGGCTGAGCGGTGAGCCGTTCACTCAAGGAAGTCTGTAGTTCACACCACAGGGTTCCAATTCTTTAAGGAAGGAATGCCGTTCTTCCAGATTGTCCTTGGATATCATTGCAAACAGGCCGCACCCCAAGAGAAACTCCCCTTGGGCAGACTGGCCACTCAGAACTCAGTCATCTGATCCCATCATGGGAACAACCACACAGAACTGGGGTCCAGCCAAGTTGACACACAGCTCCAACCATCACACCTTTTAAAGCAAGTTTTATCAGCTCCATTATAAAGATGAATAAGACTAAGAATGACAGAGGACAAGGTACTTGCTCACAGTCTTGCACGTAGGAAATAATGTTACTGGGTTGGATTTTAGGTCTACCGGATTCAAAAGCCAACAGCTCATTCTCTCACTCTTCTTTTGAGTGTTTAGATGTTACCATTTAGAAATAAGTATATCATTCAAACCAATTTGTGATGATTTCCATTTGACTGGTAGAAACTAAAGACATTAACAACAACAACAAAAAAAAAACCAAACTCACTGCCCTCGAGTTGTTTCCGACTCATACCTACCTCTCCTTGGGTTACTGAGGTGGTATCTCTATGGAAGTAGATTTCCCAATCTTCTTCCAAGGAGTGGCTGGTAGGTTTGAACCGCCAGCCTTCTGGTTAGCAGTCAACACCTTAGGCACTACACCACCAGAGTTCCCAAAGGAAGCTGATAATATATTTACTTCTAGCATACCAGTTAGGACTGCAGCCTCTGGCTTCTCCAAGTGTTTTTGCTAGATTACCAAAGACTTACAGAAAAGTGTGAGGGATGTGGTGAGGGTGATCACATTTTTGGCAATCATCTCAAATATTAGTCTCACATAGCCTAACTGAGAATAACTTTTACTTATGCATCTACTCATTGTCTTACTAATTTACAAAAATGTATTCAATATATATTTTGTACCAGACTTTATGTGAGATATTACCAATAACCAGCTGCCATTGAGTTGATTCCAATTCATGATGACCCCATGTATGTCAGAGTAGAACTGTTCTCCACAGGACTCTTAATAGTTGATTTCTTGGGAGTAGATTGCCAGGCCTTTCTTGTGAGGTGCCTCTGAGTGGACTCGGACATTCATCCTCTTGATAAACATCAGACAATGTTTACTGTTTGCACCATGTAGGGATTCCTATACTAGGTAGTGGAGACATAATAATGAAACAAATACTCTTTGCTTTCCTTCAGGCTGGTTAAGGCCCTAACTGTGGAGAGGCAAGATGTCTGAGTGAAAGAAAAGGAAGGAAATCTAAGTAAAGATCTATACTGGGATTTCTTCTTTTTACAAGCAGATTGGCTTAGAGTATTTGTTTGAACAGAACACCTGCTTAGATTTTTGAATTAGTTTGTCCTCTTTTACATGTCAGATGAGAGCAAAAAAACAACATCCTTACTCAACTATGTTAATCGACCCATACTCATTAGATTTGATCATCCGAAATGTCAGGAAATTAAGCATCAGAGTTCCCACAGCAGCTCTCCAATAAAGCATTTTGCTTGTAAGAAGAGTCAAAGTACAATTAAGAACAATCTCTTTCTATTCGCTTCTTTTCTTCTACTTCATCCCTACCACTTTCAGATTTTTTATACTTTTGAATGCTTTTAAAAACAGTCTAGGGGAGGTGGGGCAAGATGGCGGACTAGGCAGAAGGATTGCACAGACCCTCTTCAACAAAGAAAAGGGAAACCAATTAACACAGACACAGAAGATAATCTTGG
>NW_006921615.1:11885997-11900942 GCF_000298275.1 Orycteropus afer afer
ATTTTGGTCAATGACATGAGACAAAGTATATGTGAACTGCTGTATGAAAAGTGAATTTACTCTGTAAATCTTCACCCAAATCCTAAAAAAAAAAAAAAAAAAAAAACAGTCTGGCAGTATCTACAACTAAGTTCTACAACTAAGTTGGTAAAACCAGTATGGACTAACTACAAGAATACTGCTTGACATAAGAACTATTTTATAGTCTAAGTGTATATTTTTATAACCATCATTCCTTTGCAGGTGTATAAAGTTATTGAAAGAAGATACACAAAATATTATTGTTCCTTATCCTTAAAAATATTTGCTGTGAGGGGTTCTGGTAAGATGCCAGAATAGGCAGACAAACTACAAAGATCCTCTTCAACAAAGAAAAGGGGAACCAATTAACACATACAGAAGACAATCCTGGAGCTCTGAGATTTGACAGGAAGGATATGGAAGTGGACTAAACTCCAACTAGTAGAAGAACCTGCATGAAAACATTGAAAAAGGAGACATACGGACCTGCAGGCTGCCAGTGATCCTGACAGCATAGAAAGCTTAGCTATTGCCAAGTGGTATTAGGACCTAAGAATTAACCTAAAAATCAGCCCTACTCACCAGGAGCTGCATGGAGGACTGCACCAGAGGCTGGTGAATAAAAGGGGAAGCCGCAAAGAGGGAGATGGGCTTAACTGTGGACTTTTGGCTGTCTGGAGTGCACAGCCATTTTGAATGTTTACAAGCACTTCCACCATTTTGGATATTTAAAGCAACAGCATTCTCTCAGATTCCAGGGACCTAAGAATAGGCTCCACTTTCCAGGAACAGCAAGGACATTCTAGATGCAAACAACTAGAAAGGTGCTATATCATCTCCTCAAGTACTTTCCACCATTCTCTCTTATTCTTTTGGGATTCCGATTACATGTATGTTGGACAATTTGATATTTTCCCACATTCTTTGATATTCTTTTCTGTTTATTTTTTCCCTCATTTTTCAATCCTTTCACAACTCCCTCAACCATAGGAAATTTCTAATCTTCTGAACTCCAGAAGGTCTCCTGTGACTCCCTAAGATAGTACATCTGTTTTCTTTTCCTTTCCCCACACAAAATAGCTCTTTAATTTTTTTTTCCTGTGAGCTATACGATTTTCTGCCCCTTCTTAATTAAATGATAGTGTTTGTTTCTTAGAGAAAAAAGAAATTGTTGGAGCTTTGAGCCTTTCCCCCAGTAGTACTGGATCCTTTCCTTGAATCCTACACTACTAAGTAAATTGTGTCTAATTATTTACCCACATTTTTTCTCAGCAGCACTTGGTGAGTTCTGCAAAGAAGAATATGTAAGTGGATGTAAATGATTCATATCTGTAGCTCTTGGTTTTCTGTATTTTCTTGTCAGCCTTTATCAATTTACTAAAAATTGTAGCTCTTATTCTTACCACTTTCTGTGGAAGTCACAACTTTCCTTCATTCTCTGGCAGTGCTCTCATCTAATTTCCCCTTGCAAGCACCTTCCTTTTACGAGATTTCAGTGTAGTTGATTGCCCTGTGACTTCAAGTCTGGGGAAAAAAAAAATGAGATGTTACTTTTCTAAATTAACTTTTTTTTTTTTTTTTTTTTTCTTAACTGGTAGGTTGGGAGTGATGGTCCTTTCAAATTTCTACACTTAGATGAAAAATTATAGTACTCCCTATTGATATCATGTAAGAAGAATTAAATTACTAGCAATAAATAATTTGCCTAAGAAATATAATCATAAAAGTTTCTAAGATACAAAAAGTTCAGGGATCTCCAAAATCTCTTTCAATGTCATTTGATATTTGTAAGAGTTGTGTTACCCTATCAGACATAAAGATGATGGAAACACTTTAGGATTCCATCAAGTTCAAAGAGCATTAATCATGCAAATACTTTGAGGAAGTTCATGCAAGTACTACTGAGGAAGTTCCAAATACATTAAAATAATATAGTAGCCTGATAGTTTGCAAACGTGCATGACCAGACCAGGGACTTAGGCTATGTGAACTTCCAAACCCCCATGAGTAATCTCTTTTTAGAGTTCTTAAGATCTTTTTATAGATATAACAGAATCTTATCCTAATTAATGCCCTATTGAGTTGGATGAAAAGAATGCAGTTATAGTCCTCATCATAAAATTTCTTTAATAAGTATCCTCCATTATGTAAGTAAGAAATTGTCCTCATAGAAATTTAATATCCATTAACCCCAGGAAGATTTAAATTCAGTATAGAAATGTTTAGGAGAACCAAACTCATATTGTTAACACATACTTTAATATAAAACTAAGTGTATATTGGTATTTTCTTTTATTGCAATATTTAAGAAAATTCAGCTTATTAGAGTAATGGGCAAACTTGACTCCAATTTAAGGATATTAGAAAATACTTGAACTAGAGTTCTGATTTTAAGTGAAAATCTTCAGTTTAAAACAATGTTGAACATCTAACATCTGTTTACCTATATTTATAACTTTAATCTCCTGGAGTTAAAATAATTAAATATTTGGAAAGTTTTATCACTCAGGCCATTGAAATACTTTAAAATGAAAATAATTATACTAAATTCATAAATTATATTTCATTGTTAATGGCATAAAATTAATAATTTTTAATGAGACCTAGTGTTAATCACCTTTTCTGCTTTTAAAGCATTCAATATCCCCTTGCTCTGCTTGAATGACTGCCTCTTGGTCTGTGTACAGGTTCTACATGAACTGGATTAAAGGTTCTGAAATTGCCATTGTTTGCAATATCACCCATAATCTGTTAAGATCCACACTGTTGAATGCTTTGCAAGCACCTTCCTTTTATTAGTAAAACACAGGTTAACATATTTCTGGTATTGTCAGCTTTCAGCCAAGATTGATCTGACTTCAGCAATGACATCATTCATTCCATATCTCTTCTGAATGCAGCTTGAATTTCTAGTCATCCCCTGTCAATGTACTACTGCAATCGTTTTTTTTTTTTTTAATTATCTTTAGCAAAATTGTTTTTGTGTGATACAAATGATATTGTCTGATAATTCCTCCCATTCTCTTGGATCACATTTCTTTGTAATGGGCTTGAATATGAATCTCTTTCAGTCAGTTGGTCAGGTAGCTGTCTCCCAAATATCTTGGCATAGACAAATGAAGGCTTCCAGTGTTGTATCTGTTTGTTGCAGCATCTCAATTGGTATTCTGTCAGTTCCTGGAGCTTTGTGGTTTGCCAATGTGTTCAGTGCCGTTTGGACTTCTTCTTTCATTCAATACCACTGATTCTTGATCATATGTTACCTCTTAAAATGACTGTATGTTGACCGATTATTTTCAGTACAATGATTCTGTGTATTCCTTCCTTCTTTGGATGTTTCCTATGATATTCAATACTTTGGCCATAGAATCCTTCAATATTGCAACTTGAGACCTGAACTTTTTCTTCAGTTCTCTGAGTTGAGAATTGCCAAACATGTTCTTCTGTTTTGGTTTTCTAACTCTAGGTCTTTGTACATTTCATTAAAATACCTTAGTTTTGTCTTTTTGAGTCACTCTTTTCAATCCTCTTGTCAACTCTTTTATTTCATTTCTTGCTTTTCCTTTAGCTACTCTACCTTCAATAACAACTTTCCAATTCTCTTCTGACATCATTTTTTTCTTATCCTCCTTTCCTGCTTTTTGATGATCTTTTGCTTTCTTCATGTATGATGTCCTTGAACTCATCCCGCAACACATCTAGTATTCAGTCATTAATATCCATTGCATGAAATCTATTATTGCAATGGTCTCTAAAGTCAAGAATACTCAAAGCTGTATTTTGGCTCCATTGGGCTTGTTTTCATTTTCAACTTGAGCATGTGTATGAGAAATCAATGGTCTGCTCTGCAGTAGGCCCCTGGCCTTTTTCTGACTGATTATATTGAGCTTCTCTATTGTTTTTTTCACAGATGAAGTTGATTTGATGCCACATGTATACCTGCCATTTATGTTGCTGGAAAAGGTATTTTGAATGAATTGGTCATCGGTCTTACAAAATTCTGCTATGCAATCTCTAGCTTTGTTTCTATCACCAAGGCCATTCATTTTAACTACTACTGCTTCTTCTCTGCTTCCAACTTTCTCATTTATATCACCAGTAATTATCATTGCATCTTCATTATATGTTTGATCAATTTCAGACTGCAGAAATTGGGAAAAATCTTCAATTTCTTCATCTTTGTCATTAGTGGTTAGTGTGTAAATTTGAATAACAGTGCTATTAACTGTTCTTCCTTGTAGGTGTAAGGATATTATCTTATTACTGACAGCATTATACTTCAGAATATATCTTGAAATATTCTTTTTGACAATAAATGTTCCTCTTCAATCTGCCATTCCTGCTATAATAGACCATATAATTATCCAATTCAAAATGGCCAATACCAGTACATGTGAACCCACTGTTTAGGATCTCTGTTTTCAAGCATTCCATTTCATTTCTGACAACTTCTAATTCTCCTAGGTTACCAAGAGTCTATTAGTAACAATCTAATATAGCATGAATTTGTTTAGGAGAGTGGCTGTCAGTGGATATTAGTAAGTACACATTTTGTAACAATTGATGGTAAAGAAAAGTATTAAAGTAACACACCATAATTATATGAAAAAGTCTGATGTTACATGGTCTTTTGTTGTTGTTGTTGTTGTTTTTAGTGAATAAATAGGAGCACCTACCTCCTTCACAGGGAGCTCTGGCAGTGTAGTGCCTAAGGCACTGGACTGCTAACTAGAAGGCTGGCGGTTCAAACCCACCAGCCACTCCTTGGAAGGAAGATGGGGCAATCTACTTCCATAGTGATACTGCCTTGGAAGCCCAAGGAGGGGTTGCTATGAGTTGGGTCCGACTCAACAGCACATAACAACAACAACAACAACAACAACAACCTCCTTCACTGTCTATTCCAATGAATGCAACTGAACTGGTTTTAGGTACAGATAGAAGAAAATACTCCTTCTATTATTGACATTAATAAATTTGTTACAAAACCTATTTTTCCCCTGCCACAGATAATAAGAAGGTAAACATCTATCCTAAGTTTTGTGTAGTTTTGTACAAAGTACATGGGCTTTGGAATTTTTCCTGAGTTTCAATCTTTGATCAGACAATTATCAGTGACATGATCTTTGCATGTCAGTTGCTGGTTAACTTTTCTAAACCTCTTTATTAACTGCAAAATTGATTATCCCTACTTCAGAAACGTAGCTGAAGGATTAACTCAGATAATATACAAAATACCTAGTTCAGTACATGGTATATAGCTGTTAATTATTAAATTGCAGCATTTATTACTATTAATTTTATGTTTTTTTATACTGACATTTGTACTTGTTCTAGATTTACTAGGTATGTGACCTTGGGAAATGTTCTCAACATCTGTGTGTCTAATTTCCCTCATTGGCAAAATTGAGACTATAACAATTGCAGTGTGGATAAAATGAATTACTATATTTAAAGGATTTAGTAGAGTACTTGGATATTATAAGCATAAAAACATTATTGCTAATTATTATTTTAATTATATTTAGTATAAAACCTACAAGCAGCATATTAGTCTCCAGAAGAAAAAAAACTATTTACATGATGCATTAATCGGTGACTTATGAAAAACGCATTTTTTATATTTTGTTCATGCTACATATCCAATGAAAATCATTGAAGACTATGTTCTACCTCTCTTCAATCAGAGATTCAGGCTGATGGAAATTCTATTATTTGAAAAACTATCAGTTGCCCTTGCAAAGGGGGAAAATAAAACTGTAAATCTAAAAATGTTCTCTTACTTATGCATTTTAGATGCACAGACTCCATTGGCCAAAGAAAATTACATGGCCACATCACCTTCAAATTGGTGGAGTAACGAAAACCAACCAGGGACCTAGTATGTTTATAAATGGCTTTAATGGCTATCACACATCATCTCAGGTATAAAGAACATCTACTATGCCATAATAAGAACTACTGAGGTAAATTCATGAAATTCTGTACCATAAATAAAGCTAGCAGAACACTTAATATTTTAAATTGTATTTGTCATTAAAATCTAGAGATTCTCTATGCTAAAGATAAAAAATAAAGTTGAAAAATAATATTATTATAGATAACAAAAAGAAATAATTACCCCCATAGTCTAACCCAGATAATAATAGTGTGGTGTAGTTAATTACTTGGTATGGCTTTTCTAGCCATAAGTCTTTGTAAATTCTGTGGTGGAATTTGCTGTGACCTACTGAGGAGCTTGTGATTGTAAAAATTATCCACCTGGGGTATTTCTGTGGGGAGTGGCACAAAGCAATATTCTGGGAAGGTCATTTTCTCTCAGGTGCTTAGAATTCTGATGCTATGATTGGCTAGTTTGGCCACTCTGCCAGGTTCAAAAGGAGGCCTCCTAGAGGCAGAACTCTCTCTGACTGCTGGTTGAGGAAGACGTGCTGCTGAAAGAGACATGCACTCCTGAGAGACACATGCTGCTGGGAAAGAGATGCAAGAGATATGCATTGCTGAGTGAGACACCGGGGGACATGCACTGCTGGGAGAGAGACTGTGAGAGACTGTTGGCTGAGAGACGGTGGGCTGGGAGAGAGACTGAGTGTTTTCCTGAACTTGAACTGTAGCCTGGTGCTTCCCTAATAAACCCTGTAATCTGTGAGTTCTGTGTGGCCACTGCAACGAATTAGCAAACCCAGGAGAAAGGTGATGGGTGTGCTGGGAGGAACGGTTGGTGAAAGGGCTAGAGGGAGGCAGAATGTCTGGCCTTGCAGGAATAGGCCTTGGGTTACTGATAGTGACTCTGTCTTCCTCTTGTGGGGTTAGAGGAGGTCAGGAGATGTGGCCTCCTTGCCCTTCAGCAAATAGCCACTTTTTAAGTTATTGTACAGCTTTGCAAATTATAAATATATGTTTATAAATGAATGTGTTTATAAGTGTGTAGAATTTTACAAATAAATGGAATCACAATGGGTCTTTTTTTGTTTGTAAATCCTATTCCAATCATTTCTGACTCATACTAACCCCTCCTTGGGTTTCTGAAGTGGCATCTCTATGGAAGTAGATTGCCCAATCATCTTTCTGAGGAGTGGCTGGTGGGTTTGAACCGCAGCCTTCTGGTTAGCAGTCAAATGTCTTAGGTACTACACCACCAGAGCTCCCTTTAGAAACACTATGGAAGAGATAATTTTTTCTGTCAATAGACACACATGCACATTATCATTACAAATAGTCTATGCATGTATTACTCACATATATAACTAATAGGTGGCAATTTAGGCTGTTTAAATGTGAAAGCATTACCTTATATAGAACTTCTTACTAAACAACCAAATGTTTTCACATAATCAGAATTGTTTTATTAGTATAAATATATCAATATATAATTGTTAGATATATGAAAAAATAGATATTGAAAAACAAAAACTTATCACCTCTTAATCCTGACTCAGTTGCTCCTACTTACTCCTGACACTGATTTAGTAAGTCCAGAATTAGATGTAAACATCTGATCATTAAATTTTGACTTAAGATCTCTTATTTTTTTTCATAATATGAATGATCAGATTGCCTACATTATTGTACCAAACAAGGGGGACCAGAGAGAGACTTGTGACACTACACAAGAGTACTTCTAGGAAGTTAATTCAACAGAGACTTGAGAAACCAAGTGAAACAAATACAGATGACAATGCTATAATTCAGATCTTCAACAGAAAAGATAAAAAAAAGTAGATCAACTACTGATGACAGGAAGAGACTGAGTGAAAATTGAACAAGGAATGGTAAAGTGCCAACTAGCACAGTGTTGCAAGCAGCATTCCAATCAGAGAAGGAACCAGATAAATGGCTTTGCTTGCCAGGATTACATCAACACCAACATCAGTAATCAGTGACCAGAGGAGCATTATCTCCCCCCTTTACTTTGCATAAACTCCTGGTGACCAGAGATGTGTCCTCCCCTACCATGTGGCAGGTGAAACCCACTTCTACTTTCAGTACTATGCGGCTGTTTATTTATTTCTTTTCTTTTTTAAAACTTTATCTCTCTTCTTAGTTCTTTCCTCTTTCTATGCCCCCCCTTTTTTTGTTTCCTTTCCTTTTCCTTCTTCCTCTTCCCTTACTCTTCTTTTTTTTTTTTCTTTTTTTTTTATTTTTGGATCTTGCAGAGTGGGCACCTCTCCCTCTGAGCACCCACCCCTCATTCTCTCCCAGCTGGAGGTGTGTGCATCTGCTGAGTAAGCACTGTATTTTTGTGCAGCTGTGTATGGTGGCTAGCACTTTGACTGATACTGTGCTGCTTTTTCTCTTTCTATTTTTTTCTTTTTTCCTTCTTCTTAGTTCTTCCATCTTATCCCTCTTGTTTTGTTATTTTCTTCTTTTTTCTCTTCCTCCATTTTTTTTTGTTTTTTTATATTGCCAAGCAGATGTCTGCCTCTCCCCTCCACAGTCAGCAACTCCTGACACTGACCTTCCATGGGTAGTGTTTGCTACCCTAGAGTGAGATCTATGTTACCACTGCAACTGTGATTGCCAGCTAATATTTATACCAGATTTTTCTCATTTTTCCTCTTCTTTTTTTCCTTTCTTCTCAGTTCTCTCCATTTCCCCACCTCTTGGTTTTTTCTTTTCTGTTGATCAAGCTGAATGAGTCTCCCACCCCTACCATCTTGATATTCAGCAGCATCCAACTCTGACTTTATGAATTAGTAGTGCGTGCTCCCACAGAATGCATGTCACATTTCTAGCACAAGTGTGTTTGGCAGCTAGCACCTGTACCAATACTATGCCACATTTTTCTTTTCATTTATCTATTTTGTCTTTTTCTTTCTTCTTAGGTTTCCCCTCTTCTCCACTTTTTTTTTTCCCTTCTTCTTACCATTCTCTCCCTTTTTCGTTCTTTCCTTCCTTAGCACTTGGGAGCCAGTGACCCTAACCAGCCAGCCACCCCACTCCATGGGAAAGTGTTACCATCCAGTCCAGCACTGCCAGATCAACAATAGACAGTTCTCATCAACTGCCCAGACTCAAACTGCTCTATATGATCAGCAATCTGAGGCTCACACCATATTCCTACCCAAAAGTGGATATCCATTTTCAGAAAAAAGAAACAAAACTCATATCTCTTACCATATACAAAAACAAACCTAAATCAAAGACCTAAATGTAAAACTCAAAACTATTAATATCATCAAAAACAACAGGGGCAAACTTAGAGGCTCTTATACATGGCATAAATGCACTATCAAACATGACTAAAATCACTGTGTTAGACTAGGTTCTCTAGAGAAAAAAAACCAGTAAAGCTTATATACATAGAGAGAGAGAAATTTATCTTGGTTTCCCTAAGATGGCTCACACACTTATAGAA
The DNA here is from genome assembly GCF_000298275.1 of Orycteropus afer afer. Taxonomy (NCBI): domain Eukaryota; kingdom Metazoa; phylum Chordata; class Mammalia; order Tubulidentata; family Orycteropodidae; genus Orycteropus; species Orycteropus afer. Next base: position 11,895,377 of record NW_006921615.1, read on the forward strand.
GCTGGAAGTCCAAAGTTCTTGGATCAAACGTCAAGCTGGAGGCTTTTCCGACTCTCACAGCTGTAGGAGTTGAGGAACTCAAGGTTGACAGGCAGTATACTGGCTGTTGACTCCAATGAATGACAAATCCAAGATCTCCAGGCCAAATAGTGGATTGTTCGCTCACAGACAGTTGACCCTGAAGGGTCTAGGTCATTAGCAGTCATAACAGAATTAGGTTGCTGTAATTTTCCATTGACTTTAATCACAGGGCATAGTAGTACTAAGAGACATCCTAAAGAATCCCCTGTATTCCAGACGTATTCTTCATCTCCATTATGTAGGGTCAATCCAATTTCCCTTTGGGAATTGGGATCTATCACACTAGATAGTACAGTAATGCCCTTCTTTGTCTGTTGATCCAGAGGCATGAGGACAATGGCCAGGTGACATTCTTAATTTCCAGTTCAATGCAATCAGTATTGTGTCTCTAGGTGGGAGTGTTCCTCCCATCGGGACTAAGATCTCCAAACTCACAGAGCATAGGGTAGCAGGAACAGGAAGCAAACATTTTTTGAGTGGGTCACTAGGGGTAATAGTGTACCACTCCCATTTCCACCCCTTGATTCCTGGACCCATGAATCCTGGCTACTGGAGAAACAGAACCATACAGTGGATGCTGGTTTAGAGTGTATACAGCCTCCTGGAGAACATTATCCCAACCCTTCAAGGTATTGCCACCTAGCTGGCACTGTAATTGTGTTTTCAGGTGGCCATTCCATCGTTCTATCAAGTCAGCTGAGGAGCTCAAGGTTGGCAGGTAGTATACTGGCTGTTGACTCCAACGAATGATGAATCCAAGATCTCCAGGCTGAATGGTGGATTGTTTGCTCACGGACAGTTGTAGGCAGCACAACAGAATCCCGATCCACAGAAGAATGTCTCTTTTCCCAGGATGTCCATAAATATACTGGAAGCAGGCCATACCCCTAGGGAAACTCCCTTTCAAGAGATTGGCTGCTCAAAACATATTCATCTGATCCCATCATGTGAATAACCACATCACAACTGCTTAAACCACACAGATTTGTGGTCCAGCCAAGTTGACATACAGCTCCAACTTTCACAGTCACATTACTGAAGAAGGTAAACTAGATGACTGGGATCTCCTAAAAGTTAAAATTTTATGCACATATAAAGACTTCACCAAAGATAAAAAGGGAAACTTTAGACTGGACAAACATTTCTGGTAAAGACATATGAAACAAAATTTATGTTCTGTGGAGGAGTCATTAAAATCACTCAGCTGCTAACCAAAAGATGAGCAGTTTGAACCCATCAGCCACCCCTCAGAGAAAGATGAAGCAGTCTGCTTCCATAAAAATTTACCATTTTAGAAAACCTACAGGGTAGGTCTATTCTGTCCTAAAGTGTTGCTATCAGTCAGAATTAACTTAATGGATGTGGCTAAAGTTAGGTTTAGGGTTTCAACCCCTGAACAAGATGGAATGACTCAACAAGAAAAAGACAATTCAATTTAAAAATGAACAGAGGATATGAACAGACACTTTGCAAAAGACAACATTGAGGCAGCTAACAAATATAGCAAGACATGCTCGTAATCATTAGCCATTAGAGAAATGCAAGTAAGAACAAAAAAATGAGGTATCATCTCACTTCAACATTAATTTTTTAAAATTTCAAAGTGCAAAAACTGCAAATTAAAAAGAAACAGAAAACATAAATTACTGAATGGAAATCTAATTTTCTCTGTAAACTTTCACACAAATTAATAATAATAATAAAGATATTTTCAGATTCTGGGGCTGGTAACTCCTTCAGGATTATCAATTTTAATGAAATCAGTATCATTCAAATATATAATTTATGAGTGGTATACAAAAGTTCTAAATTGCTTTTCACCTACATGTTAACAAAAGTATGAGGACAACTCTAGCTCAAGATGGCTGACTAAGAAGGACTATTTTGCTTTTTTTTTTTTTTTTTTTTTTTAACAAAGCCCATTATAATGATGCAAACAATATATAAAAAGAGGTATAATTAAAATATAGCTAAGAGAAAAGAAAGAGATATCAATGGAAGAGCTGCTCCAAAAAATTTCTGGAAAACAGATGACAAATGGGATTGAAGTACTAAAATTTCAAAGAAATAAAAAGAATAAAGAAGAGGTTCCAGTAAGATGGTGGAATAGGCAGAAAGACTGCACAGACCCTCTTCAACAAAGAAAAGGGGAATCAATTAACACAGATCAGAAGATATTCCTGGACTCCTGAGCCTTGAAGGGAAGGATACAGAAGTAGACTAAACTTCAACTAGCAGAAGAATTTGCATGAAAATACCAAAAAATGAGACATATGGAGCTGTAGCCTGGCAGTGATCCTGATGACACAGACAGCTTAGATATTCCCAAGTGGTGGTAGGACCTAAGTACTAACCTAAAAATTGGCCCTGCTAGCCAGGGACTGCACAGAGGACTGCTCTGGTGGCTGGTGAATAAAAGGGGAAGCAATGAAGAGGAAGGTGGGCTGAGCTGTGGACTTTTATCTGTCCGGAGGGTGCAGACATTTTGAATGTTAACCAGCAACTTGACCATTTTGGATATTTAAAGTGACAGTGTTCTCCCAGATTCCAGGGACTTAAGAACAGGCTCCACTTGCCAGGAACCCCAAGACATTCCAGAGTTAGACATCTGGAAATATGCAACATTCTCTTTATTATGCTTATACCCCACACTCTCTAGGTGAACGTACGTGCAGCCACCTCTCTCTCCCACCCACTTTCTGGGCTGCCAGGATTCCATCCCAGTCTGTGTGCTTGGACAGAGCCTGGTGCCCTGCCCCACTCTGCCCCAATATTTTTTTTTTCTTTTTTCTGTTTTTTAGCTTGTTTGTTTTGTCTGTTTTAAAACTACTATTATTATTATTACTTTTGTCTCTTTTACTGTTATTTATTCTTCACCTCCCAAGTTCTAGTTTTCACTTTTTCTCTTGTCCTTGTTCCTGGTTGCAAATTTTGTTTTTCTTTCTCATGGTTAACACCATTCTTTTTCTTTTTGTGTTTTTCCCATTTTTTTCTTCATTATTCTCCTTCTCTCCCTTTATTCTCTTATTGTACTCTCCCAAGATATTGCAGGTTTTTCTTTTTTTCTTCTTCTTCTTGTTGACTTTTTTTTTTTTTTCGGGGGGGGGGGTTATTGTTCCTGTGTGATTACATGGTGTATCATTTTGTCCATTTGTTTTTACTTTTTTGATGGTTATTCAGTTGTTATTTTTGTCTAACTAAGTGGAAGACAGCAACAGTCCCATATGACAAAACTACACCCACATCTCCTGCAGATTCACTTACTGAGCTTACTGAGTGAGAGCCACCACTTCCTTCTCCACCAATGGGCCAACAATAAAATAAACAATGACCAAGAAAAGCCTGACTCACCCTTGACTGCTATTCACAAACAGTTAACAGAGATCTAAATACAACAATGCCACAATGTCTCAAAGACAACAGACCATCACAGTCCACAGAAAGAAGCAAGATAAAGTGTTAGAAACAAGGGAGGAGGATACTGACCCAGAACACATCCCTGAGGAAGAAGCAGCATTGGAACTCTTTAATAAGGAATTCAAAAGAATTATATTTAGGTATCTTCAAAGGATTGAGAGACAGACCAAGGAGAAGACAGACAAAACCCTAGAAGAATTCTGGAAGAAAATAGAAGACCAAAATGACAAAATAAATGAAAAATTAGAAATTACTCAAAATCTACACACAGAAAACCAGAAGATTAATCTAAATTTTCAGAAATAGATAAGACATTGAAAGGGCAAAGGAGTAAAACTGATGCAATGGAAGACAGAATTAATGAGACTGAAGACAAATACCTGAATACTTCTTTGAAAAGGGATCAATCAGAAAAAAAGATCAAAACAAAATGAAGAAAGCCTAAGGTTCATGTGAGATACAATCAAAAGAAATAACCAACGTGTCAATGAATTCCAGAACAGGAAGAGAATAATTAAAGGATTGAAAAAATTGTCCAAGATTTGTTGTAGGAGAACTTCCCTGATATGATTAAAGATGACAATATATCCATTCAGGAAGTCCAATGAACCCCAAACAGGACAGGCCCCATAAGAAAATCACCAACATATCATCATCAAACTCATCAAAACCAAAGATAAAGACAGAATCCTGAAAGGAGCACAGGAAAAACAAAAAAATTACTTGCAAAGAAAAACCAGTAAGAATAAGCTCTGATTTCTCAGCAGAGACCATGTAAGCAAGAAGGAAATGGGATGGTATACATAAAACCCTGAAAGAGGAAAAATTTCAACCAAGAATTATATACCTGGCAAAATTCTCCCTCAAATATGATGGTGAAATTAGGAGATTTCCAGATAAGCAGAAACTAAGAGAATTTGTTAAAATCAGACCAACCTCACAAGAGATACTAAAGGGAGTCCTTTAAACAGAGAACCAAAAATAGCAAACAACAACCAACCATTAATACACAAGATGACATAACCCAGGATCCAAGCTATGGACATATCCAAAGTAAATTAGCTCACAAGATTGTAAACAGGGAACCAGAAATATGAACTGGGAAATGAGGACAACTACAAACAAAAAAGAGGGAAAATAGTGTGTAGCTACAGAACTTCTAAATGATGAGGAAGTCAAGAGAGTTACAAGATAGAATGGACTGTTCTAATCTTGGGGAGAAAAATTATAAATCACAGGGTAACCTCAAAGAAAAATGATCAACCTTCACATCACAATAAAAAAGAGGACAAGCACAAATATTAAGCAAATATTTTTTTTTTAAAAAAAGCAATAAAGGAAATGATAACACGATTCATAAACATAATGAGCTCAGCACAGAAAACAATATGGAACAAAGAAACCAGAGACACCATGAAAAACACATAACAAAATGAAAGCAACAAATACATACTTGTCAATGATTACACTGAATGACAATGGATTAAAAGTACCACTCAGGAGAAAGGGAGTTGCAGATTGGATAAGAAAACAAAACCCATCAATATGCTGTCTACAAGAGACACACCTTAGAGACAATGACAAAATAGAGCAAAAATCAAAGTTTGGAAAAAGCTATATCAAGCAAATGGCAACCATAAAAGAGCAGGAGTGGCAATATTAATATCTGATCAAATTGACTTTAAGACAAAAACCACCATACAAGACAAGGAAGGACATTACATAATGATTAAAGGATCTATAGAAGAAGAAAATATAAGCATAATAAATATCTATGGACCCAAAGAAAGAGCTCCAAAATACATAAATCAGACTTCAGAGGAGTTGAAAATGCAAATAGATGACCAGAGACATAGTGGGAGACTTTAATACACCACTTTCAATGAAAGATAGAACAACTGGAAAGAAACTCAACAAAGATTCGGAAGAGCTAAACAATACAATTCACCAACTTGACCTTATAGACATTTACAGAGCACTTCACCCAACAGCAGCACAATATACATTCTTCTCCAGTGCACATGGAACATTTTCCATGATAGGCCATATGTTAGACTATAACACAAGC
>NW_006921615.1:11901797-11923426 GCF_000298275.1 Orycteropus afer afer
TAACTCATTTTATGAAGCAAGCATAACCTTGATACCAAAACCAGGCAAAGACATCACTCAAAAGGAAAACTACTGACCAATATCCCTCATGAATACAGAGGCAAAAATCTTCAACAAAATCCTAGGCAGTAAACTCCAGCAACATATCAAAAAAATCATTTATTACGACCAAGTGAGGTTCATATCAGGTATGCAAGGATGGTTCAACATTAGAAAAACAATCATGTCATCTACCACATAAATGAAACAAAGGAGAAGAACAACATGATCATATCAATTGATGCAGAAAAGGCATTTGGTAAAATGCAACACCAATTCCTGATCAAAACTCTCCGCAAAATAGGAATAGAAGGCACATTCCTCAACATAATAAAGGACATCTATGCAAAACTAACAGCCAACATTATACTTAATGGAGAGAGACTGAAACCATTCCTCTTGAGAACAGGAACCAAACAATGATGCCCTCTATCACCACTTCTATTCAACATTGTACTGGAAGTCCTAGCCAAGTCCATTAGGAAAGAAAGGGTAATCAAAGGCATCCAAATTGGTAAAGAAGAAGTCAAACTATCCCTATTTGCTGATGATATGATCCTATACCTAGAAAACCCAAGAGACTCAGTCAAAAATCTACTGGGACTCATTGAGAGATTTAGCATCGTGGCAGGACACAAGATCAACATCCAAAAATCAGCTAGATTCCTCTACACCAGCAAAGAGATTGCTGAAAAAGGAACAAGGACAATCGTATTTATAATAGCTACCAAAAAAATAAAATACTTGGGAATAAATCTTACCAGGGACACAAAAGTCCTGTACAAAGGAAACTATTAAAAAACTACTTCAAGAAACCAAAAGAGATCTACATAAATGGAAGAACATCCCATGCTCATGGATAGGAAGATTGAACATTCAATGCAAACCCAATCCAGTTCCCATCAACATTCTTTAAGGATATGGAAAAACCAATCACTAACTTTATATGGAAAGGAAAAAGATCTTGGATAAGCAAAGCACTATTGAAGAAGAAGAACGAAGTAGGAGGTCTCACACTGCAGGCTCTCAAAACCTACTATACAGCCACAGTAGTCAAACTGCCTGGTATTGATGCAATGATAGACACATAGACCAAGGGAATAGAATTGAGAACCCAGAAACAGATCCATCGAACTATTGTCAGGTGATCTTTGACAAAAGGCTGAAATCCATCAAACAGGGAAGAGAAAGTTTGTTTAATAAATGGTGTTGGCAAAACTGGAGATCCATTTGCAGAAAAATGAAACAAGATCTGTACTTCACATCATACACAAAAACTAACTCCAAATGGAGCAAAGACAAATGTGAAACCTAAACTGATCTAATAACTATAGAGTTTCTCAAGGGAAAACTAGGGGCAAATTTAGGGGCTCAAATATATGGAATAAATAGACTATCAGGCAGAATTCAAAATGCACAAACAGCAGAAGGGAAACCAGATGATTGGGACCTTCTGAACATTAAATTTTTGTGTGCTTCCAAAGACTTCTCCAAAAGACTCAAAAGAGAACCCACAGATTAGGAAAAAGTATTTGGCAACAACATATCTGACAAGGGACTTATCTCTAGAATTTATAGAAAACTCCAACACTTCAATAACAAAAAGACAAATAATCCAATTAAAACATGGGCAGAAAACATGAATAGACACTTCACCAAGGAGAATATTCAGGCAGCCAACAAACATATGAAGAAATGCTCATGATCATTAGCCATTAGAGAGATGTAAATCAAAACAACAATGAGATACCATCTTGCTCCAGCACTAGTAGCAAATCAACAAGACAGAAAAAACAAATGCTGGTGAGGATATGGAAAGACTGGGACTCTCATACACTGCTGATGGGACTGTAAAATGGTATAACCACTGTGGAAAGCAGTACGGTGATTCCTTCAAAAGTTGGAATTAGAAATACCATTTGACCCAGCCATTCCTTTACTAGATATATATCCTAAAGAAGTGAAAGCCATGACAAGAATAGACATACGTGCAACCATGTTCATTGCAGCACTATTTACAATAGCCAAAAGATGGAAACAACCTAGGTGCCCATCAACTGAGGAATGGATAACCAAACTATGGTACATACACACAACGGAATACTATGCAACCTTAAAGAATAACGTAGAATCTGCAAAACACTGCATAATGTGGATAAACTTGGAGGGCACTATGCTGAGTGAAATAAGTCGATCACAGAAGGACAAATGTTGTATTAGTCCGTTATTGTAAATTCAAGGAAAGGTTTATCTATGGAAGGAAATTTTCTTTGTTAGTTACCAGGGGTGGGAGAGTAGGGTAGGGAACACTGTTAGATAGGTAGAGACAAGTATTGATTTGGCTGAAGAGAAGGGCAATGTCCCAAATGTGAGTGATCAATATGGTGGCATTGAGAAAGAAGAAGACATACAGAGGTACACGGGAGGTACAGACGGCAAAGATGAACTCTTCTGCACATACAGTACTGCGTTGTCAGTGAAGGTAAACATGTGTATACAGGGAGATAGATGGATGGACAGGCTGAACTATTAGGTATGTCTATGAAGTGGGAAGTGCACCCAAGACCACATATAGGTTTGGCAGACAATGGTCCTAGAAGTGTACTTGTATGATCTGAATTCCCAGGTATATAGTACAGCTGACAAGGGACAAGGTTGTAGTCACTTCTTGGTCACAGCAAGCTACCCAGAGGGACTGGGTGGTTGAACCTGTGGGCTCATGACCATAGTCACAGGGGATATCGAGCTCAATTGGCATAACATACTACATTAAACATTGTTCCACCTCCTGCTTTGGTGAATGGCAACTGGGATATTGAACGTTTGCAGGCAGCCATCTGGATGCAATGATGGGTCTCTCCATGTCCAGAGTGGGCAGGAATGGGGAGAACCAGAGATTCATGGAAACAGTTAGTCTTAGCAACTGGTACACCATGCAATCCACAGCCTGTGTGACTCAGACCAGAAGAGCTGGATGGTGTCTGGCTGCTGCTGTTGGCCACTAGGAGGGGGATCTATGTGGGAGATCCTGGATGGAGGGGGAGAACAGTGTGGGGCGAAGCTCAGAATCATATGGGGAGAAAAAAAAAAAGGAGAGGGGGGACTAGGTTTGCTGGTCTGATAGAGCTTGTGGAACCACTGAGACTGTGGCCCCTAGCTGCCCTTGGGGTCTGGAGTTGGGCCTGCACCTGTAGCTTCCAGTCAAGTAGAAGATGGGTATATGGGATGAGCACTTGCCTGAGGTGGGTGCACTCCTTGGAGAGAACAATCGTGAGAGAGGAAAGGGCTGTGTGTGCACAGGGAGACAGCATGGGGGGCGGAAATGCATGGAGGGGTGGACACAGGGAGGAGGTGACTGTCGGGGGTCGGTAGGAGGGGAGCTGCTGCATTGTGGTGGATTGTGGGCAGTGTCATGGGATGGAGTGTGTGTGGATTTCTGTGTGGAAAGTGAATTTGCTCTGTAGATTTTCACCTAAATAGCAATAATAATAATAATAAAAAAGAAGAAAGAAGAAATCATAATACAGAATAGACTTAAGAAAAGTCTAGAATTGAACCAAAAGACATTCTTCTCTGAATTGGAGCCAGTAATGCTGTGAACTTGGAGTTCTCAAGTATAAAAAGCAGACATTAGCAAAGCAAAGTGTGGCAGAAATCAATATTATTAATCAATGCATTCTAAATGAATAGAGGAAGGAGTCAACCTCATCAATTCTTCACTTGTATTCCCCAATGCACAACCAAAGTATTTACTCTCAGATTAAAACTAAATTTTTAAACTCTAAAGAAATTAAATTATCCTTCTGGGAAGAGTTAGGGTTTTTAATTGGTTTTGTGGCACTCCACAGCAATGTATTCCTTACATTGAATGTTGTGTTTGTTTGTAAGTGGAAGAGAAGGCTTGATAAGCCTTAGTATTTGCCCTCTACCGATGGAAAGTAAATTATATAGTTGACATGAACTTCAATACATAAAAAGTTCAAAATCAGTCAGGTGAGAAAACAAGCAGGTGGGAAAAAAAATAATTTTACAAAGCATAAGAAAGTCATACAAAACAGCTATAGTAAGCCACTCCTCGGAAGGAAGGTTGGGCAATCTACTTCTGTAGTGATACTGCCTTAGAAGCCCAAGGAGGGGTCACTATGAGTTGAGTCAGACTCGACAGCACATAACAACAACAACAACAAGCATTCTAGATCATCATTGAAAAACTGGGTATTAACATCAACATCTCATCATCAAATGGAAGCTGTATACATGCAATCAAGTTCTAACATATCCTGAAAACACAGGTAAGTTTCACTAGCAATTAATTCAAGTGCTCATGGCTCATATATCTGGTACATTATCTCCTCTCAATCTGCAACTATGTCCAACTATTTTTATGTCCTCATGGGGAGTTTTCTCTGACCAACTGCCTAAGGAAGAATTAATATGGATCTGTTTATAAATGATTCTGCACATAATAATTGCAATACTTGAAAGTGATGGCCACAGCATTTCTGTCTCAATCTGGGGTGACTGTGATGGATATTGTGAAGGGAAATTCTCCCAATGCATATAACTATATAACGTACCTGCTGTTCATTTTGTCCAAGAAGCTCTGGTGGTGCTGTGGTTAAAAGCATTTGGCTGCTAAGAAAACGTCAGCAGTTCAAACCCATCAGTTGCTCTGGAGGAAAAGATAAGGAAGTCTGCATCTGTAAAGACTTACAGCCTTGGAAACTTTATGGACCAGTTCTACTCTCTCCTATAGGGTTGCTATCAGTCAGAATTGACTTGACAGCAGTAGGTTTTTTTGGTTCATTTTTTCCAGATATACCAATGCACAAGCAGTGCCTAATGGTTTTGGAGGATGGTCAGAGATTAGAAGAATCACATTTGGAAAATTAGTAACAAGGAATCCTGGGAAATAAATATTGAATGGTTATCTGAATGGACACTGAATGAGAAAATATTTGTCTTATGTTAATATTCCAGGTGAATTCCCAGAAGAGCAAAATCTTAATAAGCAGGTGAACAACATATACCATTCTATACATGTCAGTCAGTCTCTTCCATGAGTCTTTAATAAATGGACTAATGAAAAAAGTAGCCATGGTGTCAGGCATAGAGGTTATACATAGTGGTCATGGTTTCATGGCTAACCTGTCTTTATCCCATGCTGACTGAGCAGTCTGACAACAGCAGACATCAATTCTATGCCCTAGTATGACATTATTTTCAAGGAATGCTGCTGACATTGATTATTTTAACCACATACATCATGGAAGAGCAGCACTTTGTTTTCACTGGAACATAGTCTTTCTCTAGATGTGGATTTACTTTCTCTGTACATTATTTCTGCTAATCTACCTCCACAAATTTACGAAATTTTTTATTCACCATAATAATCTCCCTCACAACACTTTAGAAAAAGAAACTTACAGAAAATTATGAATGAGCTAATGTTTATGGAATTCATTGTTGTTGTCATCATGTTCTTAATCACCTGAAGTAACTGTACTGATGAATGGTGAAGACCTAGTTACAGTGGTTTCAGGACGGTGACACCTTGCAGGGCTGGAAAAATAAAAATGTCTTTTAAGATCCAATATATGCTATAAATCAACAACCAACACATGGTACTTTCTATCTCATGGCCAGAATTCAAGTTGTTGCTATGTTGTTATCGAGTTGGTTCTGACTCATAGCAACCCTATGTACAACAGAACAAAACCCTGTCTAGTCACGTGCCATACTCACAATGGTTGCTATATTTCAGCCCACAGTTGCAGCAACTTTGGTAATCCATTTCACTGAGGGACTTACTCATTTTTACTGATCCTCTATTTACCAATTCTCCAGAGATTGGTTCATCCTGATAATATATCCAAATTATGTGAGATGAAGTCTTGTGACTTCTAAGGAGCATTCCAGCAATATTACTTCCATAAGTTTGCTTATTTTTCCAGCAGTCCATGTATATTCAATATTCTTTTCCAACACCACTACAAAAAGTATCATTTTTCTTCAGTTTTCGTTGTTCATTCTTTGTCTTTCACAAGCATATGAGAAGAATGAAACTACCATGGCTTAGAGTAGGCATCTCTTAGTCCTCAAAGTGATATCTTTGCTGTTTAACACTTGAAAGAGGCCTTTTGCAGCACATTTGCCCACAGCAACATGATGATTTTTGGACTGCTACTTCCATGATTGTGGATTTGGATTTGGATTTGACTGTGGACACTGATTATGGATCCGAGTAAAGTGACCTCCTTGACAACTTCAATTGTTTTCTCCATGTATTATATTCCTTTTGTTCCAGTGGTGAGAATTTTTGTTTTCTTTACATTGAACTCTAATCCATACTGGAGGCTATAGTGTTTGATCTTCATCAGTAAGTACTTCAAGTACTCTTCACTATCTGCAATCAAGATTGTGTCATCTGCTTATTGCTGGTTGTTAATGAGCCTTCATACAACCTGATGTTTCTTTCTTCTGTGCATAGTCTAGCTTGGCAGATTATTTGCTTATCGTACAGGTTGAATAAGTATGATGAAAGGATACAACACTGGTGCTCATCTTTCCTTACCTTAAACCACGCAGTATCCATTTGTTCTCTTCAAACAATCTATCTTAGTTTATGTCAAATGTTGCATAAGCACACTCAAGTGCTCTAGAATTATCATTATTCACAATGTTATTAATAATTTCAGTATGTTTAATGGCTTTGCATAGTCAATAAAGTGAAGGTAAATATCTTTCTGGTATTCTCTACTTTTGGCCAAGATCTATCTGACATCAGCAATCATATCCTTCATTCCAAATGCTTTTCTCAATCTGCCTTGAATTTCTAGCACTTCCCTATCAATGCACTACTGCAACTGTTTTTGATTATCTTTGGCAAAATTTACTTGCGTGGGATATTAATGATATTGTTCCACAATTTCCACATTCTGTTTGATCATTTCTCTCTGGAATGGACAGAAAAATGGATTTCCCAAGTCAGTTGACTAGCTGTATATTTTCCAAATTTTTTCACACAAAAGAGTGAGAATTTCCAGAGTTGCACTGTTTGTTGAAACATCTCAGTTAGTATTCCATAAATTCCTGGATCCCTGTTCTTTGTCAACACTTACAGTGCAACTTGGCCTTCTTCCTTCAATACCACTGATTCTTGATCAAATATTAACTGCTGAAATGGCTGAACCTCAACCAACTCTTTTAGGAACAGTGACTCTGTGTATTCCTTCCATGTTCCTTTGTTGTTTCCTGTGCAAAGATGGAGAAACAGAAGTGTGTCCTCTCACTACTACCCCATGCAATCCATTAGCAAAATTATTTGCTCTTTCCACAAATTTTGGCTCTCGTGATCTAAAATCTTACTACCATGGAGGAATGATAACAGCAAGGGACACAGTAATAGTTCAATTTAACTGAAACCACTGGAATCTGGAGTTTTGATTCTAGTACCATGGACCTTCTCATGTCAGTAACCTTAGAAGAGAACGAAAGGATTCCTGTAACTGCTTGGATTATCAGTCTTGATTATAAAGTCAACACTGGCTGGCTAAAACATAACAAGAACATCATATATGAAGAAAGCAAAAAGTCATTTAAAAGGGAAAAAAGACTAAAATGGATGTCTATGGGCAAACTATTGGACAATACAGGAAGCATTAAAATAGTATGGAAGTAATACACAATGTTATGGTACCAAAAATAATTGGTCAACATTCAGCTATTTCAGGAGGTACCATATGATCAAGAACCAATGGTACTGAAGGAAGAAATCCAAGCTACAATGAAAGAATTGGCGAAAAACAAGCCTGCAGGAATTCACAGAATACTCACTGAGATGTTTCAACAAACAGATGCAGTGCTGGAAGCACTCACTCATCTATGCCAAGAAATTTGGAAGGCACCTACCTAGTCAACTGACTGGAATAGATCCATATTTATGCTCATTCCAAAAAAGGTGGTCCAACAGAAAGAAGAAATTATCTAGGCATATGAATAATATGAAAGGCAAGTAAACTTTTGCTGAAGATAATTTAAAAATGGCTGCAGCAGTATACTGACAGGAAATTGCCAGAAATTCAAGCCAGATTCAGAAGACATAGAATTAGGGACATCATTGCACAGGTCAGATGGATCTTAGCTAAATGCAAAGAATAGCAGAAAGGTGTATTTGTGCTTTATTGACTATTCAAAGGCATTCCACTGTGTGGATCATAACAAATTATGGAAAACATTATGAATAATGTAAATTCCAGAACACTTAATTGTGTTCATGAGGGATCTGTACAAAGACCAAGATGCAGTTGCTCAAACAGAGCAAGAGAATACTGCATGATTTTAAATCAGGAAAGATATGCCTCCAGGGTTGTGTCCTTTCACCATAATTATTCAATCTGTATGCTGAACAAATAATCTGAGAAGCTGGACTATACGAAAAAGAATGCAGCATCAAGATTGGAGGAAGGTTCATTAACAACCTGCAATATGCAGATGACTCAACTCTGAAAGTGAAGAAGACTCAAAGTACTTACTCCTGAAGATTAAAGTTTCTAGCATTCAATATGGCTTACACCTCAACATAAAGAAAACAAAAATCTTCACAAGTGGACCAATGAGCAATATCATGGTAAATGAAGAAAAGAATGAAGTAGTCAAGGATTTCATTTTACTGGGATCCACAATTAACACCCATGGAAGGAGCAGTCAAGAAATCAAATGACATAGTGCATGGGGCAAATCTGCTGCAAAACACCTCTTTAAAAACTGTTAAAGAGCAAAGAAGTCAGACTGAAGACTATAGTGCTCCTGATCCAAGCTATTGTCTTTTTAATAGTCTCATATGCATGTCAAAGCTGGACAGTGAATAAGGAAAATCACAGAAAAAATTTTGCACTAGAACTATGGTGTTTGTGAAGAATACTGAAAGTACCATAGACCGCTGGAAGAACAAACACATCTGTCTTGGAAGAGGCACAGGCATAATGCTCCTTACAAGTGAGAATGGCTAACTCCATCTCTTGTACTTTGGCCATGTTATCAAAAGGAACTCGTTCCTGGTGAAGGATATCATGCTGGGTAAAGTAGAAGTAAGCAAAGAATGGGAAGACCATCAACAAGATGGACTGACACAGTGGCTGCAACGATGGGCTAAAGTATAGCAAGAATTTTGAGGATGGCATACGACTGGGCAGTGTTTCATTCTGTTGTGCACAGGGTTGTTGTGAGTTGGAGCCAACTTGACAGCACCTAACAATAACAACACTCAGGGGATTCATTGGGGTGCCTTTATGCAATTCCATGCCTGCTGATAACTGTAAGTAATTGCAGCAACCATAACTGATTGAACAAATAAACTAGTCTATTAGGAGGGTATTATATTCATCAACACGTTTCTGGGGGAGAAAAGAAAACCCATACCCAGTGATAAGTAAAGTGTAGAATAAGTCATAGAGTAGAGAGGTGATGAATATTCATCGCAGCAGCAATGGGACTATAGTTTATCCTCAGTCACTCTCCTGTTTTAAGTAATTTTAAATGAACTTTGTCCAACCACCACTTTAAAAATTGATGACAGGGAAGAGCACACTTAATTTGGGATATTGTTGCTATTGCTGTTAGGTGTCATTGTGGCAATTCTGTACCATAGTGATTCCATGTACAACAGAACAAAGAACTGCCCAGTCCTGAGCCATCCTCACAATAGTTGCTATGCTTGAACCCATTGTTACAGTCACTTTGTCAATCCATTTCATTTAAAGCCTTTTTTTTTTTTTTTGCTGACCCTCTACTTTTCCAAGCATGATATCCTTCTCCAAGGACTGGTCCCTTCTGACAACATGGCCAAATTTCTGAGACAAAGTTTGGCCATTCTTACTTCTAAGGAGCATTCCAGCTGTACTTCTTCCAAAACATATTTGTTTGTTGTTCTGGCAGTCCATGGTTCTTTCAATATTCTTCACCACACACCACAATTCAAATGCAGCAATTCTTTTGGGGTTTTCCTTATTCAGTGTGCAGCTTTCACATGGATATGAAGCTATTAAAAATACCACGGATTGGGTCAGGCATACCTCAGTGTTCAAAGTGACATCTTTGTTGTTTAGTACTTGCAAAGACAGCAAGGAGGCTACATGTTCTGACCTCCTCTAATCCCACAAGAGAAAGACAGGATTACCAGCAGTAACCCAAGGCCTATTCCTGCCAGGCCAGACATGCTGCCTCCCTCCAGCCCTTTCACCAACCGTTCCTCCCAAAGCACCCACCACCTCTCTCCTGAGTTCGATAATTCACTGCAGTGGCCACACAGAACTCACAGATTATGGAGTTTATTAGGGAAGCACCAGGTTACAATTCAAGTTCAGGAAAAAAACTCACTCTTCTCCCAGCCCACCGTCTCTCAGCCAAGTCTCTCACAGTCTCTCCCCCAACAGTGCATGTCCCTCGGTGTCTTACTCAGCAATGTGTGTCTCTTGCATCTCTTTCCCGGCAGCACGTGTCTCTTTCCGGGGCATGTGTCTCTTTCATCAGCACTTCTTCCTCAACCAGCAGTCAGAGAGAGAGCTCTGCCTCCAGGAGGCCTCCTTTTGAGCCTGGAAGGGTGGTCAAACTAGCCAATCACAGCATCAGAACTCTAAGTACAT
This sequence comes from Orycteropus afer afer, assembly GCF_000298275.1. NCBI lineage: Eukaryota > Metazoa > Chordata > Mammalia > Tubulidentata > Orycteropodidae > Orycteropus > Orycteropus afer. The sequence continues at coordinate 11,912,480 of NW_006921615.1, forward strand.
GAGAGAGAGTGGGAACCTCCCAGAACATTGTATTGTGCCACGGCCAGCAGAAATAACCCAGGTAGATAGCTTCAGCAATCAGGAGCTCCTAAGTTGCTCATAGAAAATCCCACCTTGGAGTTTACAAAGACTTATGGGTAGAAAAGCCACACTAAGTAATTTACTACACTGCAGTACTTTAAAGAGGATTTTTGCAGCAGATTAGCCCAGTATAATACAGTTTGATTTCCTGACTGCTGTTTCCATGGACATTGATTGTGGATCCAAGTAAAATGGAATCCTTGGCAATTTCAATCTTTTCTCCATTTCTCATGATGTTGCTTATTGGTCAAGTTGTGAGGATTTTTCTTTTTCTAAAGTTGAGATGTAATCCATACTGAAGGCTATAGTCTGTAATCTTCATCAGTTAAGTGCTTCAAGTCTTCACTACTTTCAGAGTTGTGTCATCTGCATATTGCAGGTTGTTAATTAATCTTCCTCCAATCTTGATGCTGCATTCTTTTCATATGGTCCAGATTCTCAGATTATTTGTTCATCAGGCAGTTTGAACAATTATGGTGAAAGGACATAGTCCTCAGGCATATCTTCTCTGAATTAAACCATACAGTATTCTCTTGCTCTTTTTGAGCAACTGCATATTGGTCTTTGTACAGATCCCTCATGAGCACAATTAAGTGTTCTGGAATTTACATTATTCATAATGTTATCCATAATATGTTATGATCCACACACTGGAATGCCTTAGCATTGTCAATAAGCACAGATAAACATCTCTCTGCTATTCTTTGTGTTTAGCCAAGATCCATCTGACATCAGCAATGATATCCCTTGTTCCAAGCCCTCTTCTGAATCTAGCTTGAATTTCTGGTAGTTTCCTGTCAGTATACTGCTGCAACCATTTTTTAATTATGTTCAGCAAAAGTTTACTTGCCTTTTATATTAATTATATGCCTTGATAACCTCTGCATTATATTGGATCACCTTTCTTTGGAATGGGTAGAAATATTGATCTCTTCCAGTCAGTGGGCCAGGTCTTCCTGTTTGGCTGTTTTCCAAATTTCTTGGCATAAATGAGTGAGCAGTTCCAGCGTTACATCTATTCACCAAAACATCTCAGTGGGTATTCCGTCAATTCCTTCAGGCTTTTTTTCTTTTAATTGCCAATTCCTTCAGTGTAACTTGGACTTCTTCCTTAAAAACCATTGGTTCTTGATCATTTCCTACCTCCTGAAATAGTTGAATATTGGCTAATTCTTTTTGGTACAGTGACTGTATTCTTTCTTCTTTTGATGCTTTCTTCATTATTCAAAATTTTGCCCACAGAATCATTGAATATTGCAGCTTGAAACTTGAGTTTTTTCTTCAGTTCTTTCAGCTTGAGAAATGCTGATCATGTTTTTGCCTTTTGGTTTTTAATTTTAGGCCTTTGCACATTTCTTTATAATATCTTACTTTGTCTTCTTGAGCGACCCTTTGAAATTTTTTGTTCAACTCTTTTATTTCATTATTTCTTCCATTCACTTTAGCTACTCTCAATTCAATAGCACATTCAGAGTCTCTTTTGATATCCCTTTTGGTATTTTCTTCCTTTCCTTTCTTTTTAATGGCCTTTTGCTTCACATAAGATGCTTTTGATGTCATCTCAGATGCGTTGTTTGGTCTTTGGTCATTTGTGTTCAATCCATCAAATCTATTCTTCAGATGGTCCGTACATGATCTGTATATTTAGGTGGTATATAATCAAGGTCTTATTTGTGCTTTCATGCACTTGTTATAATTTTCTTCAGCTTCAATATATTTTTGCATATGCAAATTGATGGGCTCTTTTAAGGTCAGCTTCTGACCTTGTTTTGACTGATGATACTGAGCCTTTCCATTGCTTCCTTCCACAGATGTAATGGATTTAATTCCTATATATTCCATTTGGTGAGATCCACCTGTACAGTCTCCTTCTATGTCATTGGAAAAAAAGGTATTTCCAATGAATAAATGGTTAGTCTTTTAAAAATCTATCATGCAGTCCCCACAATTCTTTCACCATAGCCATATTTGCCAACTACCAATGCTTCTTCTTTGTTTCCAACTTCCATATTCCAATCACAAGTAATTATCAATACATCTTGATTGCATGTTTGGTCAATTTCACACTTTTGAAGTTGGTAACAATCCCCAATTTCTTCAGTTTTACCTTTAGTGGTTAGTGAATAAATTTTAATAATAGTAGTATTAACTGTCTTCCTTGTTTGTGTATGGATTTTATCCTATCACTGACAGCATTGCACTTCAGTATAGAACTTGAATTTATTTTTAAAATGATGAATTTGATACAATTTTTCTTCAATTTGTCATGCTGGCATAGTAGACCATATGATTGTCCAATTCAAAATGGCCAATACCAGTTTATTTCAGCTCACTCATGTTTAGTATATTGACTGTTATATGTTCCATTTCAGTTCTAACAGCTTTCAGTTTTCCTGGACTCATACTCTGTACATTCTACATTCTGATTATTAATGGATGCCTGCAGCTGTTTCTCCTCATTTTGAGTCATGCCACATCAGCAAACAGAGGTTCCAAAAGCTTTACTTCATCTATGTCATTAAGATTGACTCTATTTTGAGGAGGCACCTGTCCCCCAATCCTGTTTTGAGTGCCTTCCAACTTGAGAGGCCATCTTTTGACACTGTATCAGACAACATTTTACTGTTATTCATAAGGTTTTCAGCGGCCATTTTTTTCTTTTCATAAGTAGACCACCATGTCCTTCTTCCTAGTCTGTCTTAGTCTGGAAGCTCTACTGGAACATGTTCACCATGGCTGATCCTACTAGTATTTGAAGTAGCAGTAGTGTAACTCCCAGCCTTACAGCAACACATAAGCTACCACAGTGCAACAAACTGACAGAGAAGTGGTGGAATTTGGGATATGGGTACATATAAACAGTATGAACATTGAACTATAGCATACACTGTCATAGACTCCAGGAGTCTTCTCAAGCCTTTACCACTTCAAGGCATATCACTCTTACCCTTCTTTGTCTCAGAGCAATCCTTTGACTCTAGACCTACTCTAGTGGGAGAATTGATGTATTCTAGGTTCATACTGGTAGCATAGTGCCTAAGGCACTTGACTGCTAACCAGAAGGCTGGCGGTTCAAACCCACCAGCCACTTCTCAGAAGGAAGACTGGGCAATATACTTCCATAGTGATACTGCCTTGGAAACCCAAGGAGGGGTCGCTATGAGTCGGGTCTGACTCGATGGCACATAACAACAACAGGTTCATACTATAGGTTAATTCTAAGGCACATATCTAACATTGGCTTCCAGAAATGGCCCATAAGATTAAGTTCCTGCCTGCAATGAGAACTTACTTATAATGCACCCCCCACCCCTTTTGTTGTTGTTGTTGTTATTTTTTGCTCCTTGACTCATATCTCCACTCCTTCACCAGTGTTTTCTCTTCTATCCCAAGTAAAATATTTGGACTTGAATTTCTCTCTTAGGGCCCAAAACTGAGGAAACTCAAAGTAAGTCAAGCCCTAATTCTTATTTGTCTTTTTTTGTATTCTCCTAAATTAGGTAAAGTTGTCATTTGGTTGCTTAGAGATATCCAAAGGATCCTACACTTTATGTTTTCTCAATATACTCATATTTCCCCTTCACCAAAATGGAATTATTGATGGATAGATTACATTGAAATTCATGATTTATCATAGATACTTACTCTTAATTCCTCCTGAAAAATTCTGGAATACTATCAATTAGCTTTATTTGAGTTGGAAAATAACATAGCCAGAAAGTTAATAAGAAAAGAACTGAGAGATGTTTAGGTGCAACAGGAAAAAACTCAACCCTTTCTCCATCCTGAAATGCCTTCCACTCTTCTCTTTGATGAAATAATTCCACTTATTTTTTAAGGTTAGCTCAGCTTTTTACCATCTCAAGCAAAACAAAATAAAACAAAACAAAATATCATTAAATTTCAGTTTACAGTGTCCTCTGCTTCTGAATTCCTACATAATGCATTGCCTATGAAACTCATTTACCACTTATGAAAATAAACATAAGAGAAAACTAAGAATGTAGCAAGAAGTATCATTATCCCAAATATATTATGCTCTTCCTGAGAGTACAGGACAAGTTGACACACTTCTCTGTATCTTTTACAATGCTCTAGTCATACAACTTGGATGTTTAAAATTGTTTTTTGCTCACCGACTAAAAGAAGATATTTTAATGAAGAGTCAATTCATGAATAGCTTTATGATCTAATCCTTACAGATATTACAACAATAACTATCAGTCTTACCTAGTCAAATTGCCCTCTTAGAGCTTCTGAAGCTAAGGGAAATAATACTAGGCTCTTCATAAACTGTGTTCTTTTCTGTTTTATAGTCCTTTTCTGGATGCCCATAGTTCCATGCCTTGCAAGGTCACTGTGAGGCTAACTGCAAAAATGTGCTTTACAATTCTTGAACTGTGGAGAGAGCAAAGGAGATGGTGGTTATTATTTCATCTCAAAGTATTGCTGATATTAAAACCTATACATCTTGTGCCATGTTAGAGAATGGTTCCTAAAAATACAAGTGATATCACCGTTTTAGAAGCAATTAAATCCTAACAAGCATGATGTGAACATTTTCATTTTAAATCCAATTGTATTTGCCATCGTCAATCTCCCTCAATTCCACACATGAATGACCTGTGCTCAGTTATTATGCACCATAGGGATGTTCTGCTCCCAGAGTAGAAAGTCTATTGGGGTACTGTAGAGAATAGATCAAGCACTAATGTGTGACTATGGTTCAGCATTGCAGGAATATTGAATTCCACCAACAGAAGAACATTTTGAAAAAGTATTTTAAGAAATTATCAATGGTTCATGGTGAGAACCAATTAGAAAGAAGTCAATCAGTGGTTTTCTTAGACCCCAAATGTTTCTCTTTATGTATTTTATTTATTGCAATATGATATGTGACATATTATAATGTATTTTTCAGTCATTTTTAATTTGGAGAGAAACAGCAGAAGATTAAAACAGAAGAAGCTTTTACATCTTTTCTTTCAAATTCCCTGTGCTGCAGCCACCTATAACAGGGCACAGAAATCTGGTTTCCCATGAACCTATTAACTTACATATAGGCTTATAGAGGCATTGACAGCACTGGTTTTTCTGTGAACAGAATTTCATAATATTTAAGAAGAAAGTCATAAATCCTTCACAAGTATGATCATACACTTCCATTTCAAATAACTTCATTCAGACTTAGAGAAGATAAAACTCTTGTTAGTTGCCTATTCTTAACCTGTCTATTCTTAACCTCTCAATCTCTTTTTATAAACTATCATTAGCATGTAATGTGTGTGTGCATATGCACATATATGCCAATTAAGGAGAGTACAAAATCAGTTATTTTTTTCTTTTTTAAGTAAGGATTCTGGATAAAAATTAGATATACGTATGAGCTCTGGTGGCATAGTGCCTAAGGCATTTGACTGCTAATCAGAAGACTAGTGGATCAAACCCATCAGCCACTCCTCAGAAGGAAGATTGGGCTATCTACTTCTGTAGTGACATCACCTCAGAAACCCAAGGAGGGGTTGCTACAAGTGGGGACCAACTCAAAGCCAGTGAGGTTTTTTATATTAATATCACCATTTTAGTCAGATCAGTTAGAAATAGGGACATAAATAAAAGCAATATTACTTTTAAGTGAAGATGTAATTTCCCTTACTGTTAATCCAAGAAATTAAATTTTATTATTAACACTAATCACCATTTGGAGTGTTATCACTTTTTGGCAGAATTCCTTTAAAAACCATAACCTGTTGCCATTAAGTTGATCCCAACTCCTAGTGATGTTATAGAACAGAGTAGAACTACCCTAGAAGTTTTCCAAGTGTGATCTTTATGGACTCAGATTGCCAAATCTTTCTCCTGGGGACGGGCTGGTAGGTTTGAACCAGTACCCATGTGGTTAACAGCCAAGGACTTAACCACTGAGCCACCAAGGATCCTTCAAATAGCACCTATTGAAAATACAGAATTTTAATTCTAAATATGATTAACAAACCTACTAACAATAAAGTCAGAATTTGTGCTATTGTATCTTTCCTGAAGCCATCACCATCTGCCCTGGCACCTAACACTGATCTTAACTTTCTGGTATGATACCTTTCTGTAGCAGCAGGTTAGAGTAGGAACCACGTTCATATTAATAGAGCAAAAAATATAAAACAAGGAAAATCTATTCCATTCTGATGCACTCTCCTGGTCTTAGTTCTTGAGACAAGACATATAAACTTGGGTTCCAGATGCTCTGTCCCAATCTTTCTAAAAGTTTTAATTTTCTTCTGGATCTGTCATTGCTATGAAACTTTCTTTACTTCCTTCTGATGATTTTCCACAATAAATGCATGTTCTCATGTGACTTTCATTGCTTATTAAACTTTTTAAAAATGTCACTATCTTGTTTTCTCAAAAACTATAAGCTCCTTGACAATAGAGACTATTTTCAACATAGCTTTTGTATTTTCCACAATCTTTACATATAGAAGTGCTCAGTACACAATTGATATGTTTTGTATTTGATGATATCAAGTATCTGTAAAATAAAATATTTATCAGTGTTGATTTATAATATATTGTTCTTGATAAGATAAATTTTCTTTGTCAAATGTATTTTATATTTACCAACTAAGACTGATGTCATAAAGATCTGTAAAGATAAAATGGTAGGAATAATGATAATATATATTTCTGATCACCAGTATAACAGCTTTGTACTTGTAAAAATGATTTTAACCAACTTTGTCTATTTCTATTTGTGTCCCCTTAAATACTGCATATTTTTCCTATAAGCTGACTATGTGACATATTTACTTTTAATTTTCTTTAGTCACAGATTTCAGCCATAGAAATTTATGTATTACAATAATTCACTTCAATAATTAGCAACATGTATAAAATTACTCTTTTAATGTTTGTGACAAAACAAGGACAGTAGCATTTGCTTGTATTTTATTCCCATTTAGAAATCCTTCAGCATTTTATATGCTATTTATTGATATTGCATACTCACTGCCATCGAGTGGGATCTGACTCATAGCAACCCCTTCTTGCGTTTCCAAGGCAGAATCACTACTGAAGTAGATTGCCCCATTTTCCTTCTGAGGAGTGGCTGATGGATTTGAACCACCAGCCTTCTGGTTAGCAGTCAAGTGCCTTAGGGACTATGCTACCAGAGCTCCTATTGATATTGTATAAGGTTTAGGAAATGAAGGCTGTGACTACATAACTGTCCATTTCAGTTGCAAATACGTTAGCTTTTTTTATTTTTTCTTACATTCTCATCACTTGATCAATTGACTAGGAAAAAATAAAATAAAACTCCAAATGCCACATTAAATAATCACTTTTACCAATCATTCTTTACTGTTCAACTTGAGTCTCTCTTAAAACCATTTCTTTTTGAGGACAGGAAGATGGTGTCTTCCCTGTAGCCTACATGCCATTTCCCTCTAGCATCTTAGTGCCTGAAAAACTAGGTGCAGCAGTTTGAAGAGGGGATTCTGCCACTCTGAACAGCTCATTAAGTCAGAGTACACCAAGCTCAGGGAGTAGGAGTAGAAAGGAGAGTGAGGCAGTGTAATTACCTGGAAAGAAAAAAAAAAGGTGAACCTGCCCTACGGAGCACCAACTGGCTGGCGAGACAGGGCATTAGAGGGCTCCCTGGGGCAGTGGATAGAATGCACTGGAGGACTTGAGACCACTCCACAGATCTACCTTCAGCATCTGCTTTTACCAGCAAATTTGGGACCACACAGAGGGAACAGAGACACCTCTGGCTCCAGATGCTGCTGAACTGGGAACAGAGAGGGAAGATCACCACAAGTGGGTGGACCTGGGACTAACTTGTACAGATCCTGGAACAAACTCATGACACTGGTGAGGGCACCTATCCCAGGACAGCTTTTTTGGAACAAAGGGGCCTGGAATATGGGGGTTTTGTGGCTGTCTGAATCTGGTGGAAAGTGCTGGCCCCCTAACCATTGGGGTCTTTGCCTAACTTGAGCTGTGGGCCTGTGAATAGCAGTATAACATCATCATTAGCATCCTACACAAAGCCCTGGGAATGACTACTGGCACCTTGGAGCTTTCTTTTTATTTTTCTTTTTTCTTCCTCCTTTCCCCACCTCTCCCCTGCCTCATCCAATAGAAAAACCACATTAAGCCACCACCACACCTGCCAGCTTGAATCCTAAACACCCTTCATGGAAAACAGAGACCTGCATACACAATCCTCACAGGGATTCCATCATCACAAAGAAAATTACAGAACAATCCAGTACACCTAAATTAATAACCAAAATAATAAAATACACCAGCTCACATTTGCAAATTTATTAAATCATAAAATCAAGACAAAAAAATCAATGTATAACTAACAGTTAAAGATAATCTCAAAATGTCTAGGAAACAACAGGCAACCTCAAATTTAAAAAAAAAAAAAAAAAAAAAACAGGTGAAGACAATAGAAATAAAATCCCAAACAAAAGTCTCATTAAAAATGGATAAAGAAGAAGCAATAGAATTATCCGAGAAGAAATTTAAATATGTTTATAGATGGGTACAAGAGTTCAAGGAAACCCCAAACAGAATAAAGGAGAACACAGGAAAACCATTCAAGAACAAAATAACAAGATTAATACATAATCAGACCTCATATGAAAACAGCAGTAAGAAATCCAGAAGATGAATACCAAAATTACAGAATTACATAACACAGTGGAAACACAAAAGAATAGGCTAAAACAGACTGAAGAATGCATTTCCCAACTAGAAGATAAATCCCTGACACCAGCTATATGAAGAAAAATCAGAACAAAGATTTAAGAGAAATGAAGAGAACCTAAGAGTTACATGGGATGACATGAAAAGAAACAACATATGTCTCATTGGAACTGAGAACAAGAAGAGGTGAAAAAACCACTGAGAAAATTGTGGAAGACTTACTAACAGAATATTTCCCCTATATCATGAAGGAAGAAAAGATACTTGTCCAAAAAGTTCAAAGAACCCCATACAGGATAAATACCAAGAGATAAACATTGAGGCATATCCTAATCAAACTCTCCAAAACCAAAGATAAAGAAAGAACCTTGTGAGCTGCCCAGAACAAAAGAAATATTACTTACAACAATCAAAAAGTTAGGCTGAGTTCTGATTATTCAGCAGAAACCATGCAGGCAAGAGGGCAATGGGACAGCATATATAAACACTGAAGGAAAAGAACTTCCAACCAAGAATCCTATATCCAGCCACACTGTCCATCAAACATGAGGGTGAAATCAACATTCTCAGACAAATAAAAATTAAGGAATTTTGTGAAAACCACACCATCCTTACAAGAAATGCTTAAGGAAGTCCTTCCAATAGAGAACCCACAACAGAGAACAACAAAATCAGGACACATGACATTAACACTAAAATCAAATCAGAAATAGACACTCAAAATAAAACCATAAAACATGGTAGACTGAAAAACAAAGAAGTCAATCTGCACATGACAACAGCAACTAATCAAACAGAGGGTATAAAAGTTCTAGGTACACAACTTCCAAATGGAGAAAAAAACAGGACAATGTCCTCAGAGAACAGACTATTCCAAAAATAGAGAGATAAGAATTCACTCCAAGGTAAACACAGAGAAAATTAACAATCCCCTAAGCAAACCCAGAAGGAAGGGAAACATGGGTTTAACAAACACAAAACCAACAATAAAGAAGAAAAGGAGAGGAAACATTTGACAACAAAATGAACTCAGCACAGGAAAGTAGACGAACAAAGGAAAATCCAACAACACACACACACACACACACAAACAATATAAAGACAGCAATCAATGCATACCTATCACTAATTACACTCAATGTGAATGGCCTAAATGCACCAATCAAGAGAAAGAGAGTGTCAGACTGGATAAGAAAAGAAGACCCATTGATATATTGCCTACAAGAGACCTCCCCTTAGACACAAAGATAAAAACAAACTAAGAGTTAAGCAGTGGAAAAAAACATATCAAGCCAATGGTATCCAAAAAAGAGCAGGACTAGTAATATCAAATTCTGATAAAATACACTTTAAAGTTAAAGACAATATAAGAGACAAAGAAGGTCACTATATGATGTTAAAAAGGTCAATTTACCAAGAAGACATTATGATAATAAATATCTATGCACCCAATGAAAGTGCTCAAATTATGTGAAGCAAATATTAATCGAATTAAAAGGGAAAATAGACAACTCTACAATAGTAGTAGGAGATTTTAACACACCACTTCCAAGGAGGGACAGATAAACTAGAAAAAAACTCAAAAAAGATACAGAAGAACTCAACAACACAATCAACCAACTCGACCTCATAGACATATACAGAACACTCTACCCAACAAAAGCAAAATTCACAGTCTTCTCTAGTACACATGGATCATTCTTCAGAATAGATCATATGTTAGGACACAAAACAAGTCTCGATAAATTTAAAAACACTGAAATCTACAAAGCATCTTCTCAGACCACAATGCTATAAAATTAGAAATTAATAACAGGAAGATGAAGGAAAAAAACCAAACATGGAAGTTGAACAATATACTGCTCAAAATCTATTGGGGAATGTTGTTGTTGTTGTTGTTATGTGCTGTCAAGTCAGACTGGACTCACAACGACCCCTCCTTCAGTTTCCAAGGTGGTATCACTATGAAAATGGATTGCCCAATCTTCCTTTTGAGGAGTGCCTGGTAGGTTTGAACTGCCAGTCTTCTGGTTAGCAGTCAAATGCCTTAGGCAGTATACTACCAGAGCCTCCTTACTGGAGAATGTTGTTGTTGTTGTCGTTCAGTGTCGTCGAGTCGTTTCTGACTCAGTGACCCCATGCACAGCAGAA
>NW_006921615.1:11925971-11932308 GCF_000298275.1 Orycteropus afer afer
ACATCAGCAAATGAAGGTCTCGAAAGCTTTCTCTTTTCCATATGAGTAAGACTGGGTTTACTCAGATGTTGCAACTCTTTCCCAGTCCTATTTTGAGAGCCTTTAGCCTAAACGGACTATTCCTAAAGGTGCGTGGTAATGTACCAAACAGTGTTTCTTTGCTATTCACAAGGTTTTCCCTGGCCAATTCTTTTAGAAGTGGACGGCCTCTTCCTTCTTCCTAGTCTGTCTCAGTCTATAAGCTGGGCTATTACCTGTGCATCAGGTGCATCTCTCTGGGTTTTAAACACCAGAGGCTCAGCCTCAAAACTCACATCTACATGTCATCACAGTAGGACAAACCGACAGACAAGATTGTCCTGCTGTTGGAGACCTCTTGTATCACCCCCACCTGGCTGACTGTTTCTCTGTCTGGCTTCCTGGCTTTTAATCCCCTTTTTCCTGCTCTTCTGGCCTGCTTCTTTGGGCATCCCTGAGTTGTCTCTCCTCACCTGTAATCCTGGGGCTGACTGCTCTTCTGTCCGGGTTCAAGGCTTTTATCCCCTTTCTTCTGGTCTTCCAGCCTGCTACTCTGGTGTCCCTGCATTGTCTCTCCTTACCTGTAAGCCTGGGGCTGACTGCTCTTCTGTCCGGGTTCAAGGCTTTTATCCCCTTTTCTCCTGCTCTTCCGGCCTGCTACTCTGGGCGGGCCTGAGTTTCCCCTCCTCACCTAATCCATTCGGCTGATTGCTCTTCTGTCCGGGTTCAAGGCTTTTATCCCCTCCCCTGCTCTTCCGGCCTGCTACTCTAGCATCCCTGCATTGTCTCTCCTCACCTGTAAGCCTGGGGCTGACAGAATAGAAGAAATAAAAGTGAAATAATAATAATAATAAAGTCCTAGGAACAAACAATGAAGATACATCTTAACCAAAACCTATGGAACACAGTGAAAATAGTACTCAGAGGTCATTTTCTAGCAATAAATGCATACATCAAAAAAGAGGAAAGAAACAAAACCAACACTCTAACTCAACAACTCCAACAATTAGAAAGAGAACAACAAAAGAATCCTCCAGTATCTAGAAATGAGGAAATAATTAAAACCAGAGCAGAAATAAATGAAACAGAAAACAAAAGAGAGAGAGAGAAAAAAAAAAAAAAATCAAGAAAACAAAAGCTGGTTCTTCGAAAAGATGAACAAAATTGACAAATCATTACAAATCTAACAAAAGAAAGAGAAGATCCAAATTACTAGAATAGTAAATGAAAAGGGTGTCATCACAACAGAACCAACTGAAATAAAAAATAAAAAGATATTGACAGAATATTATGAAAAATTGTCCTTCAAAAGATTTGAGAAACTAGAAGAGATGGACAAGTTTTTGGAAACACAAGACCTACCTAAACTATCCCACTCAGATACAGAATACTTGAACACACATATAACAATAGGAAGAAATTTAACAGGTCATAAAAAATCTGTTCACAAGAGAAAGTCCTGCCCTGATGGCTTCACTGGAGAAATTCACTAAATATTCAGGAAAGAGTTGACACCTATACTTCTCAAGCTATTTCAGAACATAAAAAAAGATGGAATCCTCCCAAACTCAGAAGCAAGCATCATACTAATACCAAAACCAAAACCACTAACAACGAAAATTACAGACCAATATCCCTCATGAACATAGATGCAAAAATCTTCAACAAAATCCTAGCTGAAAGAATCCAACATATCCAAAAAATAATACATCCTGACCAAATGGGATTCATACCTTCTCTGTAAGGTGGGTTCAACATCAGAAAAACAATAAATGTAATCCACCACACACACACAAAAAAATGGATCATATGCTTGTATCAATTGACCCACAAAAGGCATTTGAAAAAATGTAATACCCATTCCTGTTCAAAACTCTCAGCAAAATAGGGATAGAAGGGAAATTCCTCAACATAATACAGGGTATATATGCAAAGCCAATGGCCAACATTATTATTAATTGAGAAAGATTCAAAACATTCCCCTTGTAAACGGGAACCAGACAGGTATGCCCTCTGTCACCACTCCTATTTAATACTGCAATGGAAGTCCTAGCCAGGGCAATAAGGCAAAAAAGTAAAACAAAAGGCATCCAATTTGCAAATAGGAAGTAAAGCTATTTCTATTTGCAGATGATATGATCCTATACATAGAAAACCCAAGAGACTCAGCAAAAAAACTACTGGAACTAATAGAGAGGTTTAGCAAAGTGCCAGGATACAAGGTCAACATACAAAAAATAAGTTGGATTCCTCTACACCAGTAAAGAGAACTCTAAAAAGGAAATAAGGGAAACAGTACCATTTATAATAACTATTAAAAAGATAAAATATCTAGGAATAAATCTTACTAGAGACACAAAAGACCTGTACAAAGAAAACTATAAAACACAGAAGACAACAAAGGATCTACATAAATGGAAGAACCTGCCTTGTTCATGGATAGGTAGACTGAATATTGTGAAAATGACAATACTACATAAAGCAATCTACACATTCAATGCAATCTCGATCCAGATACCAACAAAAATTTTTAAGGACATGGAAAAACCAATTACTATCTTCATATGGAAAGGAAACAGACCTCAGATAAGCAGAGCACTACTGAAAAAGACTCACAGCCATCAAGTCGAATCCAACTCATAGTGACCCCTCCTTGGGTTTCCAATGTGGTATGTCTACAGAAGTAGACTGCCTAGTCTTCCTTCCAAGGAGTGGCTGGTGGGTTTGAACTGCCAGCCTTCTGGTTAGCAGTCAAATGCCTTAGGCACGCCCATGATGGGAGCACTGGGGGCACATGCCTAAAGCATTTGACTGGTTACCAGAAGGCTGGTGGTTCAAACCCACTAGTCACTCCTCAGAAGGAAGACTGGGTAATCTGCCTCCATAGAGATGCTGTCTGGGAAACCCAAGGAGGGGTAGCTAAGAGTCAGATCTGACTCCATGGCAATGAGTTTTTTGTTTGTTTTTTTACCTGAAGAAGAAGAACAAAAGTGGGAGGTCTCACACTCCGGATCTGAAAACCCACTACACAGCCACAGTAGTCAAAACAGTGTGGTATTGGTACAATGACAGACAGATACGCCAATGGAACAGAATCAAAAACCCAGAAATAGACGCATCCATCTATGAACAGATAATCTTTGATAAAGGTCCAAAACCCATTAAATAGGGGAAGAGATAGCCTCTTTAACAAATAGTGCTGGCAAAACTGGGTATCCAGATGCAGAAAAAATTAAACAATACCCATACCTCACCCCTTACACAAAAACAAACTCAAGCTGGATCAAAGACTTAAATGTAAAACCCAAAACTGTAAAATTCATCAAAGATAAAATAGGGGAAAATCTAGGAGCCCTAATTTATGGCATAAATAGACTATCAAGCATAACCAAGGAGGTAGAAGAAAAGCTAGATGACTGGGACCTTTTAAAAATTAAATTCTTATGCACATTGAAAGACTTCATCAAGGGGTAAAAAGAGAACCTACAGATGGGGACAAAATATTTGCCTATGACATATATGAAAAAGGACTTATCTCTAAATTCTATAGAAAACTTTAACACCTCAACACCAAAAAGACAATACAATTAAAAAATAGGCAAGAGACATGAACAGACACTTCACTAAAGACTATATGCTGACAACCAACAAACACATGAGGAATTGCTCACAATCATTAGTCATTAGAGAGATGCAAATCAAAACAACGATATTATCTCACCCTAGTAATAATAAGTTTGACGGGACAGAAAATAACAAATGCTGGAGAGGTTGCGGAGACTGGAACTCTTATACACTGATGGTGGCATTGTAAAATGGTACAACCATTGTGGCAAATTTATGGCATTTCCTTAAAAAGCTGAAAATAAAAATACCATTTGACCCAGCAATTCCATTACTATGAATATATCTTAAAGAAATGAGAGGCAGGACTCTGGAAAGATGGTGGACTAGGCAGAAAGACTGCACAGACCCTCTTCAACAAAGAAAAGGGAAACCAATTAACACAGACACAGAAGATAATCTTGGACCCCTGAGCCTTGAAGGGGAGGATATAGAAGTGGACTAAACCCCAACTAGCAGAAGAATTTGCATGAAAATACCAAAAAAGGAGACATACGGAGCTGCTGTCTGGCAGTGATCCTGACAGCACAGACAGCTTGGAGATTACCGAGTGCTGGTAGGACCTAAGAATTAACCTAAAAATCACCCTGCCAGCCAGGGACTGTACGGATGACTGTGCACAGTGGCTGGGGAATAAACGGAGAACCTGAAGAGAAAAGCAGGCTGATCTGTGGACTTTTGCTGGTCTGGAGGGCGCCGTCATTTTGAAGGTTTAAAAGAGGCTTGACTATTCTGGATATTTAAAGAGAAAGTGCGCTCACAGATTCCTGGGGCTTAAGAATACGTTCTGTATTCCAGCAACCCAAAGGTCACTCCAGATCTACAAGACTAAAAAGGTACCACATTCCTCTTGTTTCTCTTAAACTTCACACTTACTTGTTGAATGGAGGTGCAGCCAGCCCCCACTTCCACCTACCTTCTGGGCCCACAGGAATTCCATCACAATCTGTGTGCTCAGACGGCACCTGGGTGCCCTGACCTGTAATCCACAATTTTTTTTTTTTCTCTTTTTTTATTTTTTTCTTTTTCACTGTCTTTTTTCTGGTGATTAGTTTGCTTGTATTTGTTGGTTTGAAAACAACTATTATTATTAATACTTTTGTACTTTCTACTATTATTCTTAATCTTCCCCTCCCAGGTCCTAGTTTTCAGGATTTTTTCTTTTCCCTGTGCCTGGTTGAAATTTTAATTTTTTAAAAAAATTGTTTCCCCTCCTTTTTTCTCATGGTTAACTCCATTCCTTGTATTTCTACGTGCATTTATCCCATTTGTTTTCCTTCATTATTCTGCTTCTCTACTTTTTTTCTCTTAGTGCCCTATTCCCAGATATTGCAGGTTTTCTTGTTTTTTCTTCTTTTTCCCATTTTTCTTTTTTTGGTTACTGTTCCTGTGTGATTACATGGTATTAATTTGTCCATGTGATTTTAGCTTTTTTGATGGTTATTCAATTGTAATTTGTGTCTAACTAAAGTGGGAGACAACAAAAGTAGCCATAAGACACAACTACACCCACACCTCCTACAACTTCACTTACTGAATGAGAGCCACTACCTCCCTCTCCTCCAACAGGCCAATGATAAAAAACCAACAAGAAGAGCCTGAATCACCCTTGGCTGCTCTTCACAAACAGTTAACAGAGATCTAAATACAACACCACCACAATGCTTCGGACACAACAGACCATCACAGTCCACACAAAGAAGCAGGATAAAGTGGTAGAAACCAGGGAGCAGGATACAGACCCAGAACACATCTGAGAGGAAGAAGCAGCATTGGAACTCTCTGAAAAGGAATTCAAAAGAATTATATTTAGGTATCTGCAAAGGATTGAGAGACAGACCAAAGAAAACACAGAAAAAAAACCGAGAAGAATTTTGGGAGAAAATAGAAGAACAAAATGACAAAATAACTGAAAAATTAGAAATGAGTCTAAACCTACAGAAAGAAATCCAGAAGATTAATACTAAATTGTCAGAAATAGATAATACATTGGAAGGGCAAAGGAGTAGCATTGACACGATGGAAGACAGAATTAATGAGATTGAAGACAAATACCTGAATACTTCTTTCGAAAGGGAAAAATCAGAAAAAAAATCAAAACAAAATGAGGAAAGCCTAAGGTTCATGTGGGATACCATCAAAAGCAATAACTTATGTGTCATTGGAATTTCAGAACAGGAACAGAAAAACAAAACCACTAAGAAAATTGTCCAAGATTTGTTAGAGGAGAACTTCCCTGATGTGATGAAAGAGGAGACTATATCCATTCAGGAAGTCCAACAAAACCCAAACAGGATAGACCCCAAAAGAAAATCACCAAGACACATCATCATCAAACTCATCAAAACCAAAGACAAAGATAGAATCCTGAAAGCAACACGGGAAAAACAAAAAGTTACCTACAAAGAACAGCCAGTAAGAATATACTCTGATTTCTCAGCAGAAACCATGAAAATGAGAAGGCAATAGGATGGTATATATAAAACTCTGAAAGAGAAAAATTTTCAACCAAGAATTATATACCCAACAAAATTGTCCCTCAAATACGATGGTGAAATTAGGAGATTTCCAGATAAGCATAAATTAAGGGAATTTTTTAAAACCAGACCAACCTTACAAGACATGCTAAAGGGAGTCCTTTGAACAGAGAACCAAAAATAGCAAATAACAACTGACCATTAATACACAAGATGAC
>NW_006921615.1:11934594-11935045 GCF_000298275.1 Orycteropus afer afer
CATCCACCACATAAATAAAACAAAGGAGAAGAACCACATGATCATATCAAATGATGCAGAAAAGGCATTTGATAAAATCTAATACCCATTACTGATCAAAAGTCTCAGCAAAATAGGAATAGAAGAGACATTCCTCAACATAACAAAGGATATTTATGCAAAAACAACAGCCAATATTATTCTCAATGGAAAGAGACTGAAAACATTCCTCTTCAGAACAGGGACCAGACAAGGATGCCCACTATCACCACTTCTAATCAACATTGTACTGGAAGTCCTAGCCAGGGCCATAAAGCAAGAAAGGGAAATCAATGGCATCCAAATTGGGAAGGAAGAAGTCAAACTCTATTTGCTGATGATATGATCCTATACCTAGAAAACTCAAGAGACTCAGTAAAAAATCTATTGAAACTAATTGAAAGATTTAGCATCATGGCAGGATATAAGATCA
>NW_006921615.1:11937283-11937871 GCF_000298275.1 Orycteropus afer afer
AGCCAAAAGATGGAAACAACCTAGGTGCCCATCAACTGAGGAATGGATAACCAAACTATGGTACATACACACAATGGGATACTATGCAACGCTAAAGAATAATGTAGAATCTGCAAATCACCACATAACGTCGATAAACTTGGAGGACATTATGCTAAGTGAAATAAATCAATCACTAAAGCACAAATATCATATTAGTCCATTATCAGAAAAGTTAAGGAAGAGTTTATGTGTAGAAGGAAATTTTCTTTGTTGGTTACCAGGGGTGGGAGTGGAGGGGAGGGAACACTGTTACATAGATAGAGATAAGTATTGATTTGGGTGAAGAGAAAGACAATATACCAAACGTGAGTGACCAATATGGCACCGTTGAGGATGAGAAAGACATAGAGAGGTACATGGGAGGTACAGACAATAAATATGAACCCTTTTGTACATACAGAACTGCGCTGTCAGTGAAGGCTAACATGGGTATAATGGTGGACAGACTGAATGATTAGGTATGTCTATGAAATGGGGAGTGTATCCAAGAATATATATAGGTTGGCAGACAATGGTCCTATAAGTTTATGTGAATGATCAGAATTC
>NW_006921615.1:11938501-11941021 GCF_000298275.1 Orycteropus afer afer
TGGGAGGGGAGCTGTTGCATTGTGGTAAACTGTGGTCAATGTCATTAGACAAAGTGTATGTGAACTGCTGTATGGAAAGTAAATTTGCTCTGTAAACCTTCACCCAAATCACAATAAAAAAATAAAAATGAGAGGCTGGACATGAACAGACATATGCACACCTATGTTCTTTGCAGCACAATTCACTATAGCAAAGATATGGAAACCTAAAAGCCCATCAACAGATGAATGTATAACCAAATTATAGTACTTTCACACAATGGAATACTAAACTACATTAAAGAACAATGAAGGATATGTGAATCATCTCACAATGCCGATGAGCCTGAAGGATGTTATGCTGAGTGAAATAAGTCAGTCACAGAAGGACAAATATTGTATGAGCCCATTGCTATAAAAAGAAAAGGAATGGTTTGGTTAAGGAAGGGAACTCATTTCGTAGGTTACTGGGGTGGAGGGAAAGTGAGGGAATAACTTCAGGCTAGTTGGAGCCACACAACGAGGTGGGTAAGGGGAGGGATGGTATGGAAAGATTCTATGACCACCATGATAACCTTGGGCAAAGGGAGGACACTGAATTGTGCACATAAGATATAGACGACAGAGGCTAATACCACTATATCCACAAAGCTGCATTACAATTAATGTCAAATACCAGGCTACAGGTAAACACATAAACATCTGAGAAGATCAAACAGGGGTCAGTGAACAGGATTATACTCTAGACCAAGGATTGATTCAGCTATTGTTAATCTTGCTCAGATATCAGTGATACAAAATACCCATAATCCTTACAGAACAACAGAAGACAGAAATAGAGCAATCCCTCACAGACAGCCAGACACTGTGGAAGAGAGATCCAATGGATCTACAAACTCAGGACCATAGTATTGGGGGACACCAGACTCAATTGGCACAACAAGATACATAAAAATCTTGCTCTACAACCTACATTGGTGAGTAGTGACTGGGGTCTTAAAAGTTTTCAAGCTGCCAGCTAAGATGTAGCTAATGGTCTCCTATTGTTGCAAGTGAAGAAGATAGCCAAAGACCAAGGGCATTTGGAAGCAATTAGCCCTTGGACATGATGGACCTCAAGACCAGAAGAACTAGATGGTACCAGGCTACCAAAGCCAACCACTCGGGAAAAGAACAAAACTGGAGATCCTGGATGAAGTGGGAGGAAAAATGGGGCACACAATCCAAAAACACAATAATGACCAGAATTACTGGCTGAACAGAGTCTGGTGGGACCCCCAATCCTATGGCCTTGGGATATACTTCAAGGCTGGAATAAAACTCACTCCCAGGGGCTGGCTCTCAGCCCAATAGTAAAGAAGACATATAGGCAGACCACTAAACCCAGGCTGGCACACCCACATATCTATGGAGATGCATCCCTTGGAGCAATGGACCATGGGACACACTAGAGGGGCAACATTTCCATGGAGGCAATGCAGGACACATAGGAGTGCATAACTATGAGGGGCATGGCTGGAGGTGGTACTGGAAAGGGAGGGGAGGAGAGTGGGTTAGGGTTAGGGTTTGGGATGGTAATTAGGGAGTGAAACCAAATGTACATAAAATGTTGAATGTAAAACTAACGCTGCTCTGTAAATTTGCACCTAAAGCACAAGTAAAAACAAAATTCAGAGGAAAAAAAGAAAAAAAAAAAAATCCTTATTTCCATAATCTACAAAGTCAATAGTTTTTACTCTGAGCATTCCAGGTAACCAACTTAATCCTATAATCTTGTTTAACTAAAAGTTCCAATCTACATATCACTATGAGTTTAGGAATTTTCCTTAAAAGGTCAGTTTCTTAACAATATATGGTAAAGCTTTAGGTGTTTTTTTCCCATAGTATAGAAGTTTTGCCAAGTCCTTAACTATCTTCTCAGCTACTTCTTGAATTGTGCTGCACACTCCAGTACTATTTATCTGCTATAATACCATGCTATTTCTTTGTGTAATATTCTGAATAATGCTGTGTTCTTATCTACAATATCTGTGCTCCAAACCCCTAGCACTTCACATCCTTTTCTTCATGTTATTTTCTACTTATTATCTAGTACCTAACTGAGATAAAAACTCATCTTTTGATGTTATAAATCATTTGCTTACTTCTCTCATAGGAAAAAATGAATTGCACTGAAATCATCTGCTTCTGTATCTGCATATACTTCCTGAAGTCAAGCTCCTCAATGATAGGGGCTGGATTTATTAATTTCTATATTCTCAGCATTAGCAATCTGTTCCATACACATTTGCTGAACAGAATGATGTATGTTAAGCTCACCTTCAGAAAAATCGAAATTTAAATGAAGTAAAACATCACGCAGATGAGTTGGAAACAGTCCAGAATATATAGCCATCAGAGGTGATAATATGACCCAGTACTTTAAAAAACTCTTCAAAGACGGAAACATGGGTACATGGACAGATAGATAGGTGGACAGGCTAAACAATTTTGTTGTTGTTGTTAAGTGCCATCGAGTTGTTTCCGACTCATAGCGACCCC
>NW_006921615.1:11943665-11945053 GCF_000298275.1 Orycteropus afer afer
AATAATAATAATAATAATAAAAAACTCTTCAAAGAATGGAGTATCTGGTCTTTCAGAAACATGAAAACAAGTACATCTATCTCTCAATTTATTTTTATGGTACACCTTGTTTAAATAAAGCAATGAGGGAATAAAACCTTCAAAAGTATAGATGAAAGGATTTAGATATAAAATGCCTTATACATGTGAAAAAAAAATTGGGGGCTCTTATGCTGGTGGACATAGTTCAGGAAAGTTGTTGGCTAATCCAACATATTCATTATGACATAATGTATGACACTTATAAGTGCTCAAAATGAAGAGGACCTGAAGGAATTAGTGATACAGATTAAAGATTGCAGCTTTCCATATGGATAACCCTTCAACATAAAGAAACAAAAATCTTCACACTGGACCTATAAGCAACATCATGATAAACAGAAAAGAAGGATGTCAAGGATATCATTTTACTGATCCACCATCAATAGCCATGAAAGCAGCAGTAAAGAAGACAAATGATGTATTGCATTGGGCAAATCTGCTACAAAAGACCTTTTTAAAGCATTAAAGAGCAAAGATTAAGGTGCACCTGACTCAAAATATGCTATTTTTAATTACCTTATATGTATATGGAAGCCAGACAATGAATAAGGAATTGATGAAGAATTGCTGATGGTTCTGGTAAGATGGCGGAATAGGCAGAAAGACTGTACAAACCCTCTTCAACAAAGAAAAGGGGAACCAATTAACACAGACACAGAAGATAATCCTGGACCCCTGAGCCTTGAAGGGAAGGATATAGATGTGGACTAAACTCCAACCAGCAGAAGAATTTGCATGAAAACACCAAAAAAGGAGACATATGGAGCTGTAGTCTGGCAGTGATCCTGATGACACAGATAGCTAGGATGTTGCCAAGTTGGGGTAGGACCTAAGAATTAACCTAAAAATCAGTCCTGCTAGCCAGGGACTGCACAGAGGACTGCTCTGGTGGCTGGGGAATAAAAGAGGAAGCAGCAAAGAGGAAAACAAACTGAGCTGTGGACTTTTGCCTGTCTGGAGGGTGCAGCCATTTTGAATGTTTACAGGTGGTTTGACAATTTTGGATATTTAAAGCAACAGCATTCTCCCAGATTCCAGGGACTTAAGAACAGTCTCCACTTGCCAGAAACCACGAGGACATTCCAGATACGGGTGACCAGAAAGGTGTGACATTCTCCTTGTTACTCTTATATCCCACACCCTGTTGGTGAACAGAGGGGAGGCCATCCCTCACTCCCACCCACCTTCTAGGCTGCCAGGAATCCCATCCCAGTCTCTGTGTTCGGAGGGAGCTTGTGTGTTCTGCCATGCCCTGCCCCAATTTTTTTTTCATCTTTTTTTTTTTTTTTTTAGTTTTTTTGTGTTTT
>NW_006921615.1:11945153-11988558 GCF_000298275.1 Orycteropus afer afer
TTTTTCATCTTTTTTTTTTTTTTTAGTTTGTTTTTTGTGTTTTAAAACTACTATTATTATTCTTTATTATTCCCTTCCAGACTCTAGTTTTCAGCTTTTTTTCTTTTCCCTGTTCATGGGTGCAATTTTTCTTTTTCTTTCTCATGGTAAACCCCATTCTTTGTTTTTCTTTTTACATTTTTTCCCATTTTTTTCTTCACTATTCTCCTTCTCTACCTTTTTCTCTTATTGAACTCTCCCCAAATATTGTGGTGTTTTTTTTCTTCCCCTTTTTTCTTTTTTTGTATACTGTTTCTGTGGGATTACATTGTGTTTTTTTGTCCATTTGCTTTTATTTTTGATGGTTATTTAATTGTTATTTTTGTCTAATGGAGTAGAAGACAGTAACAGTCCCCATCTGACACAACTACACCCACATCTTCTGCAGATTCACTTCCATCTCCACCAGTATGCTGAAGATAAACAACCACCAAGAAGAGCCTGGCTCACCTTTAGCTGCTCTTCACAAACAATTAACAGAGATCTAATTACAACGTGATAATGTCTCGGAGACAACAGATGATCACAGTTCACACAAAGAAGCAAGATAAAGTACTAGAAACAAAGGAGCAAGATACAGACACAGAACACATACCTGATGAAGAAGCAGCATTGGAACTCCTTGACAAGGAATTCAAAAGAGTTATATGTAGATATCTTCAAAGGATTGACAGACAGATCAAGGAAAACACTGACAAAATCCTAGAAGAATTTCGGGAGAGTATACAAGAACAGAATGACAAAATAAATGAAAAATTAGAAATGATTCTAAATCTACAGATAGAAATCCAGAAGATTAATACTAAATTGTCAGAAATGGATAACACATTGAAAAGGCAAAGGAGTAGAATCAATGCAATGGAAGATAGAATTAATGAGATTGAAGATAAATACCTGAATACGTCTTTGGAAACAAATCAATTAGAAAAAAGATCAAAACAAAATGAAGAACGCCTAAGGTTCATGTGGGATACCATCAAAAGGAATAACCTGTGCCATTAGAATTCCAGAACAGGAAGAGAAAAATAAAATCACTGAGAAAATTGTCCAAGATTTGTTGGCGGAGAGCTTCCCCGATATGATGAAAGATGAGAATATATCCATTCAGGAGGTCCAATGAACCCCAAGTAGCACTGATCCCAAAAGAAAATCACTAAGACATATCATCACCAAACTCATCAAAACCAAGGACAACGAATCCTAAAAGCAGCACGGGAAATACAAAAAGTTACTTACAAAGGACAACTAGTAAGAATAAGCTCTGACTTCTCAGCAGAAACAATGCAAGCGAGGAGGCAATGGGATGGCATATATAAAACCCTGAAAGAGAAAAATTTCCAACCAAGAATTATATACCAGCAAAATTGTACCTCAAATATGATGGTGAAATTAGGAGATATCCAGATAAGCAGACATTAAGGGAATTTGTTAAAAACGGACCAACCTTAAAAGAGATACTACAGGAAGTCTTTTGAACAGAGAACCAAAAATAGAAAACAACAACCAACCATTAATACACAAGATGGCATAACCCAGAAACCACAACTATGGACATATCCAAAGTAAAATAAGCTTACAAGTTTGTAAACAGGGGACCAGCAACATCAGTTAGGAAATGAAGATGACTACAAACCAAAAAGAGGGAAAATACTGTGTAGTCACAGAACTTCTAAATGATGAGGAAGTAAAGAGATTTGCAAGTTAGAATGGACTGTTCTAAACTCAGGAAGAAAATTATAAATCATAGGGTATCCTCAAAGAAAAATGATAAACCTTCACATCACAATAAAAAAGAGGAAAAGCACAAATATTCAGCAAATACTAAAACAACAGCAAAAAAGGAAATGATAACACGATCTATAAACATAATGAACTCAGCACAGAAAATAATATGGAACAAACCAGGGACACCATGAAAAAACACAAAACAAAATGACAGCAACCAATTCATACTTGTCAATAATTACACTAAATGTTAATGGATTAAATGCACCACTCAAGAGACAGAGAGTAGCAGGTTCGATAAGAAAACACAACCCAACAATATGCTGCCTACGAGAGACACACCTTAGAGACAAAGACAAAAATAGACTAAAATTTAAAGGCTGAAAAAGCATATATCAAGCAATGGCAACTGTAAAAGAACAGGAGTGGCAATATTAATTTCTGATCAAATTGACTTAAGACAAAAATCACCACATGAGACAAAAAAGGACATTATATAATGATTAAAGGATCAATTGAACATGAAGATATAACCATAATAAGTATCTATAGCCCCAATGAAAGAGCCCCAAAATACATAAATCAGACTTTAAAAGAGTTGAAAAGGCAAATAGATGACTCCACAGACATAGTAGGAGACTTTAATATACCATCTTTAATGAAAGATAAAACAACTGGAAAGAAACTCAACAAAGATGCAGAAGAGCTATACAATACAATCCACCAAGTTGGCCTTATAGACATCTACAGAGCACTTCACCAAACATCAACACAATATACATTCTTTTCCAGTGCACATGGAACATTTTCCATGATAGATTGTATGTTAGGCCATAAAGTAAGCCTTCATAAATTTCAAAACATTGAAATACTGCAAAGCATCTTCTCAGATCATAATGCTATCATATTAGAAATCAACAATAGGATGATCAATGGAAAAAGGGTAAACACATGGAATCTGAACAGCTCACTCCTTAAGAAAGACTGGGTAAGAGAAGAAATAAAAATTGAAATTCAAAAATTCCTTGAATCAAATGAGAATGAAAACACAACATACCAAAATCTTTGGGACATGACAAAAGCAGTGATCAGAGACCAATTTATAGCAATAAATGCACACATCAAAAAAGAAGAAAGAGCCAAAATCAACACTTTAAGCAAGCATCTCCAACAATTAGAAAAAGAATAGCAAGAAAAGCCTACAGTCACCAGAAAAAAAGGAAATAATAAAGATTTGAGCAGAAATCAATGAAATAGAAAATAGAAAAACAATAGAAAAAATCAAGAACAGAAGACAGTTTTTTGAAAAGATTAATAAAATTGACAAACCACTGGCAAATTTAACAAAGGAAAAGAAGGAGAGAATACAAATAACATGAATAAAAAATTAAATAGGTGACATCACAACAGAACCAGCTGAAATAAATAAAAAGAGTATCAGGATACTATGAAGAACTGTACTCTAAAAAATTTGAAAATCTGGAAGAAATGGACAGATTTCTAGAAACACACCACTCATGTAAACTAACACAGACTGATGTGGAAAAGTTGAACAGGTCCATCAGAAAAGAAAAAAATTGAACAAGTCATAAAAAATTACCAACAAAAAAAGTCCTAGCCCATACTGTTTCACTGTAGAATTCTAGCAAACATTCAGAGAAGAACTGTCACCAATCCTACTCGTTCCAAAACATAGAAAAGGATGAAATCCTCCTTAACTCGTTTTATGAAGTAAGCGTAACTTGATACCAAAACCAGGTAAAGACATCACTAAAAAGGAAAACTATAGATATTTATCATTAATATAGATGCAAAAATCTTCAACAAAATCCTAGCCAAAAGACTCCAACAACATATCAAGAAAATCATTCATTATGACCAAGTGGGGCTCATATCAGGTATGCAAGGTTGATTCAACATTAGAAAAACAATCAACATCATCCACCACATAAATAAAACAAAGAAAAATAATCACATGATCCTATCTATTGATGCAGAAAAGCCATTTGATAAAATCCAATACCCATTCCTGATCAAAACTCTCAGCAAATAGGAATAGAAGGGACATTCCTCAACATAATAAAAGGCATCTATGCAAAACCAACAGCCAATATTATTCTCAATGGAGAGAGACTGAAACCATTCACCTTGCAAACAGGAACTAGACAAGGATGCCCTCTATCACCACTTCTATTCAACATTGTACTGGAAATCCTAGCCAGGACAATAAGGCAAGAAAGGTAAATCAAAGTCATCCAAATTGGTAAGGAAGAAGACAAACTATCCCTATTTGCTGATAATATGATCTTATACCTAGAAAACTCTAGAGACTCAGTCAAAAATCTACTGGAACTAATTCAGAGATTTAGCATTATGGCAGGATACAAGATCAACATCCCCAAATCAGTTCGATTCCTCTACACCAGCAGTGAGATTGCTGAAAAAGAAATAAGGAAATCAATACAATTTACGATGTTGTTAGGTGCCGTCAAGTCATTTCCGACTTATAGAGACCCTATGCACAGCAGAATGAAACAACACCCAATCCCACGCCAGCTCCATGATCCTCGTTATACTTGAGCCCATCATCGCAGCCACTGTGTCAATCCATCTTGTTGAAGGCCTTCCCCTCTTTCGTTGACCCTACACCTTACCAAGAATGACATCTTTCTCCAGGGAATGGTCCCTTCTGACATGACCAAAGTAGGTGAGACTAAGTCTGGCCATTCTCTCTTCCAAGGAACATTTCAACTACATTTCCTTCAGGACAGATTTGTTAGCTGTTTTAGCAATTCTTGGTACTTCCAGTATTCTTCACCAGCACTACAACTCAAAAGCATCAACTCTTCTTCAGTCTTCCTTATTCATTGTCCAGCTCTCACATGCATAAGGCAATTCAAAATATCATGGCTTGTGTCAGTTGCACCTTAGTCCTCAAGGAGACATCTTTGCTCCTCATCACTTGAAATAGGTCCTTTGCAGCTGACTTGCCAAGTACTATACATCATCTAATGTCCTGACTGCTGCTTCCATTGGCATCTATTGTAGAACCAAGCAATGTGAATTCTTTGACAGCCTCAATCTTTTCTCCACTTATCGTGATGCTGCTTATAGGTCCATTTGTGAGGATTTCTGTTTTCTGTATATATTGTTACTATATTGTTGTCTATATATTGAGATGTAATCCATATTGCAGACTGTATTCTTCAATATTCATCAATAAGTGCCTCAAGTCATCCTCACTTTCAGCAAGCAAAATTGTGTCATCAGTGTATCACAGGTTGTTAATGATTCTTCTCCAATCTTGATGCCACATTTTTCTTCATATAGTCCAGCTTCTTGTATTATTTGCTCAGCATATAGATTGAATAAGTACGGTGAAAGGATACAACCCTGACATACTCCCTTCTTGATTTTAAACCATGCAGTGCCCCCTTGTTCAGTTTGAATGACAGCCTCCTGGTCAATTGTCCTCATGAGTACAATTAAGTGTTCTGGAATTCCCATTTTTCTCAATGTTACCCACAATTTGTTATGATCCACACAATCAAATGCCTTTGCATAATGAATAAAACACAAGTAAACATCTTTCTGGTGTTCTTTGCCTTGAGCCAAGATCCATCTGTTCTGGTTACCTAGTGCCACTCTGACAGGAAAATGCCACAAATGGGTGGCCTTACCAAACAGGAGTTTATTCTCTTACAGTTTAGAGGCTTTAAGTCCAAGTTCAAATTGCCAGGCTCCGGGAGCTGTGTGAAAGCCCTCAACCTTGGGGTTCAGCTGTGCCTCCTGCTCCCAGCCCACTGGAGCTAGAGGCATTTCTTCATTCAGACACCTCATGGCTATTGAGGCTGAGAAGTCCCAGGCTGACCAGTAAAAAGGTACTGTCCCAATATTTCTAAATCACACAGAAGGCCATTAACTCAAGCCCATTGTAAGCCCCAAGTTCAGCAGAGCATAGCAGGCTACTGAACAATAACACAGATACAATCAGGGTTCTAGGTGCCATGAGCTAGAGACTATCCCCAAGGCTTCTCCTTATATATAGGAAGCAGACCAATCCCAAAGGCAGTGACTTAGCTGCTTGTGGTGGGTTCCACCATGGAGCTGATAGCCAGTCTCATCATGGGGAATAACTACAACCAGCTTCCAGCCACTCAACCAGGCCTAGCCAAGTTGAAATACAAATTTAACTACCACACCATCTGACAGCAGCTGATAGCCCTTGTTCCATGTCCTCTTCTGAATCCAGCTTGCACCGCTGGAACTTTTCAGTCAACATATTGCTGCAACTGTTTTTGAATTATCTTCAGTAAGATCTTACTTGTGTGCAATATTAATGATATTGTTTGATAATTTTCACATTCTGTGAGATCACCTTTCTTTGGAATGGGTACAAATATGGATCTCTACCTGGAGAGACAGCTACCTACCCAACAGACTGAAAGAGATTCACCATTTACATTACATTTACAATAGCTAAAATAAAATACTTGGGAATAAATGTTAGCAGGGACACAAAAGACCTGTACAAAGAAAATTATATATATATGTGTATATATATATATATATATATATATATATATATAAAACTACTTCAAGAAACCATAAGAGACCTACATAAATGGAAGAACATACCATGCGCATGGATAGAAAGATTGAACATTGTGAAAATGTCAATTCTACCCAAAGCAATCTGTACATTCAATGCAATCCCAATCCAGATCCCATGAACATTTTTAAGGATATGGAAAAACCAATCACTAACTTCATAAGGAAAGGAAAGAGTCCTTGGGTAAGCAAAGCACTGTTGAAGAAGAAGAATAAAGTAGAAGGTCTCACACTGCCAGATCTCAAAACCTACTCTACAGCCACAGTAGTCAAAACTGCCTGGTATTGGTACAATGACAGACACATAGACAAATGGAATAGAACTGAGAACCCAGAAATAGATCCATTGACCTATGGTCAACTGATCTTTGACAAAGGGCCCAAATCTATTAAATGGGGAAAATAATGTTTGTTTAATAAATGGTGCTGGCAAAACTGGAGATTCATTTGTGGAAAAATGAAACAAGATCTATACCTCACACCATACACAAAAACGAACTCCAGATGGATCAAACACATAAATGTAAAATATAAAACTATAAAGTTCCTCAAGGAAAAACTAGGGGAAAATTTAGGGGCCCTAATTTATGGTATAAATAGAATATCAAGCATAACCCAAAATGCACAAACAGCAGAAGAGAAACTAGATGAAAGGGACCTTCTGAAAATTACATTTTTATGTGCTTCCAAATACTTCTCCAAAAGACTCAAAAGAGAACCTACAGATTGGGAAAGAATATTCAACAATGACATATCTGACAAGGGACTTATCTCTCAAGTTTATAGAAAACTCCAACACCTCAATAACAAAAAGACAAACAATCCAATTAAAAAAATGGGCAGAAGACATGAAGAGACACTTCACCAAGGACGATATTCAGGCAACTAACAAATATACAAAGAAATGTTCAAAATCATTAGCCATTAGAGAGATGCCAACAAAACAACAATGAAATACCATCTTGCTCCAGCACTAGTAGCAAAGTTCAACAATACAGAAAATAACAAATTCTGGTGAGGATGCGGAGAGATTCGGACTCTCATACACTGCTGGTGGGACTATAAAATGGTACAGTCACTGTGGAAAGCAGTATGGTGATTCCTTAAAAAGTTGGAATTAGAAATACCATGTGACCAAGCCATTCCATTACTAGGTATATATCCTAAAGAAGTGAGAGCCATGAGAAGACATAGGGACACCCATATTCATTGCAGCACTATTTACAATAGCAAAAAGATGGAAACAATCTAGGTGTCCATCAACTGAGGAATGGATAACCAAACTATGGTATATACCCACAATGGAATATTATGCAACCCTAAAGAATAACCTAGAATCTGCAAAACACAGCATAATGTGGATGAACTTGGAGGACATTATGCTGAGTGAAGTAAGTCAATCATAGGACAAATATTGTATTAGTCTGTTATTGTAAAAGTCAAGGAAAGGTTTATATATGGAAGGAAATTTTCTTTGTGGGTTACCAGGGGTGGGAGGGTAGGGTACAATGTTAGAAAGGTAGAGATAAGTATTGATTTGGATGAAGAGAAGGGCAATGTAGCAAATGTGAGTGATCCACATGGTGGCATTGAGGAAGAGAAAGACATAGATAGGTATATGGGAGGTACAGACAGCAAAGATGAACCCTTTTGCTCATACAGTACTGCATTGTCAATGAAGGCAAACATGGGTATACGGGTGGATAGATGGGTCGACAGGCTGAACTATTAGGTATGTCTATGCAGTGGGGAGTGTACCCAAAACTATGTATAGGATTGGCAAACAATGTTTCTATAAGTGTATTTGTATGTTCTATAAGAATTCCCAGGTGTCCAGTAGAACTGACAAGGGACAAGGTTGTAGTCACTTCTTGGGCACAGCCAGCTACCCAGAGGGAGCAAGTAGTTGAACCTGTGGGCTCAAAACCATAGTCACAGAGGACATCAAGCTTAATTGGCATAACATACTACATAAAACACTGTTCCACCTCCTACTTTGGAGAGTAGCAACTGGTATGTTAAAAGCTTGCAAGCAGTCATCTAGATGCAATGATGGGTCTCTCCTTGTCCAGAGCAAAGAATAATGAAGAAAACCAAAGATTCATGGAAACAATTAGTTCTACCAACTGGTACACCATGCAATCAACAATCTATATGACTATGAGACCAGAAGAACTAGATGGTGCCCAGCTACCATTGTCAACCTCTTGGAGGGGGATCAATGTAGGAGATCCTGGATAGAGAGTGAGAACAATGTGGAACAAAACTCAAAACCATTGGGGGGGAAAATGGACAGGGGGCCAGATTTGCTGTTCTTATAGAGCCCCGAGCCACCCTTCAGGTCTGGAATGAACCTACACCTGTGGCTCCCAGCCAAACAAGACAAGCATATGAGTTGAACATTTACATGAGGTAGATACACTCCTTGTAGAGAACAATCACAGGAGAAAGAAGGGCTGTTTATGCACAGGGAGACAGTTCAGGGGGCAGTAGTATATGCAGGGATGGACACAGGGAAGAGGTAACTATTGGGAGGAAGTGGGAGGGGAACTATTGCATTGGGGTAAATTGTAGTCAATGTCATGAGACAAAGTGTATGTGAACTGTTGTATAGAAAGTGAATTTTCTCTGTAAACTTCCACCCAAATCACAATATAAAAAATAAAAGAAGAACTGATGACATTGGATTATAGTGTTGGTAAAGAATAGGAAGACACAATGGACTGCAGGAAAATGAACAAATCTGTCTTCAAAGAAGTATAGCCAGAATGCTCTTTAGAAGTGAGAAAGACAAAACTTCATCTCTTGTACTACGGTTAGGTTTTCAGGAGGAACCAATCCCTGGAGAAGAATATAATGCTTGGCATAGTAGAGGATCAGTGAAAAAGGGGAAGGCCCTCAATGAGATCAACTGACACAATGGCTGCAATGATGGGCTCAAGCATAGTGATAATTTTAAAGATGGAACAGGAATGGGCAGAGTTTTGCATTGCTGTACATAGAGTGGTTACAAGTCAGAACCAACTCAATGGCACATAACAACAACAGTAACAATATTATTACTCTTAGAAAAAACAAAACAAAACTAAATTCTTACATAAACTCTTAAAGCCCTATGTGTTAGGCTGGGTTCTCTAGTGAAGCAAAACCAGTGAAGCTTATATAATATATATACATATATATATATATATAGAGAGAGAGAGAGAGAGAGAAATTTATCATAGGAAAATGGCTCACAAATTACAGAGGCTGGCAAGTCCCAAGTTCTTGGATGAAACATCAAGCTAGAGGCCATTCCCAACTCAGGCAGCTGCAGGGCCTGATGAGCTCAAGCAGTCTACTAGCTATTGACTCCAATGAATGACGAATTCAAAATTACCAGGCTGAATGGTGGGTTGTTTGCTCACAAAATGTTGTAGGCAGCAGAACAGGATCCTGATCCACAGAAGAATGTCTCATTTTTCCAGGATGTCCATAGATATATTGGAAGCAGCCCACACCCCTAGAGAAACTCCCTTTCAATGGATTGGCTGCTCAAAACATACACATTTGATCTCATCATAGGAATAACCCACATCACAACTGTGTAAACCACTCAGAATTGTGGTCCAGTCAAGTTGACACACAACTCCAACTATCACAGTCCATCCCTTGTCAACTTGGCAGTTGTACACATCTCCTTAACCATATATAATCTCTAAATAAGGACAATTATAAAGTCATATTTGTACCTAACATGATACACTAACATGCATACAACTGAATTGCATTAACCCTGTTTACATTTCATAGTTCATAACAGAAGGAAACAAAAATATTTGATGCACATATACAATGAAGAAATATAACAATCACAGTCCTCGTTTCTGCAGCTGGTCACGTGGTCGGAGCTGATATTCAGAACTATCTTCTTCCACCACCAATTCCATATTTCCTTTGCCCTCAGCAAGCACCTCAGCTGGTCGTGGTTCTTTGCCTGCTGGGGTGACCTTCATTCCTGAAGGGTCTGGGCCATTAGTAGTCATGTCAGAATTGAGTTGCTATAATTTTCCATTGACTTTAATCACAGGGTATGGTAGTACTAAGAGACATCCTAAAGAATCTCCTCTATTTAAGACATATTCTTCCTTACCACCATCATGTAATGTCAATCCAATTTCACCTTGGTAATCAGGATCTATCACACCAGATGGTACAGTAACACCCTTTTTTGTCTGTTTATCCAGAGGCATGTGGAAGCCAAAATGGCTAGGTGGCATTCTTAACTTCCAGTTCAATGCAATCAGTATTGTGTCTCCTCCTTTTGGCATTAAGATCTTCAGACCTGCATAGCATGGGGTAGCAGGGACAGGAAGCAAAATTTTTTTGAGTGGGTCACTAGGGGTAATAGTGAGTGGTACTACTCCTGTTTCCACCCCTTGGTTCCTAGACCCATGAATCCTGGCTATTGGAGAAACAGCACCATATACTGGATGCTGGTTTAGAGCATATAAATCCTCCTGGAGAACACTGAACCTACTCTTCAAGGTATTGGCACCTAGCTGGTGTTGTAATTTTGTATTTAGTAGGCCATTCCATCATTCTATCAAGCCAGCTGCTTCAGGATGAGGGGGAACATGGTAAGACCTGTGAATTCCATGAGCATAGACCCATTGCCACACTTCATTTTCTGTGAAGTGAGTCCCTTGATCTGAAGAAATGCTGTGTGGGATACCATGATGGTGGATAAGGCATTCTCTAAGACCATGGATAGTAGTTTTGGCAGAAGCACTGTGTGCAGGGAAGGCGAATCCATATCCAGAATAAGTATCTATTCCAGTAAGAACAAAACGCTGTCCTTCCCATGATGGAAGTGGTCCAATGTAATCAACCTGCCACCAGATTGCTGGTTGATCACCCTAAGGAATGGTTCCACATCACAGACTTGGTGTTGGTCTCTGCTGCTGGCAGATTGGGCACTCAGTAGTGGCGGTAGCCAAATCAGCTTTAGTAAGTGGGAATCCATGTAGCTGAGCCCATGCATAACCTCTATCCCTTCCACCATGGCCACTTTGTTCATGGGCCCATTTAACAATGACAGGAGTAGCTGGGGGTAAAGGATGACTGGTTTCCACTGAACGTGTCATCCTATGCACCTGATTGTTAAAGTCCTCCTTTGCTGTGGTTACCTTTTGGTGGGCATCCACATAAGACCCAAATATATTTACTCCTTTGGCTCATTCAGAGAGATCTATCCACATACCTATTGCCTATACAGCCTTATCACCAATTTTCCAATCATGCTCCTTCCAAGTCCCAGATCATCCTGGCCACAACCCATGAATCTGTATACTATCATACATCTGGCCATTTTTTGTTCCATGCAAAGTGAACAGCCAGATGCACAGCTCAAAGTTCTGCCCATTTGGATGATTTGCCTTCACCACTGTCCTTCAGAGAAGTCCCAGAAAGGGGCTGCAGTGCTGCTGCTATCCACTTTCCAGTGGTGCCTGCATATCACACAGAACCATCTGTAACCAGTCACAAATTTTCCTCAGTCAACTGATCACAAGGAACTCCCCATGAGGCCATAGGGGCAGACTGGGAGAGAGAAGGTAATGTGACTGGAGTAGAGACCATAGGCATTTGGGCCACTTCCTCATGCAACTCACTTTTGCCTTCAGGTCCTGCTTGAGCCCCATCTCTTATAGACCACTTCCATTTAATGATGGAGTGCTGCTGTTCACATCCAAATTTCTGACTTTGTGGGTCACAAAACATTCAGTTCATGATGGGCAGCCTCAGGTCTCATAGTAACTTGGTGGCCCATGGTTAGGCATTCAGTCTCTACTAAAGCCCAGTAACAAGCCATAAGTTGTTTCTTAAAAGGAGAGTAGTTACCTGCATAGGATGGCAGGGCTTTGCTTCAAAATCCCAAGGGTCTGCATTGCAATTCACCAATAAGGACCTGCAAAAGACTCCAAACAGCATCTCTATCTACTACAGACACTTCAGGCACCATTGGATCAGCCAGATCATATGGCCCAAGTGGCAGAGCAGCTTGCACGGCAGCCGGAACCTATTGCAGGGCCTTCTGTCGTTCTAGGCCCCACTCAAAACTAGTAGCTTTCCAAGTCACTTGATAAATAGGCCAAAGCAACACACCCAAATGAGGGATATGTTGCCTCCAAAATCCAAAGAGGTCCACCAGACATTGTGCCTCCATTTTAGTTGTAGGGGAAGCCAGATGCAATAACTTATCCTTCACTTTAGTAGGAACATCTTGACATGCCCACACCACTGGATTCCTAGAAATTTAACTGAGGTGGAAGGTGCCTGAATTTTTGTTGGGTTAATTTCCCAACCTCTAGCATGCAGATGTCTCACCAATAAGTCTAGAGTCATCAATACTTCTTCCTTACTAGGTTCAATCAGCATAACGTCATCAATATAATGGACCAGTGTAATGTCTTGAGGAAGGGAAAGGTGATCAAGATCTCTACAGACTAAATTATGACATAGTGCCAGGGAGTTGATATACTCTTGTGGAAGCACTGTGAAAGTATATTGTTATCCTTGCCAGCAGAAGGCAAACTGCTTCTGATGGTCCTTTGAAATTGGTATTGAGAAAAAGGCCTTGGCCAGATCAAAAGCTGCATACCAAGTACTAGGAGATGTATTCATTTGTTCAGGCAATGAAACCACATCAGGAACAGCAGCTGCAATTGGTTTAAAGTTTACGATAAAGTTTGCGATAATCTACTGTCATTCTCCAAGATCCATCTGTTTTTGCACCGGCCAAATAGGCGAATTAAATAGGGATGTGGTGGGAATCACCACCCCTGCATCCTTCATGTCCTTGATGGTGGCAGTAATCTCTGCAACCCCTCCAGGGATGTGATGTTGCTTTTGGTTTAAAATTTTTCTAGGTAGAGACAGTTTTAATGGCTTCCACTTGGCTTTTCCTACCATAATAGCTCTTACTCCATATGTCAGGGACCCAGTGTGGGAATTCTGCCAATTGCTGTTTATATGTATTCCAATTATGCATTCTGGAACTGAGGAAATCACTAAAGGATGGGTTCGGGGACCCATTGTGAGATGCAACTTAGCTAAGACTCCATCAATAACTTGATCTCCATATGCACTCACTCTGACTGTTGGGTCACAGTGACACTTTGGGTCTCTTGGAATTAGTTTCAGTTCACAGCCAGTGTCCAGTAATCATTGAAATGTCTGATGATTTCCTTTTCCTCAATGAACAGTGACTCTTGTAAAAGGCCTCAGATCCCTTTAGGGGAAGGCTGGGAGAAAGACTGACATTATAATTTTTTGGCAAGGTAGGTGGGTCCTTCTTCAAGGGGACCCAGCCTCCCCTTCATTCAAGGTGTTGTGAGTCTGTATACTGACTCAAGTCTGGGAATTGATTGCAAGGCCGTGACTCTGCATTCTGGTGATTCAATCTAGATTGCTGTTCATATGACCTAGAATTCTTCTGTCTTTACAGATCGAGTAAATGTTTAGTAAACAACAAAGAGCTCTGGTGGCATAGTGCTTAAGCCATTTGACTGCTAACTAGAAGGTTGGTGGTTTAAACCCTACAGCCACTCCTTGGAAAGAAGGTTGCACAATCTATTTCCATAGTGATACAGCCTCAGAAACCCAAGGAGGGGTCGCTATGAGTCAGATCTCACTCAACAGCACTGTGTTGCTTTTTTATTTTTTTTTCTTTTTAATATAGATCAAGTAAATATTTAGTAGGTTTCCCATATATTTCATTCTTAGGAACCCCATGCCTAAGTAGCCACTGCCATAATTCCACATGAGTCAGAGTATTCTGATTACTGTTTTGACTCTGCTGTTCATTATGGTAACCATGCCCATTTTTTCTTGGTTGATTAACTGCTGCCTCTTGTCCCCCACTACCACAGGGTCCAATCAGCCCCAATGTAGTTAAGTGTCTTAGTACAATAAAGGCAGATCCAACTGTCAAATCCAGCTTACATAAAATAGCAATCACAGGAGTCTTCAAGGATTCTGGGGCTCCCTTTACAAATTTGTTCCTCACTTTACTGGTGAAAGGTATGTCCTCTGGGCTCTCCATTTCTGGCTCTAGGGGTCTAATCTGATAAATCCATTCTAACATACAATTTCCCTAAGGCTCTGGATACCTTCTTCTACATTATACCAAGGCAGGTCTGGTACTTCAACTTGACTTAAGGTGGGCCACCACATAATCCATGCTTCAGTAAGCTAATCAAATAAACAATTAGATCCTTTCCTAATCTCTGAAGGTGAAATATTGAATGAAGAATCCATACTTAGTGGGCCTAAATCAATAAACTCAGACTGATCACTCCTCAGAAGGAAGACTGGGCAATCTACTTCCATAGTGATACCATCTCGGAAACCCAAGGAGGGGTCGCTATGAGTTGGGTCCAATTCCACGGCAGTGAGTTTGGTTTTTTGGGTTTGACCCAATGTTACATTCCTTGTACCACTATCCCACACCCTCAGTAGCCATTCCCATGCATATTTTCCAGGTTTCTGTCTGTACATGTTAGCAAAATCAAGTAGGTCTTTTCAGGTGAAGTGTACTACCTTTTCAGTCACACTTTGTATCTCCCCTTTTGGGGCTCACTTGGACTTTAGTTACAGGTTTAGCAGCCACAATGGGTGGTTGGCACAGTTCCTGAGAACATTCAGCAATGTCTTCCATGGTATCTACCTCAGGCAATGACCCAGCAAGAACAGTTGGGTTAATCCCATCAAACTGAGGTGGAAGAGATATAATACCTTTGGATGGAAGGGATTCAACAGAATTTACAGGCTCCATATCCTCATCTTCCTGACTGTCTGTCCATATGTCCCCATTCCAGGTTTCAGTATCCCATTTTTTTCCCAATCAATGCCCTCAGCTTAACTTTAGACACCATTCTGGGTTGGCAATTTAATTGGCATTGTAATTTAGCCACCCTTACAATAGGACTCTGGGTTTGCTTTTCAGCATTATCAGCTCTGTTACTAGAAGAAATAAGACATTCTTTCAGAGCACAACTGGAAACACTGAGGTCTTTTATGCGGCTCTTAACCTGAGATTCAGCAGCTCTGAGCTCATCTCGCTCTGTCACCATTTTATCTAGTGTAAGTAGGACCAACCAAACAGCTTCCTTATCCTCCTCATGTTGACAAAACTGCAGAAAAGTATAAAATATGTGATCACCCAGAGCCTCACTTTTCAAAAGTACTTGATCTATTGGCGGTGCTATTTTGCATAGTAATGTTGCCACCTCAAGCCACGGATTAGCAGGGCCTTCTTTACCAATGGAAGTAGAGTCACCAGTGTCTTTACAATTAATCAAATTGGAGAATCAAAACAGAGTTGGTGAGAACCAATTTAGGAAGCCCATCTTTATGATTTTGTCTCTCTAGAACTACTCTCAATACCACATGTGTTAGCCTGGGTTCTCTAGAGAAGCAAAACCAGTAAAGCTATATGTTGTTGTCATCAAGTCGGACTCAACTCATAGTGACCCTTCCTCGGGTTTCTGAGGCAGTATCACAATGGAAGTAGAGAGAAAAAAAAATTATCTTAGGAAAATGTCTCATACACTTACAGAAGCTGGCAAGTCCCAAGTTCTTGGATCAAACATCAAGCTGGAGGCTTTTCCTGACTCATGCAGCTGCAGGGGCTGATGAGCTCAAGGTTGGCAGGCAGTATACCAGCTGCTGACTCCAACGAATGACAAATCCAAGATCACAAGGCCAAATGGTGGATTGTTTGCTCACAGTTGTAGGCAGCACAACAGGATACCAATCTACAGAAGAGCGTTTCATTTTCCCAGGATGTCCATAAGTATATTGGAAGCAGGCCACACCCCTAGGGAAACTCCCTTTCAGTGGATTGGCTGCTCAAAACATATACATTTGATCTCATCATGGGAATAACCCATATCACAACTGCTTAAACCACTCAGAATTGTGGTCCAGCCAAGTTGACACAAAACTCCAACTATTACACCCTATATAATCTAATTCTTGCCTAGTTTTTTAGCCTCATCTCCTTTCCTGGTATTTGCTCTCTGGGCTCCAGTCTCATTTGCCCTTTTTCAATTCTGCAAATGGAACATAAAGACCTGTTGCTGTCGAGTTGATTCCAACTGAAAGCAACCCTACAGTGCACAGCAGAACTGCTCCATATGGTTTCCAAGGCTATAATCTTTAAGGAAATAGACTGCCACATCTCTTTCATGGAGCAGCTGGTGGATTCCAATCACCAACATTTTGGTTAGCATCTAAGTGCCTAACCAGTATTCAACCAGGGCTCCTACAATGGAACATACTACCTCCCAATTTGGGAACTTAGTCAAAGATGTCCCCTTTGACTGTAATGTCTTTCTATCCTCTTAACTAGGAGCTCTGGTGGCATAGTGCCTAAGGCACTTGATTGCTAACCAGAACGCTGGCGGTTCAAACTCACCAGCCACTCCTTGGAAGGAAGGTTGGGCAATCTACTTCCGTAGTGATACCACCTCGGAAACTGAAGGAGGGGTCATTATGAGTCAGATCCAATTCGATGGCAGTGAGTTTTTTTGAGTTATCCTCTTAACTTACAAGTCCATTCCTACACATCTTTCATATTCCAACTAAAAGATTACTTGCTCTGATTAGAATACTTTTTTCATGGTTGTTTGTGACTTTTTTTTCATAACATATATGATTAGAAGTATATATTTTTGTAAATTCAAATATCCCCCATTTTTTTTAAATTCACTTCAGGCCACTTTGCTTTAACAAAAGACCTACCTTAGTACCTGTTTTTACTACCTTTCAGAAAACCAACAAAGATTTTGTTTTTGTGAAAAATGAAACTAGCATTCAATGCCTGTTGTGCAGCAAATCATTAAGGGGGCAGGGTGACTCGAGAAGCAACAGTAGTGTCACCAAGCTTAAGCCTTGGGAATTACATTTAGCATCTCAGCATCAAGCCACTATAGCTTTGAATTGTGTCTGTGAGCAGTATATTTTAGTATTCTTTTAGATTTTAAGTGTTATTTGATAGGTTGATTTTTAGGTCTGGGAATGCTTAAAATTTTTTTTCCCATATAAACTGAGGGCAATTGCTTCTTGGATTTATGTAATTTTTAATTGTGAAAGGTTTCATAGGAAACTTTTCTACTTTCAGATAGCAAGGGAAATCTGTATTTGATTCTTTTCTACCTCCTTTAATAAAATGGAAACGCCTTGTATACAGAGGTTATTTTCTGCCTTGTATCTTTACCATTAAGCTTAATACCTGGCACAAAGTAAGAACTCAAAGGTATTTGGCACATTAATGATTAACAAAGAGAAGGGGAAGCAACATTATTGCTAGCTTGAGTCAAACATGGAATATAACAATCAAAGTAGAATGAATAAAATAAACACAAAGGAAACACGAAAGCCCAAGATAGACTGAGGCAATAAAAAAACATCTATAATTCTGGTCCTCTTGCTTGAAAAACATCTTAAGAGACTGAAAGAGTTGTCAGAGAGTCAATGTAGTAGAATGAAAAGATTTGCTCTTCCCTGTACCTAACCTGTGCATAATTTCCTGGCTTTCTGCTATGTGCTCTATGCTACTATTATTTATTTATTCCTTTTGCAAATGTCCTTTCTTTCCCTTTCACAGAGCTAGAATATGGCTTGAAGACACTCAATAAAACATATATCATGAGTGAACAAATGAACAAATGGTGGTAGTAAGAGTTATAATTGTGTCCATAAATGTTACTCAATCTAAGAAAGAGAGTTTAAAGGAAGTAATGATGACATCAGGATACACACCACTCTGAAGATCTCAAGCAGAAGTGGAGGATATCATTTGAATCATTTATTTCCTTAATGGCATTGGCATGTCTCCCAGCTGGCAATAGCACTTAGCCATTCAGATGGGTGAGACTACTACCTTAGAAAACAT
Organism: Orycteropus afer afer; assembly: GCF_000298275.1. Lineage (NCBI taxonomy): Eukaryota > Metazoa > Chordata > Mammalia > Tubulidentata > Orycteropodidae > Orycteropus > Orycteropus afer. Next base: position 11,963,467 of record NW_006921615.1, read on the forward strand.
CTAATTACAACAAAAGTTGAGTTCTCCCACCATGGTCTTTCCCCGAGTTATGTGGAACATAGATAAGTAACCTTGCTCCTTGCATAGTCATTAAAGGTCTCTCTTACCACTTATTTAGATCCAAAAGTTAAGGAAAAAATTTCCAAACCCTTAGTCCTTGTTTGCTACCTTCCTGATTTAGTTTCAATGGCTAATAACAAATGTGACCCAAATGGTCAGATTTTTAATAGTTAATAAAATGTATCTTTATACATAATCTAAAATTACTACCTTCATCTTTATTATATAACATTATTTTCTAAAAAATTAGCTTTTTTTTTCATTTTTAAGACAGCTTCTGTTCATATTTATGTTCTAGAGTCAACATTGTCTTGGAGAGAAATTTACAAATATAGAATCACAGAAAAAATATCATAGTAGGAAATGACATATTTTATTATTTGCCATTTTGCACTATTTCAAAAAATGTATGGGATTCTTTTACACATATAATTAGTTTCATTTCATTATTTTTTTTTAGTTCTAGTAGAATTTCAAGTGTTGCCGTTTATTAACTAAATCCATCTTAAACACAAGTGCAACTGATACAATGGCCTGAAGAGATTTAAATTTCATGGGTGAAAGAAATAATCTTCTTTTCTAGTTTGTATTTTAGGTCCTAGGGATGATATTCTATGCAAAGGTAAGATAGGGTAGCACAGAGACACTTTTTTACTACCTGTTTTCTTAGTACTATATAATAGGGATCTAGAGTAAAAACTTTCTAGAAACACCACCAACTCAAGCTGACATATACCACAGTGACTTATCTAAAGGTAGCTCGAGCCCAGGATTAACTTCTCTTCAATGCAGAAGACTGATTTCAGTTTCAGACAGTCAGAGCGGGAATTGTATCTGTGATAATAATGGCACAAAGTGCATAGAAGCTATTTTTTAAAGAACTGCCTGGAGGCCAGAAGGTTACTCCCCAGGGGAAGAAAAAAATCAGTATTTCTGCCTTCACTTCTAAGTACAGAGCTCTGACTTTCCCAGTCCTGCCCACAGTAAAAACTAAACCAATGCACGTTGGTAAAATATGCCACAGAGACCAACAGGAAAAATGCATCCATGCTATTCTGTATATTGCACCACCTATAAATCTGTAGTTAACATCTGAGCAGCTTCATGTCACAAAAAGAAAGGGAGTACGTAGGCAAAGAATGGGGAACTAATTACTGATCTAATTATTGATGTTCTGTTGCTACCAGTTACTGTCTCTGAATAACTGCATGTCACTAACAACCACCCAAAGTATAAATGATGCATCATTTATGTTTTCATTGGATAAATTGGAAAACATATACAAATATTAGTAATATTAAACATATAATTCAAATTATAAGCATTTTGCTTCTTCATATTCCTTTATTTTTTGCATTTAGATTTTACTTTTACTCATTTATTAGCAAACTCAGGCTCCTCCCCCCATTAATATACTTCAAAAGTAAAGAGCATATCTCTTAACAACAAGAATAACCAAAACAAATGCAAAAATACCTCAGCCTGAACTAGCAAATTCTTCCAAATAAGTTTAATAATCTAATACTTTTATAATGAGCCTCTTCTCAAACCTCACACCAAATAGTAAGAAACACCTATGAACAGAGAGGAAAATAATCAGGCATCTGAGAAGTATTTTATAAACATTCAGCCTGATTCCCAAATGTCTCAGGGAACAGTTCAAGGATACCAATGTCAAGGATAGTTGAGTAATATCCTTTATTGGTGTCATCTTTTGTACTCTTTATGCCATTAAAATGCTTAATCTTAGAAAAAGGGAAATTGAGATACTCACTCACTGCCATTGAGTCGATTCTGACTCATAGCAAGCCTCACAAAGTTTCCACAGCTGTAAATTTTTCAGAAGCCGACTGCCTCCTCTTTCTTCCTCAGAGTGGCTGATGGGTTTGAATCACCACCTTTTTGGTTAACAGCTGAATATTTTAACCACTGTACCACCGGAGCTCCTTGAAAGTTGAGATAGAGATGTTTAATCTGATAAAAGACTTAAAAGCAAAGCTTAGTGATGTCTGTCAGAGAAATGAAGCATTTAAAATTCAGACATTAAATGGGGTCACTTTCTGTATGATTCCATTATTCTGGGGAGCTAGATATAGTAGAAGGAGAAATGACAGTACACTCTCATCCTACATCTTCTACAGTTTGGTTTTCTATACTGTTTTGATTCACTTTAACAACTGAAAGGAATTTCTTGCCTGGTTTAAATTAGAACCTGTAATCATAATAAACATACATTGAGTACTTACCTTTCCAGCTTTAAAACACTATCTAAACAAACACATTTCAAACATATAACAATTTATTTTAAAGATCAGTATTGTCTACTAGCTCCTGGTCTATCTCAGTCATTATCTTTACTGATAAACCTCTGGAAAGAACGTCTTCATTCATTTTCTCTAATTACTTGTTTCTTAAGCATTCTTCAATCTACTACAACTGAGCTGCTGTGCCCTGAACTAAAATTCAATGATCTGTTTGCCAAATACAATTGACAATATCAGCGTTTGTTGTGTGAAAAAAAAAGTACATAAGTACTACATAACTTGGAAATACTTCCCCTTCATAAACTTACTCTTATTGCCACCTCAGAGTTGAACATGTTCAATCCTTTATTATTCACCTCCCAATTCCCTTTCCTATGCATTTATATATATGAGGAGCCCTGGTAGGTCAGTAGTTAAGAACTCGACTACTAACTGAAGGGTCTGCAGTCTGAAGCCACCAACAAATAGATAACATAGGTAGACTAAACTGTTTTCTGGGACTTGCATTTCAATCACTTAATTTTTCTGCAGCTCTCTCCAAGTGGTCAATCACTAGAGGTAGGTTTACTTCATCATTAATTGTGATGGTATAGATGTTCCATGATGTATAGACTCTTCACATAAAATTATCCATGCTGCTAAATTTCCACAGTGATTTCATTAGCTCAGTAACTTATCATTATTGCCCTCAATATGGTTTGTCCATCAAATAGTTTGCCCACTAGTATAAGAGTAAGCCATTTCAAATGTAAATCTGACTGGATGATTTCTCTCCCTTTATAAAAATATTACCAGCATCCAATCACTCACACTAGAGAATAAATTTCTTGTGCTTGAATTAAAGGGTGTTCATCATCTGACCCTGGCCTATTTCTTGGGATTATTCCTTCCATGCCTCCATCCTATATTGTCTTGTTATATAAATTTACTTGCAGATTTTAAAACATGCAAAGTTCTACATAGATATGCACCCTTTTCTTATTGGTACTTCTGACTGGAATTCTTTTCTTCTTAGCTGCAGAGGAACCTTCATTTAGCCCCACTCCTCAGCCTACGGTCAGCATGGCTCTGATAAGCACACTATAATTATTTCAACATAGCACTTGTCATATTGTAATGGTGAGATTATTTTACTTTCTCCTCTAGATGCAGAGCTCCTTGAAAACAGAACTGGACTTCTTATCTCAGTTTCTCAAGCACCTACTAGTTTCTCAAGCACCTCAGTTTCTCAAGTTCCTATCACATGAAAAGTGTTTAATGAATATCTAGTGAATAAATGGAAGTCTGAATTGACATGACCAACATAGGTGGAAGTAAATGAAACAAAATAAACTCTCAAGAAAGCTAACCAATTGGTAAGCCACAATTGGACATAGGAGTTGTTCTGGAAAAGAAAAGATGAGAATATATTTTCTCATTGCCACTCTACTGAAATTTAGAGTTAAGGGCCATAAATGAACTTCCCCTGGATTCCTCCCCAATTTGAAGAAAGTATACTTATTAGCTGTATCTATTATGTTGCTCAAGATACAAGCAGAACCATTACTTTAAAAACATCTTTCTCAGATTATACTGTCAGCTATGGTTGCTTTCAGTTTCTGTGGAGTTGGATCTAATTCATGGCAACCCCATGTGCAGCAGAATGAAACTTTTCCCGTTCCTGTGTCATTGTCACAGTTGTTGCTATGTTTGAATCCATTGTTGCAGCTACTGTGTATTCTAAGTATCTTCCAACTCAGAGGGCTCATCTTTCAGAACTCTATCAAACAACAGTCTTTTGTGACCCATAGAGGTTTCATTGGCTAATTTTCAGAAGTAGATCCCCAGGTCTTCTTCCTAGTCCATCTTAGTCTGGAAGCTTTGCTGAAACCTATTCACCATGGTGACCCTGCTGGTATTTGAAATATTGATAGCATAGCAACCTGCAAGCCACCACAATACAACCAACTGATAGAAGGGTGGTGCAAAGTGTCAATAACAAATGGAAATTAGATACTCATGGGCACACAGAGTACATCAGATCCATTAAATAAACTGAAGAAAAAGTCACTGCAAGGACTAAATTAAAGTGCATTTATGTCTTTAAAGTACAGAATAGGAAATTTAATTTAGTTATTATACTGAACGTTCTGTTGTACTCTTTATTAAGTACAGTTAGCATTAATTTGCCTTATTGCATCTCAGTCATTTGATTATGTCTTATTTTTTGTCATTATTAGTTAATCTATTGGATATTTGTCTAAGGAAGAATAATACTTCCACGTACTTTGTCTGGGAAAGCTCTGGAAAGGCAGCTGCTCTTGCCTATTTATTTTTTTACTTACTGGCTTTGCTCCTCTATCCCCTCTGATACAATATCAACAACCGGTGCCTTTAGGGTTGCCTGGACTTCCATTTAAGCAATACTTGTGACAGTTTTAGTCAAAGATATTCATTTTCCGTTCTGTTCCTTATTTTTTTTTTCTGGAAATGTAGTCATCTAGGTGATAGGGGATCACTTGGCCAGCCCTAGGAAGTCTTTGTTTTTAATGATTAAGATGCCAAATCAAAGAGCACTCCAACCCAAAGACACATGGTCTTTTAAGTTGGGCCCTTACTATTCTCCTGTTCTGAGAACTCTGAGGAAGTGAGCCTGGTAAAGAACCAAAGTTTCTGTGGGTCTGAGGGCTAAACTTGGCTTGGGCAGTATGGTCAAGTAATTACTGGAATACATTTCAAAGGAGTGGTGATATTTACTGCTCTGTCAGCTCCCATCCTCCTAATATTGCCTATCAATTTATCAATTTAGAGCCTAACAGCTTACACTGTCCTTCCATTTTGGAAGTTTTCCTTAAATACTGCTTAGCTTATTTTCTATAATATATCTGAATTTGCTAGGAGTAAAAAGTTCATCATCTTCTGGTTCAGTTTCCTGTGTAGCCTGTATCCACGCCAAATAACCAAGCCCAGATTTGCTAAGCTGATAAAGAAGGCTTCTGGAAGCATTTCTTAAAGCATCAGGTGAAACCATTTAAAAGCCAATAACCAAACCAAACCCACAGCTGTTCAGTGGATTCCAACTCATAGCAACTCCCAGTGGGTTTCTGAGACAGTAAATCTTTTCAGAAGTAGATTGTCCAGTTTGGTTCCTTAAAAGCCAATGTTGTTGTTGTTGTTACATGCTATCGAGTGGGACCTGACTCATAGAGACCCCTCCTTGGGTTTCTGAGGCAGTATCACTACGGAAGTAGATTGTCCAATCTTCCTTCCAAGGAGTGGCTGGTGGGTTTGAACCATCAGCCTTCTGGTTAGCAGTCAAGTGCCTTGGGCACTACACTACCAGAGCTCCTTTAAAAGTCAATAGATTCTGCAAAAAGGAATGTCATTTCCTCTGACACCCCAGGGGATTCACACCCCTGATGAAATGTGGGTGAATGTGAAACAGAAGCCCATAGAATGTACAATGCAATGACAAAACTGTCACTATCCCTCCAGATCTAAATATGTGAAGGAAGTTGACTGTGATGCTTTCATATGCACATAAGGTAAATGATCCTGTCAAGTATAGAAGGACAGAGAAAGACATCTTTTCGTTTCTTTTTATTATTATTATTAGTATTGTCTCATGATTCCATACATTCTGAAAATAAAGAAAAAGAATGTGTTAAAAAGGAATGGAGGTTTTGATAAATATTAGAAGCTTTCTGGTGATAGTTTTGACTTCTAAAAGTTGTTATTCTTCCTGCCATTCAAATTCCTTTTTAAAGAGGTTCTAGCAAGATGGGTGACTTCTGGCTCTGAGAAAATTTAGCTGGGTCTGGCTTCTTGCTTCTCATTACTGTGCCTTAATTTTGAAGAAGTCAGTAACAAAACAGCTCTGCACTGACAGTCTACAGGCAAGCTTAACTATTCAAGCTGAGGTCCAAACAGACAAGTCCCCAAAGACTTTTTTTCTTTTCATCGACAGGATGGGAAAATATATTGCAATGCTGAAATAAAATGTTGAAAATGTATTTCTTAGGAAGTCTGTAGTGATCTCTGTCAATCTGGCTTCTGTCTGCACAAAGAATGCAATATTTCTGTGTAGAACTTACTATTAATAGGACAAACAAAACTTGTTTTTTGAGTTCTGTAGTTTAACCTTGCTTTTAACACAATTTGACTACTTGTCTTTAAAGACTGAGTAAACTGACCAATGATTTTCTTCCACAGAAATCTTAAGAGAGGACCTCAGTAGTTGTTTAACTTTCTAGTATATCCTAATGAAAATGAGTATACCCTAATTAAAAATCTCTTTGGAGATTTTTTTAGGAAAAATATTCTAAATTATACAAGTGGCATCACATGTTAAGGAGTCCTTGTGGTGTACTGATTAAGTGCTTGGTGGCTAACCCAAAGGTTAGCAGTTCAAACCCACCAGCTGCTCTGCAGGAAAAAGATGCAGAGGCTTAGCACAGATTATAGCTTTGGAAACCCTATGGGGCAGTTCTGCTCTGTCGTTTAGGTTCACTGTGAGTCAGAATTGACTCAACTAACAATGGTCTGGATTTTGGTTTTATCATGTTAGAATTTATTTATTTAGGTCTTAAACCTCCAAAAACATCCATCTTGGAAAAGGTCAGTGTATTGATTATCTTCCAAAATTATATGACCCCCTTTTATTAGACCTTGTCTAAGAGGCAATGAAATTTTATCTTATCTGATGTGACATTCAGAACAACAGTCTAGAAAAGTAGGAGGAAAAATACAAGAGTTATTTAAACAGTGGGCTGTGACCCCTAACAATCACTTACATTAATTCTGCCACTACAGGAAAAAAAAAAAAGCTAGTAGTCCTAAACGTTGGCTTTAGTTAGTAAAACCATTGAGATTACATTGGGATTAGATATTATATCGTATTCCTATACTATATGGTGTAGTATTTTTTAATCCCTAGACACATACTAACTGCTAGTCAATGTTACTGTGGAGAGTTGGAATTAAAAATACATAAAATAATAAAATTACAAAGTCAACAAATGTGAAAATAGTAAAAATGGCATAAATATCAAAGTGACAGAACTGCCTTCAGGAGCCTGATTTAATCGATCCTTAGTGTGACTTCCTCTTTGATGGTGCTGGCAATAACAATATTGTTGTTTGGTGTCACTGAGTCAGTTCTGATTCATAGCAACCCTGTGTACAAAAGAACAAAACACTCTCCAATCCTGCGCCTTCCTCACAACCATTGCTATATCTGAACTCATTGCTGTAGCTACTGTGTCAATCCATCTCACTGAGGTTCTTCTTTTTTTTTTATTTCCATTGACCCAAGCATGATGTCTTTTTTTCCAGAGCCTAGTTCCTAATGATAACATGTTGAACATCCATGAGACAAAGTCTCCCTATCTTCTCTTTTATGAACTTTCTGTCTGTACTTCTTCTAAGACAGATATGTTTTTTCTTCTGGCAGTCCATGTATATTCAATATTCTCTGTCAGTACATCATAAATCAAATGCATCAATTTTTCTCCAGTCTTCCTCATTTATTGCCCAGCTTTTGCATACATAAGTGGTGATTGAATATATCATGAAATGGATCAGGAGTACCTTAGTTCTCAAAGTGATGTCTTTGCTTTTTAACATTTTAAAGAAGGCTTTTGCAATTGACTCCATGGCAGTGGATAAATCTAAGATGAGAAGATCTTGGTGATGCAGGGTTTAAGTACCCATCTGCTAACCAAAAGTTTAGTGGTTTGAACACATCCAGTGGCTCCAAGGGAGAAGGACTTGAAAATCTGCTTTTGTAAAGATTACAACCTAGAAAATCTTATGGGCCAGTTCTACTCTGTTACATGGGACTTTTATGAGTTGACATTACTCAAGGATACCTAACAACAACAACAAATCTAAGATGGAGCACACCCTTCCACTGCAACTTTTTGCTGATATACCTAAAAAACAGAAATCAGAGGCCAACAACAACAGAAGAAATCTTTTTCTCTACCAATTACCTCTTCCTTAACTTACTTACATACCCTCTCTTTTTCGTCATCAAATTGGAGAAGGATAATGGTATATTATACACTCCCTAGGGATAGACTCCCTAGATCACATATCCTTAATTTACCTGGTCATCAGAATATCTGCCTAGCTTTTTGAATGCATAGATTCTAGTGGAAGTTCCCATGATAGATTCTAAATTGGTCTGTTTGAAAGGGGTCATGGAAATATGTATTAAAACAATGCAAAACAACAACAAAACATATAAACTCTGGGCAATTATTCTAATGAAGACCTAGATTTGAGAACCACTATTTAAGTAACTCAATGGGTCACTAGGAGTTGGAATCTATTTTAGAGCAATGGATTTAGCTTGGTTATGGTATATTCAAGGAAGGAGTCCCTGGGAGTTGCAAACAATTAAGCACTCAGCTGCTAACTGAAAAGTTGACAGTTCAAATTCACCCAGACATGCCTCTGAAGAAAGACCTGGATATCTACTTTAGAAACACTAACTACTGAAAACCCTATGGAGCAGAGTTTACCCTACACATAGGGTTTCCATGAATCAGAATAGATTAGATTGTAGCTGGTTACCCAAGGGAAATAGTAGAGAGTTTTCCAAATATTAGAAAAATTGCTTCTTAGTTCTAGCTTTTTTCCCTAATTTACTTGGAGATACCTATCTATCTATGCATATGTATATATACATATATATGTATAAATATTATATATGTGTGTGTATATATATGTGTAAGTGTATATATATGCATACCAAAAAAACAAACTCGCTGCTGTCGAGTCAGATCCTACTCATCACGACTCCTCCTTGGGTTTCTGAGGCAGTGTCTCTACGGAAGTAGATTGCCCAACCTTCCTTCTGAGGAGTCGCTAGTAGGTTTGAACTACCAGCCTTCTGGTTAGCAGTCAAATGCCTTACACACTAGGCCACCAGAACTCACATACATGTGTCAATATGTGTGTGTATATGTATATGTGCTTATATATGCATATGTGTGTATACATGTATATGTATATATATGTATGTGTATGCACACACACACACACACACACACACATATATATATATATATATAAAGAGAGAGAGAGAGAGATACATTTCCTTTTTATGGACCTCACTCAATTTTTTCCTCTACAAATATAGAGATTTGGATCTTATTTCAAAGCATGGAAATTTGCAGTCAAACTTGCCCTGTATTCCTTGTTTTGATCAATATAAGAATGTGTCCCCTTTCTGGACCTCTGGAATCCATCATCATGTATGTGCCAATCAGTAACAACCTCAATTTCCCCTTATGGATTAGGGTCCCCAGGAAATACATTCTCAGTTGAAAACTTATATATAGGTGGCTTACTGGAGCATATGGAAACATGCAGAGAGAGAAGTTGAACTGTGATAAAGTCACTACACAACCTCAGCTAATACCTCTGTAGATGCTTGAGCTGGATTGTGTCTCTACAGATGTCCTACACTGAGGTGAGAGCTTTTGGACATCTAAACAGTTCATCCTTTGCATCATTGCATTCTACTTGTTTTGTTCAATAAAGTCACCAAATCTGAGAACCTTTTCAGGATTGTAGTTTGTCTCCCTCTCTCAAATACTAAAAGAGGAAAATTAGTTGGATAAACTCTATAGCCTTCACCACTTAGAGCTTATGACAGATACTTGTTATCCCCTCCCTCATTCTACTGCTGTAGTTCAGTGCCATCAAGTCAGTTCCAATTCATAGTGATGCCAAATGACAGAGAACTACCCCATAGAGTTTTCTTGGTTGTAATCTTTACAGAAACAGATCACCAGATCCTTCTCCCTTGAAGCTGCTGGGAACCAAGTAGGTCTGAACTGCTAACCTTCTGGTGAACAGTGAAGAGCTTAACTGTTATGCCATTAGGACTCCTTCTCACCGTACAACCCATTTTTAAATCCTTTGCATCCTAGGCTATCACTTCTCTGGTTTATGTAGTTTGAGTACTGGGATGCATCAAGTCACCATGCCCTTCTCCGATCATGGAGAATGTGATGGTCCTTTTATCATCAAAACTGAAGAGCTCTGGTGGTGTAGTGTCTAAGACATTTGATTGCTAACCAGAAGGTTGATGGTTCAAACCCACCAGCCACTCCATGGAAAGGAGACTGAGCAATCTATTTCCACATAGATTTACCACCTCAGAAGCCCAAAAGGAGTTACTATGAGTCAGAATCTACTCGATGGCAGTGAGTTTGGTTTGATTTATTTTCTACCATCAAAATTGGGCATAGAAGTATCAAGAAATGACCTCTGTGAATCACCTATAGTACTCCACAGTATTCATAAGAGTTTACCCACTATCATACGATTATTTTCCTTTCACTTTTTCTGATAGTGGTATATGTATTTTATACAACAATCAGAGCAATCTACTCTTTTTATAATGGTCATTGGAGTGAAATTCTCATTGCAATATATTGAGCTACCATAGAAAAAATAGGCACAGGCAAGATTAAGTAAATTATGTCTCAATGCTAGGGTATCTGGATTTAACCTGCAGATAATAAAGCATCAGCAATGAAAATATCAAGTCTGGGGTTTGTGTTTGTGCAAACAGATTTCTGGTGACAGTTATTAGGATAAGTTGTAAGATTGGGGGTGGGGTTGGATATACAGAGTTAAGAAATTATTAAAAAAAAAAAAAAAAAAAGAAGAAGAAAGAAACCTAGTAGTGCTGTTTCATGAAGACTTAGAGGGAAGGCTTGTCATAATTTAATGATTGGTTTGTGGAAGTATGAAAAAGTAAAATTACTGGCTTACTCCTCTCTTCTAACTTGGAAGGCTCAGTGGTAGTGGGTCATTATTCAAGATTTAAACCTGAGACTAGAAAGAGCAAAACCTCATTTGAGACCCATTGAATTTGAAGGTCTTGTAGAAAACTGTGTGTCTGTATTATTTTGTTTATCTATGTATCCACTTTTTTAGGTCAGAGGACGTTTATTTATTTTGCCCTGCATATTTTTTTTCTCAGTTAGTTTGGATATGTCACTCTAGCCTTGTTTATGTTCCTGTTTGTCTCCATGGCCATTTTAGAAAGAGCGATAAAAAAGGTGTTTAACATACTTTATGCAGTACTCAACATGCTATTTTATGCAAACAGATCCTCAAACCTTTGGGTGAAGAGTTTACCACGAGCCACCCTGAAGTTTTCCATAAATGGACAATGACAGATTTTTCAGCAAGCTGTCACCTATTTTGCTTCTATTTTCTCGCTATCATCAAGTATAGCACCTCTGACTTTAAAGTGTTTTACAAATGGTAACTCACTTATCTTCACACCCTTCCTGTGAAATACAGTTGTGATGACCAAATTTGCTCTACTTTGAGAGGCAGGTGAGGAAAAATAAAACCGACAATTGTTTATATCTTTAGTCAGACGCAGAAAGGAGAATTATTTAAGGACTCTTAATTTCAATTTGGATTATTACAGAAACCTGTGTCCCTACTCAGTTTTACTTCATTTCAATCATTCCTTCACCTCCAGGGTCTCTGACTCTCATCAATTTTATCAATATAAAAAAATAATTTTAAAAACTCAAGAAACTAACCATAATAGTTATTCAGAACAGAAGGAACATTTATAGATGTCATAACCTGATACATACCTTTCTTCCTGTTCCATCTCAAGTTAGGATGGAGAAAGTCACACTTATTCTGAAACCTTTGAGCAGCATTTCAAGTACTATTCTAAGAAAGCACAGCACATGTTTATGGAAAAGTGTTTTGAGGGAAACTATAACGAGATAACATTTCTAAAATAATTTATTTGCAAATTATCCCAGACATATACATAAGCAGCATGAGCTTTGTCAATTTCTCTCACTTATGAAAAGCAAAGTAAGAGCATTGACAGGCTTGCCTATCTCTGACTCAAAGAATGCATCATTCTTAATGTTCTCATTCTAGGAATTGCTGCTGCTCAAAGTGCAGATTGACTCCAATACAACAAGACATTCTCAATTTGTGTATATCAGAGGAAACACATGCTAATTAAGCACAGTTCAGATTTCCAGATGCTCGTAGAACTTGATTGTGCTGGGACACATCAGTTATTATTTCATGAGAGACTTTCGTCACAAAAATCGTGCTTCACGTTAAAGCCTTAAATCTCAAATATACACTAAGAGCGCTCATTGAGTAGTGGGAATGCAGCTAGGATGCTGTTGGAATGGAATAAAATAAGAGTAGGAAATCTACAATCCCAAGCAACAATTCCTATTACTGCACAATTTGAGCACAGTTTGGCCTGTACTGCCAAGGCATGACCAGTGCTGCAAAAAACTTTTCATGCCAATTCCAATTCTATTTCTTTTTAACTGTGTACTTTGGGCAAATCAATTTAACCTCACTGAGACCATGCAAAACATTGGCTATTTGGGCCTGTAAATTCTCTCAATAACATTTTTCATTTATTAGAGCATTTCTTAGTGGTGCACTGTGAGAATTTTTCACCTGGTTGCCTTTCCAAGAACCTCTGCCACTATGCAGAACCCACACCCAAATCCAGTGTTGATTGTGATCTGGATGCATGTCAATCTGTTTTTAATAGTTTACACAAGGCATGTTGGTTGCAGTGTTAGCATTTTTGTTTAATTGTGAACCATAAAAACATTCATGAAGATTTTACCTTCAAAACAATGAAACTCATTAAATGGGGGGAAGGTAGTGTCTTTAACAAATGATGCTGGCAAAACTGTATATTCATTTGCAGAAAGATGAAACAGGATCCATATCTCAAATCATATACAAAAACTAACTCAAGATGGCTCAAAGACCTAAATGCTATACTTAAAATTATAAAGATCATCAAAGAAAAAATAGGGACAAACTTATGGACCCTAATGCATAGTATAAATACAATCAAACATAACTAAAAATGCACAAACAGTAGAAGACAAACTACATGACTGGGACTTCACAAAAATCATGCACATCAAAAGACTTCACTGAAAGAGTAAAAAGATAAACTACAGACTGTGGAAAATTTTTTGGTAATGACATATCAGAAAAGGGACTAATCTCCAAATTTTATAGAAAACTGCAACATCTCAACAACAAAAAGACAAGTAATCTAATTAAAGTTGGGCAGAGAACATGAGCAGACATTTTACCAAAGGAGACATTCAGGCGGCTAACAAACACATGTAGAAATGGGGCAATCATTAGCCATTAGAGAGATCAAATCAAAATAACAATAAGATATTATTTTACACCAGCATTAATAGCAAAGTTCAAAAACATAGAAAACAACAAATGCCGGTTAGGGTGTGGAAAAACTGGAACTTTCATACATTGTTAGTGGGACTGTAAAATGGTGTAACCACTCTGGAAAGCAGTATGGCACTTCCTACAGAAGTTGGAAATAGAAATTATATGACCCAGCACTCCCACTACTACATGTATAAAACTAAGAAAAAAAAAAAAAAAGAATTGCCATTGAGTCGATTCTGACTCATAGCGACCCACATTGGGTTTCCGAGGCGGTGAATCTTTACAGAAGTAGATTGCCCAGTCTTTCTTCCACAGAGGGGCTGGTAGGTTTGAAACACCAACCTTCTGGTTAGCAGTTAGATGCCTTAAGCACTGAGCTACCAGAGCTCCACTACATGTATATCCTAGAGAAATAAGAGCTGTCACACCAGTAGATGTATGCATACCTATGTTCATTGCAACGTTATTCACAATAGCAGAAAGATAGAAGCAACCTAAGTGTCTATCAATGGCTGAATGGATAAACAAATTATGCTACATATACACAATCGAATACTATGCAAGTTTAAAAAATAAGGATGATTTTGTGAAGCACTTCATAACATGGATAAACCTAGAGGACCTTATGCTGAGTGAAATTAGTCAATCACAAAAGGACAAATATCATATGAGACCACTACAGTAAAAAGTCAAGAAAAGTTTTACACATAGAAAGCAGCATTCTTTAAAGGTTATCAAGGGAGGAAAAAACAGAAAGAAAAAAAAAAACCCTTCAAAATAGAACAATTATTAAGACCTACTAATTAGCATAAAAATTACATTAGTCTTATCTGTTATAGACAGTGGTCTAGATAAGGATTGAGATTATGACTTATGAAACCTAAATGCATAGATAAGTATTTATATATACTCAGAGAGCTTTAATTTCACCTCTCTGCATAATGCTATGCATTATAGAGTTTGACCTAAATTGCTTCTTTCTAACCAAGACAAAAGAAAACTAATCCAGTGAATATTTAGTAAGCAGTTTATCATCAGTGAAAACATTGTTTTAACTAAAACAGAAACATCAGCAGTATTTAATGGTGGTGGATCAGATGGATCTTGGCTGAGAGCAGAGAATATCAGAAAAAAAAATGTTTACCTGTGTCTTACTGAATATTGAAAGGCATTTGACTGTGTGGCTCATAACAAATTATAACATTGCAAAGAATGAGAATTCCAAAAAACTGAAATGTGCTCAGGAAAAACCTGTGCCTGTACAAAGATCAAGAGGCAGTTGTTTGAATAGAACCAGAGGATACTATATGGTTTAAAATTAGGAAAGGTTTGCCTCAGGGTTGCTTCAATTCACTATACTATTCAATCTCTATGCTAAGCAAATAATCCAAGAAGCTGCACTATATGAAGAAGAACTCACCACCGGGACTGAAGGAAGACTTATTATGGTGCATAGGGGGGAAAAAATAACCCTAACCGATGTAATTTTAGAAAAAAAACATTATTGGATAATGTAAGGATAAGAATAAACATATACAAATTCTGTATGCAAGCTATTATACTTGTTTCTCAGAGGGGTATTAGTTGGCAAATCTAAAATTCGTTTAGGAAGGTACTGGGGTTGAAAAAATAAGTAAATATACTGCAGAAATGAAAGCCAGACTTCTGTCTTAATGCAAAGAAAGAAGTTACATGTAAGATAAGGAAAAAGATTAGAAGGAACACTTGGTATTCCATTAGAATTAGAGGGATCAGTATTAATTCATGATTTTTACTGCATACATATATTTAAAGCCACCACTCATCTGTCACTTTGTCATACTATGGTGACTTGCTTGTTGCTGTGAGATCAGTGGTTATCCTACTGTATTTCAAATACCAGCATGGTCACCCATGGGGGACAGGTTTTAGCGGAGCTTCTAGAATAAGACAGACTTTGAAGAAGAAAGGGGCCATCCACTTCTCAAAGAATTGGCCAGTGAAAACATTCTGAATAGCATTAAAACACTGTTTGATATACTGCTGGAAAACTTTATGAATAGCTCTGAAACACTGCCCGATATAGTGCCAGATGAAGTTGGAAGACACTCAAAATAGGACTAGGAAAGAGCTGCCTCCTCAAAGTAGAGTTGACCTTAATGATGTGGATAGAGTAAAGCTTTTGGGACTTCCATTTGCTGATGTAGCATGATTCAAAATGAGAAGAAACAGCTGCAAATATCCATTAATTATCAGAACATGGAATGTATGAAGTATGAATCTAGGAAAATTGGAAGTTGTCAAAAATGAAATGGAATGCATAGAGATTGATATCCTGTGCATTAGAGAGCTGTAATGGACTAGTCTTAGGCATTTTGAATCAGACATATGATCTATGATCATATGATCTACTATGTCAGGAATGACAAATTGAAGAGAAATGGCATAGCATTCACTATCACAAAAAAATATTTCAACATCTATCCCAAAACACAATACTGTCAGTAATAGAATAATATTAATACACTTTCAATGAAGCCCACTTACTACTGTTGCTGTTTTTGTTGTTATGTGCCGTCAAGTCGGACCCGACTCATAGTGATCCCTCTTTGGGTTTCCAAGGCAACATCACTATGGAAGTAGATTGCCCAACCTTCCTTCTGAGGAGTGGCTGGTGGGTATGAACCTCCAGCTTTCTAATTAGCAGTCAAGTGCTTTAGTCACTACGCTACCAGAGTTCCCCCACTTACTATTACTATTATTCAAATTTATACACCAAGAACTAAAGCCAAAGACAAGGATATTGAAGACTTTTACCAACTTCTGTAGTCTGAAATTGACAAAATAAGCAATCAAGATGTATCAATGATTACTGTGATTAGAATGCAAAAGTTCAAAATAAGAAGACTCACCAGTGGTTGGGAAATATGGCTTGGTGATAGAAATGACAATGGATATTGCATGATAGAATTTTGCAAGACCAATGACTAATTCATTGTGGGGAAAAAAAGAAAATAAACAAACTCACTGCCATGCAGTCAATCTCTCCTTGTGTTTCTGAGGTGATATCTCCACAGAAGTAGACTGCACAATCTTTCTTCCAAGGAGGGCCTGGTGGGTTTGAACTTCCAGCCTTCAGAGTAGCAGTCAAATGCCTTATCCACTACTCCACCAGAGCTCCCAGTTCCTTGCAAATACCTTTTCTCAACAACATAAATGGCAGCTATACACATGGACCTCACCAGATGTAATGCACAGATGTAATCAGCTCGACTACATCTGTGCAAAGAGGCAATGGAGAACTTCAATACCTTCAACCAAAACAAGGCCAGGAGCTGACTGGAACAGATCATCAACTGCTCATATGCAAGTTCAATTTGAAGCTGAAGACAATTGAAACAAGTTCACAAAAGCCAAAATATGACCTTGATTACATCCCACTTGAATTTAGAGACCATCTGAAGAACAGATTTAATGCACTGAACATCAGTGACCGAAAACTAAACAGATGTGGGATGACATCAAGAACATCATCTATGAAGAAAGCAAAAGGTCATTAAAAATAAAAGGAAGAAAAGACCAACATGGATGTCAGAAGAGACTCTGAAACTTGTCCTTGAAAGGAGAGTAGCTAAAGCAAAAGGAAGAATTGACAAGACAAAAGAGCTGAACAGAAGATTTCAAAGAGCAGCTCAAGAAGACAAAGTGAATTGCTATAATGAAATGTGCAAGGACCTGGAGTTAGAAAACCAAAAGGGAAGAACACGCTCAGCATTTCTCAAAATGAAAGAACTGAAGAAAAATTTCAAGCCTCAAGTTGCAATATTGAAAGATTCTATGGGCAAAATATTGAAGGATGCAAGAAAATTCAAAAGAAGATGGAAGGAATACACAGTCACTGTGCCAAAAAGAATTAGTCAATACACATCTATTTCAGGAGGTAGCAAATGATCAATAACCAATGGTACTGAATGATGAAGTCAAAACTGCACTGAAGCAATTAGTGAAAAACAAGGCTCCAGGAACTGACAAAATATCCATTGAGAGGTTTCAACAAACGGATGCCATGCTGGAGGCACTGACTCATCTATGCCAAGAAATTTGGAAGATAGCTACCTGGACAACTGACTGGAAGAGATCCATATTTGTACCTATTCCAAAGAAAGGTGTTCTATTCCAACAGAATGTAGAAATTATCGAACCATATCATTATTATCACACTCAAGTAAAATTTTCCTGAAGACAATTAAAAAATGGTTGCAGCAGTATATAGACAGGGAACTTAAAGAAAATGCAAGCTGGGTAGTGAAGAGAACATGGAATGAGGGATATCATTGCAGATGTCAAATGGGTTTTAGCTGAAAGAAAAGAATACCAGAAAGATGTTTACTTGTGTTTTATTGACCATGCAAAAGCATATGGCTATGTGGATCATAACAAATTGTGGATAACATTGAGAAGAATGAGAATTCCAGAACACTGAATTGTACTTATGAGGAACCTGTGCATACATGAGGAAGTGCTGTTTGAACACAACAAGGGGATACTACATGATTTAAAATCGGGGAGAGCCGGTTGTATCATTTCATCATACTTATTCCATCTATATGCTGAGCAAATAATATGAGAACCTGGATTAAATGAAGAAGAATGTGGCATGAGGATTGGAGGAAGACTCACAACCTTTGATATGCAGATGACACAACCTTGCTTGCTGAAAGATTATTTGAAGCACTTACTGATGAAAATTAAAAACTACAGTATGCAGTATGGATTACACCTCAATATAAAGAAAATGAATATCCTCACAACTGGATCAATAAGCAGCTTCATGATAAATGGAGAAAAGATTGAAGTTGTCAAAGATTTGGTATTACTTGGTTCCATAGTCAACATCAATGGAAGCAGCAGTCAGGAAATCAAATGTCCTATTGCACTGGGAAAATCTGCTGCAAAAGACTTCTTCAAAGTGCTGAACAGCAAACATATCTCTTTGAAGACTAAGGTGTGCTTAACCCAAGCCACAATATTTTCAATAGTCTCATACATATATGAAAGTTGGACAACGAATAAGGAATACAGAAGAGTTGATGTCTGAGTTGTAGTGTTGGCTAAGGATATTGAAAGTACTGTGAATTGCTAAAAGCACTAACAATTCTGTCCTGGATAAAGTGCAGCCAGCATGTTCCTTGGAAGCGAAAATGGCCAGACTTCATCTCACCTACTTTGGTTATGTTGTTAAACGGGACCATTCTCTGGAGGATATCATGCTTGGTAAAGTGGAGGATCAGCAAAAAAAGGGTATGACCCTCAATGAAATGGATTGACACGGTGGCTGCAATGATGGGCTCAGGTATATCAAAGCTTGTGAGGCTAGCACAGGACCAGACAGTGTTTCGTTCTGTTGTACACAGGGTCACTATGAGTCAGAGCCACTGGATGGCACCTAACAACAACACACATTTAAAGTATGTATTGATGTGCTGTTTTGGTTGTCTAGTGTTGTTCTAAAAGGAATGCCACAGTGGATGCCTTTAACAAACAGGGATTTATTCTCTTACAGTTTAGGAGGCCAGAAGTCTAGGTTCAAAGTGCCAGCTATAGAGTCTGGAGGAACATCCCTTGACCATGGGCTGCAGTTCTACCTCCTGTTCCAGGCCCACTAGAGCCAGAGGCTTTTTCTAATTCACAAAGCTGCTGGCTGTTGAGGCTGACAAACCCAAGGGCAACAAGTAAAATGGCACAGTGCCAAGATCAACAGACAATGTGGCAGACCACTGGTTCCAGTCCAGGAACAATCCCAAGATCAGCAGGCAAAACTGTAGGCCACTGAGATGAAGGCTCTGTCAAATGCAGGATCCATATGTGTCAAAAGCCAGAGACCACTCTCCAAGCCACTTTGTATATACTAGAAGCAGACCAAACCCCAAAGGCAGCTACTTAGCTCCTCACAGCAGATTCCACCATAGAGGTGATTACAATTTCATCAAGGGGAATAACTATATCCAGCTGGCCAGCAACTGAAACCCACAGCCCAACCAAGTTGACACAGAACCTTAACTACCACAAGTGTGCATAAAGTTGGTTTAGTATATATAGATATATTTCCTAAGCTCTGTTCTCTGAGTGAGTCTAGAAGTAATGGCACCACAGAAACAATATTTACACCAACCTACTATATATTGGTTTCTAATAAAAGAGAACTTGAGGAAGAATTACTCCAGGGCTGTGGCAGGAAATAGCAGAGGAGCCTGAAGAATCTTGTGAGGCCAGAAAGCAAGGGTGTGATCAAAACAGAAGGAGGGACATGTCCTCAGGGCCCGAGACCTGAAAGAGCTCCTAATACCCAAAACTAAAACACTTTGACACACACACGTAGAACTAGTAATGGATTATAACCCATAAATAATATATATATATATATCCGTATCATACTGAAAATAAGTAAATGATTGAATAAGTAAATGGAGGAAAAGGGGTAGCTCTTCCTTACAGTAAAATTCCAGTTAACAAATACAAAAGGAATAGAGAAATGTTAAATTACCATTAGAAATATATTAATGTATTTTGAGGTAAAAGCCGCTCAAACCAAAAAACTAAACTCACTGCTATCCAGTTGGTTCCAACTCATAGTGATCCCTCCTTGGGTTTCTGAGGAGGTGTCTCTAAGGAAGTAGATTACCCAGTTCCAAAAAAACAAACCAAACTCACTGCCGTAGAGTCAGATCCGATGCATAACGACCCCTCCTTGGGTTTCCGAGGCAGTATCACTACGGAAGTAGATTGCCCAATCTTCCTTCTGAGGAGTGGCTGGGGGGTTTGAACTGCCAGCCTTCTGGTTAGCAGTCAAATGCCTTAGGCACTACACAATTAGTACACAAAAATTTGAGAATAAACAGGATACTTGCATAGTCTCAAAGTATTTCTCTCAAGACATTTACTCATTAAAACAGAAAAATAAATTTTCAGTGGAATAACTGAACCAATACTATCTTATCAAGTAATCAAGGTTAACTCATCAGTAATAAGACTAGTCCACATCATGTAACTATTAATAGTATGCACTGCAAAGGGCACATCGCTTCTCTTGTATTCTTTTAAAAAAATGCACAACCTCCCTCCAATCATGAGAAAATATCAGATAAAACCAAATTGGAGGGCATTCCTTATATTAACTGACTAATCTTCCAAAGCGGCAAAGTCCCAAAAGAAAAACAAAAATTGTATAACCTTCAGGAATTGGAGATGAAGCAGACACAACAACAAAATGCAGTGTTATATCCTGAACTGAATTTTGGAAGAACCACCACAACAAAAAGACATTAATTGGAAAACTGACAAAATATGAATGAAGCATATAGACTACTTAATGGTGTTGTATCAATCAATATCCATTTCTTAATTTTGATAATTATACTATAATATGCAAGATTTTACAAGGAACAGAAAATAAATGGAATATGGAAAATTTATTTCTGTTTTTCACCTTTTCTGTAAATCTAAAAGTATTTCAAAATAAAATTTACAATATTTGAACTGCTGATTACTTTATCATTTGATGAGAAATCAGGACATTAGATAAAATTTCTCATAATGTGTGCACCAATTCAATATACTTTCTGTGAAATTATTAAGCATATTATGTGAAGTTGAAAAAATACTGGCCAATTTGTTTCTTTATTGTATAACTAACACTGCAATATAAATTATGGAGTGATGTAAGACTCAAGCATAGAAAATGATTAACTCATTTTTGCATCCTTAGGACTTACCAATATTGGACATGTTGTTGTTATGTGCCATCGAGTCGGACCCAACTCATAGCGACCCCTCCTTGGTTTCTGAGGCAGTATCACTACGGAAGTAGATTGCCCCATTTTCTTTCCGAGGAGTGGCTGGTGGGTTTGAACTGCCAGCCTTCTGGTTAGCAGTCAAGTGCTTTAGGCACTACGCTTTATTGGGCATGTAGTAGACCTCAAAATATAGAAACCTTGCATACAATGACACTTAAGAACATGAGACTGTGCTTGAATTATGGCTCAATCACTTGCTAGATGGATGATGCTGGGAAAATTACTTAAATTCCTCCGACTTTCACTTTAGTAATCTGTTAATCAGGAGAATAAAATAATAGTATCTATCCCTTTAGGTTTTTATAAAAAATTAGTGATATAATATATTTCAAGTACTTAGAAAAGTACCTAGCACATAGTGAGCCCAATATAAGGTTAGTTATATTTAAAATAGAATGAATGTGAGAAAAATAGAAAACAGAGTTTTAGAAACTGAGAATTAGTTTTCAGTAGATAGCACACATGCAGGCATGGTTTTAAAACATTTTACCAAGCAACAGACAAACAAGCACAAATTAACTTTCGTGTAAAGAATAAGTACTTGAAATTCTGGATGAGGGAGTGATCACAGTCAAGTGGTGTTAATCAGGGAATGTTAAGATAAATAATTTTTTCATAAATATTATGTATCTGATGAAGCTATGCTCAAGGGTACTTCATCATTTTTAATAAAGAAACATTATATTTCATTTTTGAATAGTTAATGCATTTCAGTAATAATAGCAAGCACCAGCATCTACTTCACTTGACAATATATTTGAACCAGCAGCTTTTGCAAGCTCCTTAACTTTTGAAAGGAGCTCTGGTTGTGTAGTGGGTAAAGCATGTGGCTATTAACCAAAAGTTTGGCAGTTCAAACCTACCAGCCACTCTGCAGGAGAAAGATGGGGCCATTTGCTTCCATTAAGATCTACAGTCTTGGAAACCCTATTCTGTTCTAGAGGGTTGCTATGAGTCAGAATCAACTTGACGACAGTAGGTTTTAACTTCATCAGTTGTTTTCATTCTACACAGCTTGAACTAAGACTTCTTTTGTAACTTACCCACAATTTGTACTCATTCTCTTGACCCACGATGTAGAATTTCTACCTGGATAGAATGCCAATGCCTCAATTCTAAGATTTAATACTAACATTTTTCATGCTGTCTTTTATAGTTAGCTGCCATAGAGTTGGCCTCAATTCACGGCAAACTCATATACAACAGAACAAAACACTGTTGGGTTCTGCATTATCCCCATGATTGGTTTCAGATAGGACAGTTGTGGTCCATAATGTTTTCATTGGCTAATTTTTGGAAGTAGATTGCTTAGCTTTTTTTCCCTAGTCTGCCTGAGTCTGGAACTCTGCTGAAACCTGTTTATCAACATAGCAAAAAACAAGCCTCCACTGACGTATGTGCTGTGAATGCATATGAGGTTCACTGGCCAGTAACTGAACCCAGGCCTTCTGCATGGAAAGAGAAGTCTACCACTGAATCTTTCCCTTAAATTCCTTCTTTCCACACGGCTATTTTTTTCAATTACAAATTTCAATTCGTAATTCATAGGCCTTTTGGAATTCTCTTCCACTGAACTCAGTTTTTGAACAAGTCTTATTAGTTATTAGTTCATGTCAAAAATACGCTAAACACCATGCCAAACATCTTTCTAAATGTTCGGGATATAACAAAGGACAAGACATTGTTGCTGAAACAAGGAACTTATACTTGGGAATGGAAAACAGATTGTGGCAAAAACTGTGCCTTACTGAATATCTCATCTCTTCCTCACATTCCCCAGCTTATTTGAAGTCAGGCAGAGCTATGGGACCAGTCCTGGACAATGGATTATGGATAGCGTCTTAGTTCTCTAGTATCACTATAACACAAATACTACAAATGGATGGCTTTAACAAACAAAAACATATTCTCTCATAGTTCAGGAGGCTAAGAGTCCAAATTCAGAGTGCCAGCTCTAGAAAAGACTAGGCTAGAAGTTTGAGTTCAAAGTGATGGCTCTAGGGGCTAGGTGGAGGATCCTCAACCTTGGGCTTCAGATCTGCCTTCCAGGCCTATGGAGTAAGCTCCTGGAGGATTCAGAGGTTGAGGAATACAAGATTGGCAGGCAATATAGCATGCTGTTGGCTGCCGAGGCTGATGAATCCAAAATCAGCAGAAAAAATTACAAATTGTTGGCTAGCAGGCTGCAAAGGCAACAATCCCAAGATTGGCAATCAAGATGGTGGGCCACAAGTTCAAGCTCAGGAACTAGAGATGATGACTGGGCCAAATGCAGGATCCATTCTACGTATACTTGAAGTAGGCCATACCCCGAAGGCAACTCCCCTTCAACTAATTAGCTGTTCACAGCAGATTCTACCATGGATATAATTATACAAGTCCAATTTCATTATGGGGAATAACTCCATCTAGCTGTTCAAAAAAAAAAAAAAGAAAGAAAAGCTGCTAGGCCACTCAAAATCATAGCCTGGCCAAGTTGACACACAACCTTAACTACCACAGGCAAAAAATGACACATATACTCATCTTGAACTCAGGCAGTGAAAAAGCCATGTCAATTCTCACATATACATGTGCAAACACAAATACACACACATACATATAGCTATATATTATCTCTTATGGTATTTCATGAAATAGAGATGGATTTTGTGGAAAAAAAATCAGAATCTGTGTATTCAGATACTGCTTACCTTTTCCTTTGCTTCGTTTGACACTGACTCCTGCAGGTGATTCTTATAGTAATCTAGTTTGCTAAAGGCATAAATGGAACTACAATTAAGAATTAAAAAAAAAATTTCTATTTTGTTTTAATAAAAGATATTTGTTATTATTTAAATGGTTAAGAAAAATGACTATATGGATGATATCTAAAGTTAATGAATACAGTGAGGTCACTGACAACAGACAGCATGGCCTAGACTACAAGGAAAAATATCCTGCACATGATGAATAAAACCTTGGGTGCTGAAGTGGAAGTGCACTCCCACATCTTGGTTATTTTCCAGCAGAGAATATTAAAAGGTTTGTACTGAATATTTCTCCTGAATTTTTTCCATAGTAGCACCTCTTCAGTACATCCAACTGTATCATGACGTATTTCTCACCTTACTGCAGTTCACCTGGATACAGCCTGCTCAATATGATGGAGCCCTGCGGTGAAGCTAATAGAGAGGTAAATGTGGGGCAAACAACATTGCCACTATTTCTTTACACCATCATTACATAAGATTGGCTCAAGCATGACATTTATTGGAAGGTATGGCTAACTAGGGGAGTTCTGGTAGCGTAGTGTCTAAGGCACTTGACTGCTAACCAGAAGACTGGCAGTTCAAACCCAGTAGCCAATCCTTGGAAGGAAGATGGGGCAATCTACTTCCGTAGTGATACTGCCTCGGAAATCCAAGAAGGGGTCACTATGAGTTGGGTCCGACTCGACAGCACATAACAACAACAACAACAACAAAACATGGCTAACTAAAAAGGGGTAAAAATCTTTAAAACTGTGCTATATAGGACTTTTCCAGTCATTAAAACCAATACACTGGAAAGTGAATGTCTTTAGAGAAAGTTCCCTAGAGGGCACTCCCCTGTTCCCATCACTCCCCCCCAAGTGTATCTCCTCTTCTCAAAAATATTCCTTTTTCTCAAGAGACCTCGGATAAGCAAAGCACTACTGAAGAAGAAAAACAAAGTAGGAGGTCTCACATTGC
>NW_006921615.1:11990504-11992304 GCF_000298275.1 Orycteropus afer afer
GTGGTAAACTGTGGTCAATGACATGAGACAAAGTATATGTGAACTGCTGTATGGAAAGTGAATTTGCTCTGTAAATCTTCACCCAAATCAAAATAAAATATTCCTTTTTCTCATCACCACCATATGATTCCCTATCCATACAGCTATCTTTCAGAATACTCCTCCTCTTAAGCATAAACATTTATGTCACACTCCAGAAAAAACATTTATCAAATTCTGTGATATTCAGTCTAACAATGTTATGTGTGTCAGTCAAGGGGTGCATATGGAGTGAGTGGTTACCTTTTGAATACCAAGTTCTAAAGAATCATTTGAGACAAAAGAGATGTAGTAGGAATGGCTACTGAGACTTGGGACACAAGCTGGACATTCCTGCAGTCTTGTGTCCCAGCATCTGTCGATCAGGTGAGAGGATGCATAAGAATGAGAAAGTTTTGGCAAAACGTCTGTGTATAGTCTGGAGGAAGAATGCACCCTGGGGAACCTCACTTTTTGCTTTAAGGCCTTCAACTGATTGGGTGACACCTACCCACATTATGGAGAGCAATTTGCTTAAGGTAAGGTCAAATGATTTGATCACATTTAACTACTTAATAACAGCATCTAGCTAGTATCTGACAAAACAACTGGGAACCACAGCCTAGCCAAATATGATGAAATAAGTCATCACAGTGTTAAAGAGCACTTGATTTAAATGAACCATGCTGGTAGACAACAAGAGTTCAAATAATCTTTAAACTGTCAAAATTAGCCTATGGAAGACATGCTTCGTTAAGTTCCTTTGCCCTTCTGGAAAATTTCTATGCTCTGTGTATACATTCATTTTTAAACCTTGTCTACTCTTCTAGGTCCAGTTTCAAATCTACTTTCTGTCAAATTTCCCCTATCTAGACATGTTTTCTACCTCCTTTCAACTCATGTGACAATTTTTTGCTTTGTGAAACTAATATATTTTATGTTATGAAATATTTATTTTCCTAGTTTATCTTTCCAACCACAAAACTGTTAAGTGTCTTACACTGACATTTATAACTGTTCGTAAAAAATTAATATCACTACCATTTCATTTTGAATAATTTTTATATACCTTTCCTATTTTTATCCTTGCTACAACTCTGTATATAAATATTATTTTCCTGATTTATTTTGGGAACTTCTACCATCCTATAACACTGTGTGGCTTTGCAGCAAAATAGTCATAAGCTATACTCCTGGATCCAAATTTCATTAATATTTTTTACTTTAGTGAGGCAGCTTAACTTCCTTGAGCTTTATTTTCCCCATCTGTAGAAACTGAAAGCTGAGCAATGAGAAAGGAAGACCAAAGAATTGACAAATTTGTATCATGGTATTGGTGAAGAATATTGTTTATTTTTTGGCCAGGCAATGAGCAAATCTATCTTGGAAGAAGTATAGCCAAACTACTCTTTTGAAAAGAGGATGGTGAAACTTCATCTTGCTTGCTCTGGAGACATTATGAGGGACCAAGCCCTCATAAAGTGAGATAAATTGGAGGGTGAATGAAAAAAAGATTCTCAATGAGAAGAATTGACATAGTGGCTGCAACAATGGGATCAAACAAACATACTATTGTGATTGTGTAGACGGCACAGGACTCAGCAACATTTCATTCTGTTATACATGAGGTCACTATGAGTCATAACCATCTCAACATAAGAACTAAGCAAGGAGAGTATTCATATTTTATGTAATTTTATATATATATGTTTGTATGGGAGCTCTGGTAGCATAGTGGCTAAGACACTTGCCTGCTAACCAGACGGCTGGTGGTTCAAACCC
>NW_006921615.1:11992404-11995643 GCF_000298275.1 Orycteropus afer afer
GGAAACCCAAGGAGGGGTCACTATGAGTCGGGGCCGACTCGACGGCACATAACAACAACAACAACAACAACAATATGTTTGTATAGGAGCTTTGGTAGCATAGTGCCTAAGGCATTTGACTGCTAACCAGAAGGTTGGTAGTTCAAACCCACCAGCCACTCCTCAGAAGGAAGGTTGGGCAATCTACTTCCATAGTGGTAACATCTCAGAAACCCAAGGATGGGTTGCTATGAGTCGAATCAGACTTGATGGCAATGTGTAATAATAATAAAATAATAATGTTTGTATAATTTATTATTTCTATGAAAAATGAATGATAGTTTATATATGAGATAACACATGAAATAGCTGCTGTACAATATTCATACAATTTTTAGGGACCTGTGGGTCAGAGTTTGAAATATTTTTCACTATACATATTAGAAGGAACTCTGGTGGTATAGTGCCTAAGGCATGTGACTGCTAACCAGAAGGCTGGCAGTGCAAACCCACCAGCCACTCCTCGGAAGGAAGATTGGGCAATCTACTTCTATAGAGATACTGTCTCAGAAACCTAAGGACAGGTCACTATGAGTCTATAACTGACTCGACAGGCAGTGAGGTTTTTTTTTTTTTTTTTTTTTTCCTACATATATATACATATTAGAAGCCCAGCAACCTTCTAAGTAATATGTTCTTGAACTTAACTAATAGCAAGTAAGAAACAAGCCCCCCAAATGTATAAAAGCCTAAAGACTTGTACCCTTCATCTTTGTGGGAAGGAGCAAATTCAAAAGTTTTGGGCATCATAAAGTTAAAAACAAATAAAATTCAAGCTGATTAGTAACTGTATATGCATATGATAGGACCAAATACTATGGATAGGTCCAAATGGCATGAAGCATAAAAGAAATATAAATAATGAAAGAAATTTCAACATGAAAGAAATCATCAATAAGACCAAACATTTAATAAGTTCACTAATATAACAAATAGACACTTTTGTCAAGTATAAAGACAAAAGCAGACATGATGATCCTTCCAGATACTTCTTAGAACCAAAGATAACAAGAAAAAGTTATATGTATTGCACACACAATACTGATTTGTTAGTGTGTCTCTAACAGTACACATGTTTAACCTCTTTAGTCATGCCTGTTGCATGAAGGAGAACATGTCAAGGGACAGGGTCTTGAGAATCTAGTTAAATGCCATGAATATGACAGATGAACAATGCTTTACCATTGTTTGAATTTCAGACTAATTTAAACTCATTTACAGAAGGAAAAAGTAATGCTATTTCACATAGAATGATGAAAGCATTGGCAGGTGACAGTTTAACAGAGAATGCCTAGTAAGACAGATTTTGCATAGGTTGGCTTATTTTGGAAAGCAACAGGCCACAGCTGATATTGATGGAGATGGCCATCCATATCAAAATGACCTTTATAATTTCTCAAAACATAAATACTTTATCTGATGGTTTTGAAATTTTTCTGGCCTGAAATCACAAGATTATAACTTTATAAAGTATGACAAAAACCTAATGCTTCCATGATCAAAACATTGCAAAATGGGGCCAACTATGGGAAAATAAGTTATTTTGTATTTTGAAGTCAATACAAAACAGAATATAGTTAGAAACAAAACTATATATGTGCAAATATTATATATAAGCAATATAATGTATCTGACCACAAATGTCTTCATAATTACGAAGGCTTGGGAAGGCAGCAGTAGAATTAGAGAAAACTCAGAGAATTTTAATCCAGATGGATCCTGGATCTTCTACTTTCTCGCTGTGCTACCTTGGGGAAGATGCACCTTGTGCTCTGATTCTTCTTTTATAAAATGGGTCCAAGATTATTTATCTTGCAGTGTTTTTGATACTTTTGTTAAATATTATGATGATTTGAAATAATTAATATAGTGTCTGTTGCATAGTAGTTGTACATTAAATCATAATAATTGTTAATTATATTAGGATGGTAATTGAAAAAAATGTTGTAAATATCTACTGTGAGGTTTCATTAACTCTCTAGTTTTTTTTTACAGTAAAATTAAACATTACCTCAACAATACCACAAGAGTTAAGGTCAACAGGGGTGGTTTCTCAGTGGTGAATAATAGTTTTCATTTGGGAGAAAGAGAGATGTGTCACAGTGATCCCTTATTTTTATGAACCTTAGTAATTTGATACTACTTTTGGATGAGCTAAGTATCCTTCTCTGTGTCCTTAGAAAACAGAAACATAGGCATTCACTTCTAGTTAGATGGCATGGTTTTATTATCAGGAATTAGGGGTAACTTTAAGAGATAACTGGTACTTCTGTGTAATTACTATGAGAAATAATTATTTTAAATGAAGCCTTGCAAGGTCAAAATAATAATTTTTGGTTAAGTGTCATTCAGCTTAGAGTTAACAACTTCATAGAGCAAATCAATCTATTCAATTACCTGGGAGTACTTTTTGTAACCTGTTTTTTTAAAGAATTAAACCTAGACAGTACATTATTGGAACTTAAATGTTCTCTAGGTGTTTCACTGAAAGTATGATTTCAGTAACACTTTAACTTTTTCAAGTTAAAGTTATTGCAATTTTGCCTTAATGTGAAAGGAAAAAAAAAAAAAAATTAGAGACCTCAATTTCCCACTGGTCAATTTGTTGGTGTGAACTTAGAATTCCTTCATAAGTTTTTGGCCTCACTTGCCCAAATTACCTCAACAACACCAACACTGTTTGATTAGTTGCTCAATCATGTGTTAGGTCATATGTGATTGTGATCAGACACATATTCTATTGATTGGAAGGCTGTCATTACCAGCTATAATTACCACTATATGATAGTTTCGGTAATATTCTTGGAAGACCATTTGAAGAATAATCTATTTCTTTAGATACATCATACATATTAAATTAAATATGCTTTATATATACTAATAACTCAACAGGAGTTTTGCTTTGTGATATGTGGTGATTTAACTTGCTACTCTACAGATATTCTGAGCAAGTTAGTCACTGCTCTCTGCTTTCATGAGATGTTGGTGATTATGGTCCTGAAATTTAGCCACTATAGCCAAGTATGAGCTTCAGGTAGAAAGTGATTTTTTTTTTCCTTTAAAATCTGTAATTCATTTTCTTCTTTAACTATGTTGTTGTTGTTGTTATTATGTGCCGTTGAGTCGGCCCCGACTCATAGCAACCCCTCCTTGGGTTTCCGAGGCAGTATCACTACGGAAGTAGGATTGCCCAACCTTCC
>NW_006921615.1:12002063-12009526 GCF_000298275.1 Orycteropus afer afer
AGGCCACACCCCTGGGAAACTCCCCTTGGGCAGACCGGCCGCTCAGAACTCAGTCATGTGATCCATCATGGGAACCACCACTCACAACTGGAGTCCAGCCAAGTTAACACATCTTCAACTATCACAAGTGGTTAAGGCATTTAATGGCTAACCAAAAAGTTGGTGGTCTGAACCCCCCAGTGACTCCATGGAAGAAAGATGAGGCAGTCTACTTCCATAAAGATATATAGCCTTGGAAACCCAATGGGGTTGACTTTGAGTGAGAATCGACTCAATGGCAATGAGTTTGACACACATACATAAAAAAAAAAAAAAAAAGTTCCCATTTTAGCCATTTTGAGCAGTGCACTGATAATCCATTCTGTGTGGAAGTGAAAAAACAAAAATATTTTCTTTGGTGGTTTTGGCATTTATCTGCCCTGAAATTATAAGATTGTAATAACTTTATGAAGGATGACAAAAGCCTAATTTTCCCAAGATCAAAAAACTACAGCTTGAAATTTGAACACATATTGTTTCTTGTCCAGTGGCTTGTGGTCCAGCTAGCTGGTCAAGGGCCTGAAGGAAAAAGACTAGAGATCAGAGACAAGAACACCAGGGATACAGATATACAGACAGACATATAGGAAGTATCTGGAAGTTTATCACATGTTAGAAACAAAAAAACAAACACACTGCCATGGAGTCAAACTTGACTCATAGAGACCCCTCCTTGGGTTTCCAAGGCAGTATCACTACGGAAGTAGATTGCCCAACCTTCCTTCAGGAGTAGCTGGTGGGTTGAACTGCCAGCCTTCTGATATGCCTTAGGCACTATGCCACGAGAGCTCCCCTTGTTAATGGCCACTAAAAAGAATAAACCAGTATCCATCAGCAGGCATTCTCACATACCAAGACTAATCTAACTACTGCTGAACTTTGTATGGTCTTATGATACTAGGAGCAGACACCAAAGTGAGTCCACCATTTAGCACTATTCCTTTAGGAGCTCAACCAGCCACCTGGAACCAGATCAACTCTATTGAGACCCTTCCATTTTGGAAGGGCCAGTGATTCATCATTGTAGCATTAAATATCTATTTTGGTTATGGGTTTTTCTTGCCTATAGAGCTTCATCCACTAGCAATATTAAGCAACTTTAGTAATGCCTGATTCACAGGCATGGAATCCCACACAACATAGCATCTTACCAGAAAACCCACTTTACACTGGACCAGAATGGACACTTAACCATTGTGAACCTGGTTACTTTACATACTTCATTATCCAATAGAAGTTGGCTTAAAAAATGCTGGAAAGGCCAACAAATAGTTTAGAGGCAAAAGAGCTGGTGTCCACCATTTGACATGGATTAAATTAGAGACATCTCTGGCAGTGTAGTACCTAAGGCATTTGATTGCTAACCAGAAGGCTAGTGGTTCAAACCCACCACCCATGCCTCAGAAAGAAGACTGGACAATCCACTTCCATAGAGATACCACTTCAGAAACCCAAGGAAGGATCACTATGAGTAGGATTTGACTTGATGACAGTGAGTTTGGTTTGCTATTTTTTAATATGCTACTGGATTCCCCAATGAAAAGAACACATGTGTTTGGAACCAAGAGTAAACCCACTCACCATCACTCCTCCCAAAGACACACTAGGGGAATTTTTAATTCTTTTTCTTAAAACTCTGGGTTCTATAGGGTTGGGGTACAAATCTACAAAGGAGACACATCAAGAATTCCACTGAATTTTAAGTAAGGTACAACTCTCACCAAGGGACTTTGGACTCCTTTTGTCTAGGAAGCAGTGTACAAGAAGAACCTTCAACATCTTCTCAGAAATAATTGATCAGCTGGAGGATGTAGCACTGCTTTTACACAATAGGCAAAGGGTGGTGCATATATAGAACCTAGGTGATTCTCTTCGGCACTACTTGATACTCCCTGGTCCTACTGTAACTCTAAATGGATACATGCAACCTAGCCGGAGAAGTATATGATTATCAAGTTTTCCAATACTTCAGGAATGAAGGCTTCAGTTATTGTGAAAACTATGCACCAAAATACGACAAATCAATTGATGAAGGTGAAGAAAATTAGAAAAGACAGGGGAGGGGAGAGAGGATGAGTACGAGTTGAGGCTTCAAGACCAACTGTAATAAGAGCAGCTGTTATTTATGCTACTATTCTCCCTTTCCTAACTTTCCTCTCAAGAATAGAGATCCATATAACTATTGAAAAGGAGCTCTGGTGGCATAGTGCCTAAGGCACTTGACGCTAACCAGAAGGCTGGAGGTTCAAACCTACCAGTCACTCCTCGGAAGGAAGGTTGGGCAATCTACTTCAGTAGTGATATTGCCTCAGAAACCCAAGGAGGGGTCGCTGTAAGTTCGGTCTGACTCGATGGCAAATAACATTTCTTTTCCAAATTACTATCACAGAGCTATTCTGGAATTTGATAGTACTTTCCATTAGGGATTGGTACTTGTACTGCCTTGTTGATGAAAATATCTAATAAATTAATATTTCTTTTGCTATGCTAAAGACTGAATATCAAACATGTAGCACAGTGTTCATTTAATTAGCAACTTTGGCTTAGGTATTCCTTATTAAACCAAATTCACTGCTGCCAAGTCATTTGTGACTCATGGCGATGCCTCCTTGGGTTTCTGAGGTGGTATCTCTATGAAGTAGATTGCCCAGTCTTCCTTCTGAGGAGCAACTGGTAGGTTTCAACCGCCAGCCTTCTAGTTAGCAGTCAGATGCCTTAGGCACTACACCACCAGAGCTGGCTAAAAATTATTAGAGCTGTGCTACAGTCTGAGCCTCTTTCTTCCCAGTCCTCCTCCTCCCTTCTCCTTTCACAGATGTCATAGCTGCATCCTGCACCATGGTATGGAGGCTTTCCCCTCTGAACACTCCCCCCTCCACCTTATCCTTCACACACGTTTACCCTATTACATTTCTTGCATGTCTAACCTCTTTTTGGCATTTGCTTCTCAGAGGAATGATACTAACAAAAATGTCTAATTCTTTTCAGATAAGTTGGGAAACACATAAAACTACAATGTCGGCTTTGTGCTATAACATATATTTCCTGTTATATATCATATAAAATTTTGGAACATGCTATTTTCTACTATCCCGTTTCTGTTTCTGTGAAACCCCTTCTTTTTCCATAGAATGTTGGCTGATTATTAACCCTAGATATTTCCAAGGAGAAAGAGGGTTGGTTTGTTGGTAGATTTTCTTGAGTAGATTTCCACTCAAAACAGCCTCATGCAATAAAGTAGAACTGCTCTATACAGTTTCCTAATCTGTAATCTTTACAAGAGCAGATTGTCATATCCTTCTCTGCAAAGCCACGGGATGAGTTCAAATCGCCAATCTTTTGGTTAGCAGCTGAGTCCTTAATTATTGCGCCATAAAGTCTCCTTCTCTAAGAGAGCACTGTTTCATTAATAGTATCATCTTCAATACACTTTCACTTAGATAGCATTTTTTTTATTTTACTTTTTTTCTTATAGCTATGTGATATAATTTCACATAACATTTTGATAATTATAGTACATGAATAAGACCATGGCACAGAATTCCAAGAAAAACATTTCCTCACTGCTTGTATGAGAAATATTTGCCAATAAGGAGGAATGAGTCTGAATGTTCTCAAAAATGTAAATTTATATGTATCATTCTATTAAAGAGTTTTCAGGCTTCCTTTTGAGGAGGTCTTTCCCCCCCCCGCCCAATCTTTTCATGGCGATTTGAGTGAAAGCTTACAGATCTTACTGGTCTTCCATTCTACTATTAATGCACATTTAGTTTTGTGACATGAATGCTGTCCCAACAATGTAACTACAACACTCTTCCTACTTCCTCCCTGTGGTTACCATTTCCATTTGTCCCTTTTTCCTATTCATTCCTGGTTTCTCAGCTTTATCTCCAGGCAAATGAGGTCTTTTTGATCTCATATGGTTAATTGTTTTAAGGAGCGTGTACTCCATAGACCTGTCTTTTGTTTGGCTTAAAGTTGACCCAAGCAAGTGTTATTGGTGGTGGTGGTGGTGGTGGTGGTGGTGGTGGTGGAAGTCCCCTGGATTAAGATGGGACATCTGAAAGATAGGAAATTTTATTGCCTTATCTTAAACAATAAAACATTTAATACAAACACAAAGATCTCTAACATATTAGCAAAGAATCTGCAATTAGAGCAAAATGATTATAGTTACAGAAACTAGTAGGATTTCTTACATTTTGCCAATGTTTTCTGCTTCTTCTATACCATGCCTCCACCCCCAACCCCTAACTCCCAGGTAAAATGGCCCTATGTTTTGCTTTCTTGGGCTTTAGGAAATTAAGTTTTAAAAAGAACTGAAAGAGATTTAATAGTTCAAAAGTCAAATTATTTCATGGCAATTTTCAGCTAGAACTAGGATGCAGTAAAGACTTTCTCTGAATTATTTTTCCTTGATGCTGATCCTAAGCCAAGGTCCTGGATACAGAGTTTATGTGGGTGGTGATTCCTGGAAACATAATGAAGGAGGGTGGAAAGTGAGATACTGATATGAGAAAAAGACAAAACAAAATCCTGCTTTGATGAGTTGGTTACCACTATGAGCTGCTGGGGCTTAGACTTGTGGGTGTTCTTCAAAGGAACCATGTGCAATGTACTTCAAAAGTTTCCACCAGAACATTGAGAGTTTGGATCACTAATCACGGACTCCTGACCCCATTAGTTCAGAGTTACCCTAGATTTGTCTATCCTTTCACACTTTTTCCTGAATATGACTAGCAGCTTTCTTCAACCAAGGAGGGTTAAAAAAAAAAAAAAAAGGAAGGCTAGCCATGTGCTTGGAACTCTCCATCACACTGGAGCTAAAATCAACTTAGTCAGAGAGAAGGGGCCCAGAACATACAGGTGACAAATCAGAAAGTGATTTTTGTCTTCAAGTTTTAGACACATGTCTGAGGAGTTGGACATGGATTACTTATCCCTACTAATAGAGATGGGCCTATCTCTTCAAACTTCTGAGGAAAATGAGACACTCCAAGTTGATAAGGTTCACATGCCTTCCTTATATTTATTTCCATACTGAGTGTTCTGTACCTAATTACATTGCTGACTTTATCAAGCCGAAAGGGGAAAATTGATCCAGAGTTGTATGAAAACAAAGATTCACTTAACTATACAATATATTCTTATTGTTCTTAAACAATGTATTGTAATCTCCAGAGACTTGCTTTAGTCCACTAAATGCATTATATCAATAGTGTATGATGAGAGTATTAATATCAATAGTGTATGGTGAGAGTATTAATAAAGCTTTTTCTATCATATTCCATTTTCAAATGTCTATTTTTACAGAGCTAATCTGAAATTTGATGATAGCACTTTCCATTGGAGCTTGGTACTTGCATTGCCATGTTTATAAAAATATCACATAAAAGAGTACTTCTTTTGGTATTCTAAATATTGAATATCAGACAAGGAACATAACACTCTCATGTTCAAAGAATCCATTCAAAATATTTGTTTCATTCCCCATATCATTAATATTGGTAGTATAAATAATAAAATATATCTGGGTATTCATTGGAGGATATAAAAAATGATTGTTTATAGTCTGAAAATGCAAATGACTACTAAGGAAGAAAGTCAATTAAAATGCATTCAACTTGTTCCATATTCCAGGCATTGCAGTAGGTGCTTTCATATGCTATCACATTTAATCTTCACAATTATCTTTTTAAGAATGACAGTGTTTTCAATTCTAGTCTAAAGCTTAAACACAAACACACACAGACCTTAAGAATCTATATATACACTTCACTTGTTTTGTTTCTGTAGAGAACCCAGACTAAGACACCTACATTCTAGTGTGCTATTTTGCTCTTTACATATTTTGTTGTTGTTGTTCCCTAAAGTCTTGCTATTTTGAAAAGGCTCATTTTGGCTACTGAATTATTATTAGTTTTCTTTCTTAGTAAGGTATTATTAACTACACATTTTTTAAGAGTGTTACTGTTATTAGGTTCTGTCAAGTTGATTCCACCTCATACTGACCCCATGTGACAGGGTAGAACAGCCCCATAGATTTTTCTATGTTATAATCATTACAGAGGTACTTGGTGGGTTTGAACCATCAACCTTCAAGTTAGCAGCCAAGCACTTAACTGTTGTGCCAGCAGAGTGCCTTTCTTAAGTGAAGAGGGGTATAATTATAATATGGATCCAGTATGTGTCAGGTCCTAAGATGTCAGTGACTGTGACATGCTAGACCTTAAGCTCTAGGGTAAAGTGTAGCATATACAAGAAAATCACAATGATTTATGTCCTACTTCAGGAAATACATCAGACTTCACCCTCAACATCTTGGGTCAGAGTTTAGGAGTCACTTCTTATATTGTTATCTGCCTACCCTGTAGTTTTGGAGTAAAAGAGTAGTATCACCATCTGTCACATCTATCACTAAGTCTGACAGAGGTGATTGATGTTCTGATTTTACATACACTCTGAGTTAACACAGGTGGTGGGGCAGACAATAACGATGTCGAGGAAATGGAGAAGAGAAGGAAGAGCAACACTGTAAGAGATTTTCCCATATTTTATCTTTTAACAATTGCTACTGGCTACCTCTGCACTGGCTAAAGTCACCTCTTTTCCATCACATAAATACCACCAATTTTAAAGAACCCTCATTCTCATGTGTTTCTAACGTAGGGTTTTACTTCTTTAGTTTCATTAGGATTAATATTAGAAGAAGGAATAAATCTACAGGAGTTAAATATCAACGATATTGTGCTTTTATATTTAGTAGACTACTGAACATAGAAAATAACTCTAGCACTTATTTCTGCAGAGATAACCAGACAAGGATATCCCCATATTTTGTTGGTATAAATGGGGATGTATAACATAATTTTTGGAAAAGTTTTAAATTAAAAATATAAATAAACTCTGATCTGGTGAACCCATTCCCAAGAATCTAACCCATAGAAATAACAGCACCAACATATAAAGTATTTGTATCCATTATCTCCTCTGAAGAAGAAAGACCTGACAATCTGCTATCATAAAGATTTCAGCCTAGAATACCCAATGGGGCAGTTCTGCTCTGTCATATAGGGTTGCTATGAGTCAGAATTAATTTGATAGCACACAACAACAACAACAATACATGAAGACACAGCCAGGTATTTATTGAAGTACTGTTCATACTGGGGGAAAAAAAAAAAAAAGAACATATATTTAATGCCTAGTTAAAAAAAAAAAAAAGAATATATATTTAATGCCTGTTGTTGTTGTTGTTGTTGTTGTTATGTGCCGTCGAGTCGGCCCCGACTCATAGCCTAGTATTTAATAATTAGGAGAAATAATTAGGAGAAAACTATAAAAAGCTACTTCAAGAAACCATAAAAGACCTAAATAAATGGAAAAACATCCCATGCTCATGGATAGGAAGACTGAACATTGTG
>NW_006921615.1:12011786-12012633 GCF_000298275.1 Orycteropus afer afer
TCAATGACATGAGACAAAGTATATGTGAACTGCTGTATGAAAAGTGAATTTACTCTGTAAATCTTCACCCAAATCCTAAAAAAAAAAAAAGAATATATATTTAATGCCTAGTATTTAATAATTAGGAGCTCTGGTAGTGTAGTGCCTAAGGCACTTGACTGCTAGCCAGAAGGTTGGTGGTTCAAACCCACCAGCCACTCCTCAGAAGAAAGGTTGGGCAATCTACTTCTGTAGTGATACTGCCTCAGAAACCCAAGGAGGGGTCGATATGAGTCGGGTCCAACCCAATGGCACATAACAATAATGTTTAATAATTTGATTAACTGGATGTTGAAATAAACTAGGGTATACTGTATTACTGAATTTTTAATGCATAACAAATTACACTAAAATGTAGAAGCATAAAAAATAGCAAGTATTTATCAGATTTCCTAAGAATCAGGATTATGGAAGAAATTTAGCCAGGAAGTTTTAACTCAGGGTTTCTCATGAGGTAGTCAGCCAGAGCTGCAGTAATTTGAAGTATGATAGCACATTGCTTTTGTCAGGAGGCCTCCATTCCTTGCCATATAGATCTCTCCTCAAGATATGTCAAGTGATACTGCATTATCCATAATAACAAACACCAATCTATGGGTAAGAAGCTCTGGTGGTATGATAGACAAGTCATTTGGCTACTAACCAGAAGGATGGCAGTTCAAACCCACCAGTCACTCCATAGGAGGAAGATGAGGTAATCTACTTCTGTAAAGATTTACAGCCTTGCATAACATACTATACAAAACATTATTCCACCTCCTACTTTGGTGAGTAGTGACTGGGATCTTAAAAGCTAGCAAGCTGCCAT
>NW_006921615.1:12013150-12028253 GCF_000298275.1 Orycteropus afer afer
GAAGGGCTGCTTATGCACATGGAGACAGCTCAGGGGGCAGGAGAGTATGGAGGGATGGACACTCTGAAGAGGTAACTATGGGGAGGAAGTGGGAGGGGAGATGTTGTATTGTGGTAAACTATGGTCAATGACATGAGACAAAGTATATGTGAACTGCTGTATGGAAAGCAAATTTGCTCTGTAAATCTTTACCCAAATCACAATAAATAATAATAATAATAAAAAAATTTGACTTTTAAGTTTCAGGCACATACCAACACCTACTGTAAAACTCCTAAGATTTCTATGTGATGAACCACAAAATGTCAGTTACAAATAATAACCAGATTTACTTGTTGCTAACAGTTGCTCATTTGAAATCATTCGAACCTGCTCTTTAAGTACGGTAACTGTAGCATCCAAATTCTTCTGTAAGAACAACACTTGCTCTTCATACTTCTTTGTGAGACCCATAACTATGCTCATGCTGCTCTCTAGCTCAACGAAGTGACTCAGAATGATGAAGGTCCAGCAGTTGCTGCTTCAGGCTTTCTAGAGCCATTTCAGTTGTTCGGAACTTCTTGATCATCTGGTAAACACATATACAGGATATCCATTTTACAGTACTTTGACTATGTGCTCTGTCTATGGCCTTTAACTTTCAGAACCAACATACTAAATGAAGGTAGAGAAGAAGGGGTCTACCCATGGTGGCTCTAGTTCCATAAGACTTACCTAGCTGGGACCCACCAGCCTGTGGGTTGCTGGAAACACTATTCATTGAGAAAATGGATTTTGTAGTTACCCAGCAAGAATGAAATATCTTGCGCAGCATGATGACAGTGCAGGTCTCAGACCAGGAATCCACTGCTATTGTACTGAGCCCAGTAAGGTTTTCACTGCCCAGTGAGCAAAGAGTGGGCAACCCAATTGTTAGGTCACAGAAAAATGACAACTGTGTTTCTGAAAGACTGATGAAATCTACCAATAGTACTTACTAAAGTTTTGTAAGCTACAGCTTGCTATGGTAGGCAGAATATTGCAACCCTTCCCAAAGAGGGTCATGTCCTAATACCCAGAAAATATGAATATGCCATGTCATATGACAAGTGAGAATTAAGGTTGCAGATGGAATTAAGATTGCTAATCAGCTAAGTCTTGAAATAAGGAAACTATCTTGGATTATCCAGGTGGGCCCAATGTAATCACAAACCAAAAAACCAAACCCACAGCCATTGACTCCATTTGGACTCATAGTGACCCTATAGAACAGAGCAGAAATGCCCCATAGGGTCTCCAAGGCTATAAATCTTCATGGAAGGCAGACTGCCTCATCTTTCTCCCACAGAGCAGCTGGTGGGTTTGAACTATCAACCTTGGGTTCTTAAATGGGGAAGACCAAGACAGAAGAGTAGAACCAGAAAGACTTGATCAGCCATTGTTAGTTTTTAAGACAAAAGCCAAGACTTTGGTCAAAAGCCAAGAAACGCATGCTACCTTTAGATACTGGAAAAGACAAGGAAACAGATTCTTCTCTAGAGTCTTCAGAAAGGAATACAGCCCTACTGACACTTGGATTTTAGCCCAGTGAGACCCATGTTGGACTCTGATCTCCAGAACTGTAAGATAACAAATTTGTGTTGTTTTAAGTGGCTAAAAAAAAAAAAAAAAAAGATTTACAGCCTTGGAAACCCAATGGAGGTCACCAGAAGTCATAATAGACTCTATGGCAGTGGGTTTGTTTTTTAATCTTTTTAATCTATGGATGGATACAAAAGTAGACAGGTAAGAAGATCAGGTATAAATAGGTGAATGGGAATATGCCTATGGCCATACATAGATTGGGCAGATTATATTCTTACATCATATTTGTATGTGCTATAAAAATTTCCAAATGCAGTAAAGAGGTAACAGGATACAAAGTTAGGATAACTTCTTAACCACATATAAGAACCTTGAGGAAGTGAGTCACTGGGCCTACATGCTCAGGAGTATGGTCATGGGGTACATCAAGCTCAATTAGCACAACATAGTACATAAAACATTGTTTTGCATCCTACTTTGGTAAGTAGCAACTGGGGTCTTAAAAGTGTGTGAATGGCCATCTAAGATGCAACTATTGGTCTCTCCTCATCCAGAGGGAAGAAAATCAAAGATGCATGGAAACAGTTAGTCCAAAGGACTAATGGGCCATGGGATTCAGCTTCTATGACTCTGAGACCAGAAGAACTAGATGAGGCCTGGGTACCACTACAAACCACTCAAGAAGGGATCAAAATTGGAGACCCTGAATAGAGTGGGAAAATATTGTATGACAACAACAACAAAATCCCAAGACTATGATCCCTAGTCACCCTTTGGGCATGGAATTAGACTCACTCTTGTGGCTTTCAGCCAAGCTACAGACAGGTCTACAAGCTGAACACCATTACCGGGAAGATGTACTCTTTAGAACAATCAATCCCTTAGAACTATCATCTTCGGAGATCTTAAGGACAGTATTTGCATAAAGAAACAATAGGGAGGCAAGAATGCATACCTGGGAAGGACACAAGGAAGGGTGACCACAGGGAGGAAGCGGGAAGAGTGCTATTACATGCTGGGGATTGTAATCAGTCACACACACACACACACACACACACACACACACACACGTGTATGAACTATTGAATGTAAAACAAATCTGCTTTGAAAAATTTTACCCAAATTACAAAAAAAAGTAAAAAAAAGACATGTCAAGTAGCTTCTCCCAGAGCAAGTCACCTAAAATAAAGTGACCAAGACACACACATGTATGTGTTGTTGTTGGTAGGTGCCAGTAAGTAGGCTCCAAATCATAGCAACCTATGGACAACAAAACAAAACACTGCCTGGTCCTGTCCTAGTCTCACAATCCTTGCTATATCTGAACCCATCATTGCAACCACTGTATCAATCCATCTTTTGAGAGCCATCTCCTTTTTTGTTGACCCTCCACTTACCAAGCATGACATCCTTCTGCAGGGAATGGCCCCTTCTGACACTATAACCAAAGTAGGTGAGAGGAAGTCTGGCCATCCTTACTTCCAAGGAGCATTCTGATTGCATATCTTCCAGGACAGATTTCTGGCAGTCCATGGTACTTTCAATATTCTTCGCCAACACCACAACTCAAAAGCATCAACTCTTCTTTGGTCTTCCTTATTTATTGTCCAGCTTTCACATGCATATGAAATGACTGAAAATACCATGGCTTGGGTTAGGTGCACCTTAGTCTTTAAAAAGACATCTTTGCTTTTCAGCACTATAAAGAAGTCTTTTGCAGAAGATTTGCTCAGAGCAACATGTCATCTGATTTCTTAACTGCTGCTTCCATTGGTGTTGAATGTGGAATCAAGTCACATGAAATCTTTGACAACTTCAATATTTTCTCCCTTTATCATGATGCTCCTTATTGGTCCAGTTGTGAGGATTTTAATTTTCTTTATGTTGAGGTGTAATCCATATTGTGAACTGTAGTCTTTGATCTTCATCAGTAAGTGCTTCAAGTCATTTTCACTTTCAGCCAGCAAAGTTGTGTCATCTGCATATAACGGGTTGTTAATGAGCCTTCTTCCAGTATTGATGCCACACTCTTCTTCATATAGTCCAGCTTCTCAGATTATTTACTTTAAAAATAGAAAATATAACTATGTTTTAAACTTTAATTACACGGCTAAGGTAGGGGTTGAGGGATATTGATAAATAAAGTCACCTGAAGAGTCCATACCCAAAACCACTGCCAATCAAGTCAATTCCATATTGTCACTATAGGACAGAGTAGAACTGTCCTATAGAGTTTCCAAGGCTATAAGTCTTTATGGAAGCAAATTGACTTTTTCTCCTGCAGAATGGCTGATGAGTTTGAATAACTGACCTTTTAGTTAGCAAATGAATGCTTTAACCACCCTGCCAGGAGAGCTCCTTAACTGAAGGGGCAAAAGAGAGTAAACAGAGAGTCAAACTTAAAAGAGGTCTTAAAAAAAAAATTCCCAGGAGCCTTAAAACCTATTTTTTAGTGTTAAATACTATAACGGATTGAATTGTATCTCCAAAAAATGTGTTGTAAATCCTAACCTCTACGCCCATGGCTATAATCTCATTTGAGAATGGGTTGTATTTGTTATGAATGAGGCAGGATTTGTGTAAGGTATGTCTTGAGTCAATCTCTTAGAAGATATGAAAGGAGAAGATTAAGCAAACAGAGGTGTGGAAGATAGATGCCAAGCCACATGGAGATCTCCAAGGAAGCAGGAAACAGAAACTGAAGAGACAAGGACCTTCCTCCAGAGGCAAGAGAGAGAAAAAAACTTCCCTAGACCTGGTGCTGTGAATTCAGACTTCTGGTTTCCTTAACTGTGAAAGAATAAATTTTTTGTTAGTAAGGCCATCCACTTGTGGTATTTATAGCAGTAGTAAGTAACTAAGACACACAGTAAACAATATGTTTGTATATAAGTAAATTAAATGGTTATAATGCTCACCCCTTGATTAAACTCTGATTGAAAATCATTCCTACTGAATATCATTGCTCTAAAAGTCAACAGGTATGAGGCAATTATAACACACCATTGTGACAAATGTTGTACTGGAATAAGAAGGGAGAATGGTAGAAAGCTAGGCATTATTGAATAGTTAGAGAGTCTACTGCAGTGAGAAATAATCCGAAA
Source organism: Orycteropus afer afer (assembly GCF_000298275.1). Classification (NCBI taxonomy): domain Eukaryota; kingdom Metazoa; phylum Chordata; class Mammalia; order Tubulidentata; family Orycteropodidae; genus Orycteropus; species Orycteropus afer. The sequence continues at coordinate 12,017,818 of NW_006921615.1, forward strand.
GAGAAGATTCAGGAAATGGAAGGCAGACTTCTCTACATTTTCAATTTTGAGCAGGATGAGAATTATTAAGTATCAGTTTTGTTTGGACAAGTAGAAGCACTGCAGTGGACAAGTGGGAACATTGCTCTTATACTAGATCATGATAATTATGTCCTGCATTTGGTCAGTGCTTCAGAGCTTTCAAAACCTTTTCATAGACATTATATAATTTGATCCCATTTGATACTCATAATAACCTTTTGATGATGACATATATTATTATTAATCTTTTGCCAAAAAGGAAGCTAAAATTCAGAGTTTAAGTGGCTTTCCAGAGGTCATCAAGCTGTAGAATCTAAATTTAAACACAAAGTTTCTGGTTATAAATTCACAGGTACTCCATCTTTTTGGACTTAACGTATTTTCTGAAACACTGGCTTTACTTTCTACTTGTCCCTCTGAGATGGGATCATTCACGCTTGTGTCAACGGTGTTACAGAATTTAGACAAGTCTGTCTAATTCTGCAGTTTAGTAAACAGCCCCATTTGGCTTCCACACTGAACATTCTTTTTCAGTATAGGTTTTATTAGTAACAAAGTGGATATTATAACTTCTATGTGTTTTACCTCTTGAATTATTTTCCAATGAATTCTAAACCCTGGGAGAGGTGCTGGTTACTGTGTGTGTTACTATTCTCTTCAAATTCTCCAATACCCAGCTCCTGAGTATACAACACAGTAGTGAGGGAAGAGGAGAAATTGAAGATAAAAATATGCCTACAGAAAAGCATCTTTTGGAACTTAAATGTGCGGCAGTAGGTCATTGTTTTTAATGACTGTCAGGGTATTTTGCAAGGACTTCTATGGTCTAGTTCAGGCATTTGGCTCCTAACCCAAAGGTAGGTGGTTTCAACCCATCAGCTGCTCCATAGAAGAAAGATAAGGCAGTCTGCTTCCATAAAGATTTATAGCCTTGGAAACCATGTGGAACAGTTCTACTCTATCCTGTAGGGTTGCTATGAGTTGGAATTGACTTGACGGCAATGGGTGAGTATATCCAAATCCTTTTCAAGAACAGAACGTTATCATCACCCCATAAAGTTCCCTCATATTTCTTTCCAGTCTAGTTCATATATCAACCGCTAAAGGCAGCCACTCTTCTGATTTTTCCCTTAGATAAGTTTAACTAGAATTTCATATAAATAGAATCACATGGCGTATGGATTTTTGTGAGATTGATCCATGTTGTTATGCTTATTAACAACTGGTTCATTTTTATTGCACAGCATGGATCCATTGCATAAATATAACAATATAGTTTCCAATTTTTGTCAACTAGGAATAAAACTGATACAAACATCATTTTAAAATTCTTTTCATGAACATAATTTTTTCATCATTTCTTGATAAAAACATAGAATATGAATTGCTGAGTCACACTGTATGCTATCATTTAACTTACGAGAATCTGCCAGAACTCATTCCAAAGTGGTTGTATCATTTTACATTCCCATCAACAATGTACAAAAGTTGGACTTCATTCCACATCCTTGCCAGCATTTGGTATTAGAAATCTTTTTAATTTTAGCCACTCTAGGAGATGCATAGGAGCTCTGGTAGTGTAGTACCTAAAGCACTTGACTGCTAACCAGAAGGCTGGCGGTTCAAACCCAGCAGCCACTCCTCGGAAGGAAGGTTGGGCAATCTACTTCTGTAGTGATACTGCCTCAGAAACTCAAGGAGGAGTCATTATGAGTCAGGTCTGACTCGACGGCACATAACAACATAACAACAACAGGAGATGCATGCTGATATCACTTTATAGTTAAACAAATATTTTGTATGCTATTTTAATACTCAGTTCAATCATTCACGAAATAACTCTTAACACAGGTAATTTTTTTTATTATCACTTTAATCATCCTTTAACAACATGATAGTATGTTATATGGGAAATTACATAAATAGAACATGAAATAGTTTCATAAATCTAGTTGCTTTTAATCCTCAAAATAACTCCTAATAGAAATTTGTTTAAAATGATGTCTAAGGGGAAAAATGACAAGCTCATATGTTGTTAAGAGTCTACAACTCATCTGCCAATTATACATACACTTTTCATATTAAGATTTAATAGAAGAATAATTGTTTACTTAAATTTAACCATTTTGATTAATGAATTGCTATACTTATTGCTGAAGTCATTACACCATTGTATATCTCACACATATTACGATAAACTCACTGCCATCAAGTCGATTATAACTCACAGCAACCCCCTTTGGGTTTCCAAGGCAGTAAATCTTTATGGAAGTAGATTGTCCTGTCTTCCTTCCACAGAGTGGCTGGGGGGTTTGAACTACCAACCTTCTGGTTAGCAGTCAAATGCCTTACACACTATGCCACCAGAGCTCCTTTATACATATTATGGCAACAGCAGTTAATACTTAAGATTACAAGAGCAATTTAAGAATGCAGATGAAAAATAAATAAATAAATGCTATCTCATACACAATTCATCTAGGACGCGAAAACCTGTTTTCAATGTATAACAATTTGATTTTAATTATGATTTGTGTTCTTATGATCCAGCATATTCCCAATCTGTGAATAAAACTTCTCTATACCATTCTGTCATTTCCATTTTCTATTATTACGTTGTTAAACATGAACAGTGCATGACTTTGCTTTTTAGATTTACATAATTTTTATTAATTTTGATTCATATTATCCTTTCCATATACTATCTATAGATTGAAGTTTGCCATATATTCAAGTTTATCACTGCATAATAAACAGAAGAGATTCATTAAGTTAATAAATCAGTATTCACATATTAACTTAGTTCCCTGATTGAAGTAATTTCTCATTTTGCCTCTTTTCACTGGAGCTCTAAAAATATCTCAACTGTCTCTATCTGTGATCGATACTTTTTCTATGATATTTTATAACATTTCTAGCTGATTTTAATTACTCAGTTATTCATAGTTTTTATTTTTTTTTCCCACAAATGTGTTTCTTCTGTTGCATTTTCTATTTTGTCAGTGTTGGAAAATCAAACATGATTTTTTAACTCAGATTTGTTCAACTTCCATTTTCTGAGTTCAGGAATTCTACCAAGGGCTCATTTACAAATAAGAGTTGAGTTGTTCCAAACACATAGTACTTTAAATCTATAATATTATGGACTTAAACTCACCGCCATCAAGTCAGTTAGACTCATAGCGACCCTTCCTTGGGTTTCCAAGACAGTATCTCTATGGAAGTAGATTGCCCAGTCTCTCTGTACAAAGTTCTAACACGTATGAGGAAAAACCAAAACCTCAGCAACTCATTTATATAATACTGGGTATCTAAAACATTGTTTTTATTTATTTTAAGTATTTTATTTTAATATTTGGGAATTGCAGAGATGAGTAAGTGATAAGACATCCTCTGGATAAACATGAAATTTAAGTACATGAATTTTCCAAAAATTTAATAAGAACTTTATCACAGGAAGAAGTACATGAAAAAATTTCAGGTCGTACTGGATAGCTCCTCAATAAGTGGCACAGAAATAACAACATACAATGATGTTTTATTAGAAGTAAATATTCAAATTTATATTCAATATTCTTTAAAAATAAACAATAATTTTGGAACTCCCTGTATTTTCTACTCACTTTTTCTCTAAGCCAAAAACTGCTGAAAATTGTCTAGTACTTTTAAAATGAGAAAAAAATAAACAAAATATTTTTAAAAGAGAGCTAATAAAACAGACCATATATTAAAACTCTATTTGTGTACAAGAGGTGAATACATAAAATAAAAGATAAAACTGTGGTAGAAGAAATAGGAACAAAAATTTCAATTATATCAAAAATTATAAATGAGTTTAATGCATACATTAAAAGAAAAAAACTTCAAATTAAGTAACAAAGTAAATAAGTAAAAATTGAGGCCCAAAAGTAAATCCATACATCTATTGTCAATTGATCTATAAGGATGCTAATTCCACCATTCAGTGATGAAAGAATAGTCTTTTTAATATATTATAGTTGTTGTTGTTTTTGTTATGTGCTGTCAAGTTGGACTCAACTCATAGCGATCCCTCCTTGTGTTTCTGATGCAGTATCACTACAGAAGTAGATTGCCCCATCTTCCTTCCAAGGAGTGGCTGGCGGGTTTGAACCACCAGCCTTCTGGTGAGTAGAACAACTAAATTTCTACACACAAAGGAATGAAGCCACATACAAAAGTCATACTGCATACAAAACATATTTCCAAGTGGGCCAAGTACATAAATTTAAGAACTAAAATAATAAAACCCTGGGGGCATAAAAACTCATAAGGGTAACACTTAAGGGCCAAGTTTTTAACAAGATGTGACATCAAAAGCACGAGCAACAAAAGACAAAATAGATAAATCAGACTTTATCAAAATTCAAAAATTTGTTCATCAAAGGACTTTATCAATAAAGTAAACAGGGAATCTATAGATTTTGGGAAATTTTATCTGATAAATGTTTAATACCCAGAATATATAAAGAACTTAGCAACAAAAAGACACCCAAGCAAACAATGGGCAAAAGACATTTCATCAAAGAGGATATTCAAATGACCAGCAGCACATGAAATGATGTTCAATGTCATTGGCCATTAACCCACAAAGCAAACCAAACCCAAGGTGGTCTAGTCAATTCTCACTCTTAGCAATACAATAGGACAGAGTAGAACTGCCCCACAGGGTTTCCAAGGCTATTATGTTTACAATGGCAGACTGTCACATCTTTCTCTACAGAGCAGTTGGTGTCTTTATACTACTCCAAATCACAACCACAATGAGTACCATCTGCCTCAAATGTCTAGTGCTGCTCTAACAGAAATACTACAAGTGGACAGCTTTAACAAACAAATTTATTCTCTCACAGTTTGTTGTTGCTGCTATTATATGCCATCGAGTTGGACCCTACTCATAGCGACCCCTCTTTGGGTTTTCGAGGCAGTATCACTATGAAAGTAGATTGCCCAACCTTCCTTCTGAGGAGTGGCTGGTGGTCTCACAGTTTAGGAGGCCAGAAGTCCAAATTCAGAGTACCAACTCTAGAGGAAGCCTTTTTTTCTCTGTTGACTTTGGAAGAAATTTGTCTCTTTTCATTATCTGTGTGGCCAGTATTCCTTAGAAATTTCTATGTGTCTTGGAAGTCTTAGGAGGTTCTCAGCTCAAGGACTCTGGTTCCAAAGACATGCTCCAGTCTCAGCTCTTCTTTCTTGGTGGTAGTAGGTCTCTCCTTCTCTACTGGCATCTCTCTCCTTTTATCTCTTACAAGATATGAAGTGATGTAGCCAATACCCTATAGAAACTCCCCTGACATGATCAGAGCTGTGACCTGAGTTAGGATTTTGTATTCCAGCTTAATACTTTTACAACTGATTGGCTGATTACATAAGATCACATTATAAGGGATGATTACATCATTGTGCAACTGCCAAATAATATCACCGCATAACTTCCAAACCACTGTGAATCATAGCCCAGTCAAGTTGACAGACTGGGGAGTGGGGATGTAACAACTCAATCCATGACACTATCTCACCCCCATTACAATGGCAAATGATTAAAAAAAAAAAAAAAAAAAACCAGAATATATTAAATATTGGTGAGGTTTGGTGAAACTGGAACCCTCATGCACTGCTGATGGGAATGTAAAATGGTGCAGCCATCGTGGAAAACAATTTGGCAGTTCACCAAAAAATTGAATACAGAACTACCATATGAGCAATCCTACTCTTACTGTATACCCAAAAGACCAGAAAGCAGCAAGACGAACAGATATATTTACTCCAATGTTCATTACACCACTGTACACAATTGGCAAAAGGTGAAGATATCTTAGATGTTCATCACCTGATGAATGGATAAATACAATGTAATATATACATACAATGGAATATTACTCAGCCACTAAGAGGAATGACATCTTGTTGCATGCCACAACAAGGATGAACTTAGAAAATAATAGAGCAAAATAGTTCACAAAAGAACAAATACTGTATGTCTCACTTATATTAAATATGCAAAATATAGAAACCAAAATATTAGTCCTTGCCTGAGTTAGGAAAGAAGGGTGAAAGAGAGCTTTGCTTATAGCTCACTGAATGTATATTTATGGGTGGTAGACAATTTGGAAAAGGACACTGAGAATGGTTACACAACTGGAAAAATGTAATCAATGTCACTGAACAAAACATATAGAAATTGTTGTTTTATGTTTTGCAGTATATATTTTCAGCATAATAACTCTTTAAATAACAAATCACAATGAGATACCAGTTTGTTCCCCACTAGAGGGTTATGATAAAAACAATAGACAGGAAACAATAGGCAGTAGTGAGAATGTGGAGAAACTAGAACCTTCATCCATTGACAGTCAGATTATAAAATGGTACAGCCACTATGCAAAACAGTTTGTGTTCTGGTTACCTAGCACCACTCTGACAAGAATATACCACAAATAGAATGGCTTGAACAAACAGGAGTTTGTTCTCATACAGTTTGGAGGCTTTAAGTCTGAGTTCAAAGTCACAGGTTCTAGGGGCTGGGTGAAAGCCCCTCAACCTTGGGCTTTAGCTCTGCCTCCTGTTCCCAGCCCACCAAAGCTGGAGGCTCTTCTTCACTCAGGTACCTGCTGGATGCTGAGGCTGACAAACAAGTAAAATGGCACAGTCCCAATACTACCAAACCACATGGCAGGCCATTAATTCAAGTCATTGAAAGTCCCAAGGTCAGTAGAGCATGCTGAACAATGACATGGCTATAGGCAGGGTTCAGCATGACATAAGCTAGAGACCATTCCCCAAGGCTTCTCCTTATATACAGGAAGCAGACCACATCCCTAAGGCAGCTACTCAGCTGCTCACAGTAGAGTCCACCATGGAGTTGATTACCAGTCTCATCATGGGGAATACTACATCCAGCTGCTCAGCCACTCAACCAGACCCAGCCAAGTTGACACATAAACTAAACTATTATAGTTTGGCAGTTGCTCAAAAATTTAAACCTAAGATTAACAGTGACCCAACAATTTCATTCTTATGTATATACTCAAGAGACTTGAAAACAAGAACTTATACACCAATGTTCATGGCAGTGTTGCTCATAATAGCCAAAGATGAAAGAATGTATGTGTCCATCAATAGATTAATAAACTAAATATTATATATATGTATATATATATATATACACACACACACACACAATAGAATATTGATCCATCATAAAGAGAAATAAAGTCCTGATACCTGCTACAATTTGGATGAACCTTGAAAACATCATGCTTAGCGATGTTAAGTCAGGTTAAAAAAGACACAAATTATATAATGAATGAAATATCTAGACCATGCAAATAATAGAGACCAAAGTTTATCAGTGGTTAACAGGAGTCAGAAAGAAGAGGAAGGAGTGAGTCACTGCTTAGGGAGTCCTGAACTTTCATTAAGGGTGACCAGTAAAAATTGGAAACAATTAATGGTGATTGGTGCACCACACGTTAAATGTAATTAATGTCACGGTGTTGCACATGTAAAAATTTTGAAATAGCAAATGTTTTAAAGTTATAGTTTAAAAAATATAAACAATAAATAATTTCAGTATGAATATTTGACAAGGAAGCAAAATTTTATAAAGCAGAGAGCAGAAGAGGTAAATACAAATATCGACTGATACTTGTAACAGGACACTTGAGCACACTGCTCTCAATTTGAGGCAGACTCCTCACAGCATAAGCAAAAACAATTTGTGAGGATTTAGAAGACTAAAACAACATAATCAACATACTAATCGACAGTTAATCAATAAGAGAATACATTTTATTTTCAATTGTAACAGAATACTTACCAAAATTGACCTTAATTTATAATACAAAGGAAACAAATTTTACAAGCCAGAAATAATACAAGCAAAAATATTTGCCCACAAAGCAATAAAACTAGAAATTATTATCAAAACAAACAAAAATGTCCTTGTATGTGTTATTCAGAAAGGTTTGGATTAAAGGAGACATACAGAAAGAAAATAACAATACTCAAATCATCATTTTCAAATAATGATAACAAAGGAACTAAGATAAGAGGATCTAACTCAACTTTTACTGATAATCATGCTAAATGTAAATGGTCTAAGTGGATCAAGACTAAGGTTGTCAGACTAAATAAAAAGGCAAGACCCAACTGTATACTACTTATAAGAGATCCAATTTAAATATAAAGATATACATAGTTAAAAGTCAAAGAATGGAGTAAGATAAGCCATGTACCCACTAGCCCAAAGAAAGCTGGAGTAGCCATAACAATTTCAGACAAACTATATTCAGAACATGAAACATTTTTAAGGATAGAGATTGAAATTACATAATGATTAAGGAATTAATTCTCCAGAAAGACAAAATTATCATAAATGTGTATATGTCTAAAAATAGAGGTTTATAACACATGAGGCAATAGCTGATGGAACTGAAAGGACAGATAGAAAAATCTACAACTGTAATAGGAGACATTAAAACTCCTCAGTAACTGGCAGAACCTGTAGACAAAAGTAAATGAGAATATAATACACCTGAACAAAACCATCAACCAACAGACATAACTGACCTTTATAGAACTGACCCAACAATAACAGAATGTATTTTCTTTTCAAGTACATAAAAATTATTCACATAAACCACATTCTAATCCATAAAACAAACCTTGGACAACTTTAAAAGGATAAAAATTATAAAAAGCATGTCCAGAAAACATAACTATTAAAACAGAAGTCTAAAACTTGCTCCCATCAGGTTGAACCTGACTTGTAGCCACCCCTCCTTGGGTTTCCAAGGAGGTATCACTAGGGAAGTAGATTACTCAACCTTCCTTAGGAGGAGTGGCTGGTGGGTTTGAACCGCCAGTCTTCTGATTAGTCATCAAATGCCTTAGGTGCTATGCTACCAGAGCTAAAAAGGAAATATGTTTAAAGAAATATATTTGGCAAAACTCCCAAATACTTGAAAATTAAATAATAAACTTCTTAATGATTTATGAGTAAAAGAAGAAGTTTCTAGGAAAATTAGAATTACTTTGACCTAAATGAAAATAAAAAATACAACACATTAATATTTGTTGGATACAGCTAAAGCATTGCTTAGAGGGAAAATTACAGCATTAAAATGCATGTATTAGAGAATAAGGATGATGTAAGTAAACTATCACTTTTGGAAACTATAGAAGAAAGATCTAATTAGACTTAAACCAAGCAGAAGAAATGAACAAATAAACATTAGACCCCCAATCAAGAAAATTTTAAAAAAGGAAGAAGGTATGAAAATCAATGAATTTAACACCTGGTTCTTTTAAAAAGTCCATAAAATTAATGAATCTCTAGCTAAACTGGCCAAGGGAATAAAAGGGAGTGAAAGAGAGACAGAGGGAGAGGGGGAGAGAGAGAGAACACAATATATTAATATCAGGAATGAAAGAAGAGGCTTCATTAATGACTCTACAAATTTAAAAAAAAAAAAAAAGAGAGAGAGAGAGATAATAAGGGGATATTATTAAAAAAAAAAAAAAAAACTCTCCAAAACCAAACTCACTATGATGGAATCAATTCCATCATAGTGCCTTTCATTGAGTTTCCAAGGCTGTAAATTTTTACAGAAGTAAACTGTTAGACCTTTCTCCTGCTGAGTAGTTGGTGGGTTCAAACCACTGACCTTCTGGTTAGCTGCCAACTGCCTTAACCAATGCACCATCAGAGCTCCTTACAAATCTGTTTTCATTGAAAATAGATTAAATTAGTCAGTTCCATGAAAGTTACAAACTTCCAAAACTCACTCAAGGAGAAACCAATACATTGAATATCCTTATTAAAGAATTGATTTCCTAGTTTAAAGACCTTCTGACAAGAAAACATCAGGTCCAGATGGTGTTAATGGCAAATTCTACCAAAGATTTCAGGATGATATAATACCAATTCTACATTACTTCTTCTAATTAAATAAATGAAAAAGTAATTTTCAATTAGTTATTTAGTGCCAATATTCCCATGATAACAAAACCAAGGGTATAAGAGAGAAAAAAAAAAAAAAAATTACACATGAATATACATAAAAAACATGTCCAAAGAATACAAAAGAATTAATGTAGAAGCCTAAAATGGAAACATATTTAAAGAAAGATATTTGGAAGACACAAATCTAGACACAAAAATCCTCAACAAAATATTAACAAATAAAATTTATATATATATAATATATGTTGTTGTTGTTATGTGCCATTGAGTTGGAACCAACTCATAGCAACCTCTCCTTGAGTTTCTGAGGCAGTATCACTATGGAAGTACATTACCCAACCTTCCTTCTGAGGAGTGGCTGGTGGGTTTGAACTGCCAGCCTTCTGGTTAGCAGTCAAGTGCCTTAGGCACTATGCTACCAGAGCTCCTA
>NW_006921615.1:12028508-12033748 GCF_000298275.1 Orycteropus afer afer
CTCCCAATTAATTATTATAAATATCTATCTATCTATCTATATAGATAGATACATATAATATTGTTGTTGTTGTTGTTAGGTGCTATAAAGTAATCTCCTACTCATAGCGACCCTATGCACAGCAAAACAAAACTCTGCCTGGTCCTGTGCCAGCCTCACAATCCTTGCTACACCTGAGCCCATCGCTGCAGCAACTGTGTCTGTCCATCTCATCGAGGCCCTTCCCCTTATTCACTGACCCTCCACTTAACCAGGCATGATATCCTTCTCCAGGGAATGTCCCTTCTGACAACATGAATAAAGTAGGTGAGATAAAGTCTGGCCATTCTCACTTCCAAGGAGCATTCTGGCTGCACTTCCCCCAGGACAGATTTGTTAGTCCTTTTAGCAGACCATAGTACTCTTAGCATTTTTCTCCAACTCCACAACTCAACAACATCAATTTTCTCTGGTCTTCCTTATTCATTGTCCAGTTCTCTCATGCATAAGAGGAGATTGAAAACACCATGACTTGGGTTAGGCACACCTTAGACTTCAAGGAGACAGCTTTGCTCTTCGCCACTTGAAAGAGTTCGTTTTCAGCAGATTTGCCCAATGCAATATGTCATCTAATGTCTTGACTGCTGTTTCCACTGGCGCTGATTGTAGAGCCAAGTAATATGAATCTTTGAAAACTTCAATCTTTTCTCCATTCACCATAAAGCTGCTTATTGAACTAGTTCTGAGGATTTTTGTTTTCTTTATACTGAGGTGTATGTAATTCATACTGCCGACTGTACTTTTTAATCTTCATCAGCAAATGCTTCAATCAGCCTCACTTTCAGCAAACAAAGTTGTGTTGTCTGAGTATCGCAGGTTGGTAATGAGTCTTCCTCCAATCCTGATGGCACATTCTTCTTCATATAATCCAGCTTCTCAGATTATTTGCTCAGCATACAAATTGAATAAGTATGATGAAAGATATAACCCTGACATGCTCCCTTCTTGATTTTGAACCATGCAGTATCCCCTTGTTCTGTTCAAATGACAGCCTCCTGATCTATGTACAGGTTCCTCATGAGTACAATCAAGTGTTCTGGAATTCCCATTCTTCTCAATGTTATCCACAATTTGTTATGATCCACATAATCAAATGCTTTTGCATGGTCAACAAAACACAAGTAAACATCTTTCTGGTATTCTCTCCTTTGAGCTAAGATCCATCTGACATCAGCATTGATATCCCTCATTCCACATCCTCTTCTGATTCCAGCTTGCATTTCTGGAAGCTCTCTTGTCAATATACTGCTAGAACCGTTTTTGAATTATCTTCAGCAAGAATTTAGTAGCATGTTATATTAATGATACTGTTCAATAATTTCCACATTCTGTGGGATCACCTTTGGAATGGATACAAATATGGATCTCTTCCAGTCAGTTGGCCAGGTAGCTGTCTTCCAAATCTCTTGGCATAACCGAGTGAGTGCCTCCAGCAGGGCATCTGTTTGTTGAAACATTTTTATGGGTATTTCATCAATTCTTGCAGCCTTGTTCTTTGCCAGTTCCTTCAGTGCAGCTTTAAATTCTTCCTTCAACACCATTAGTTCTTGATCTTATGTCACCTCCTGAAATGGATAATCATCAACCAATTATTTTTGGTACAGTAGCTGTGTATTTCTTCCATCCTCTTTTGATGCTTCCTGCATCATTCAGTATTTTTCCCATAGAATCTTTCAATATTGCAACTCGAGGCTTAAATTGTTTCCTCAGTTCTTTCAGTTTGAGACATGCTGAGTGTGTTCTTCCCTCTTGGTTTTCTAATTCCAGTTCTTTGCACATTTCATTACAGTAGTTGGCTTTGTCCACTCGAGCTGCTCTTTAAAACCTTCTGTTAAGCTATTTTATCTTGTCATTTCTTCCACTTGCTTTAGCTACTCTCCATTCAAGAGCAAGTTTCAGAGTCTCTTCTGACATCCATTTTGGTCTTTTTTTCCTTTCTTGTCTTTTTAATGACCTCTTGCTTTCTTCATGGATGGTGTTCTTGATGTCATCCCACAATTCCTCTGGTTTTCAGTCACTGGTGTTCAATGCATCAAATATATTCTTTACATGGTCTCTAAATTCAGGAAGAATATTATCAAGGTCACATTTTGGCTCTCATGGACTTGTTTCCATTGTCTTCATCTTGAATGTGCATGTGAGCAGTTGATGGTCGGTTCCACAATCAGCTCCTGGCATTGTTTTAGTGAAAGACATAGAACTTCTCCATCACCTCTTCCCACAGATGAAGTCAATCTGATTCCTGTGTATTTCATCTGGTGAAGTCCACATGTAGAGTCTTCACGTATGTTGTTGACAAAAGGTATTTGCAATGAATAAGTCATTGGTCTTGCAAAATTCTATCATGCAATGTCTATCATCAAGGCCATATTTCCTAACTATTGGTAACTCTTGTTTCCAACTTTGCATTCCAGTCACCACTGCTAATCAACACATCTTAACTGCATGTTTGATCAATTTCAAACTGCAGGAGTTGGCAGAAATCTTCAATTTCCTCATGTTTGGCTTTGGTGGTTGGTGTGTAAATTATAATAGTAGTATTAACTAGTCTTCCTTGTAGGTGTATGGATATTATCCTATTATTGATAGTGTTGTATTTCAGGACAGATCTTGAAACACTCTTCGTGATGATGAATGGCACACCATTCCTCTTCAATTTGTCATTCCTGGCATAGTAGATTATATGGTCTGACTCAAAATGGCCAAGACCAGTCCATTTCAGCTCCCTAATGCCTAAGTTATCAATATTTATGCATTCCATTTCATTTTTGACAACTTCCAATTTTCCTACATTCATACTTCATACACTTCATGTTCCAATTATTAATGGATGTTTGCATCCATTTTTGCCCCTTTCAGTTGTGCCACATCAGCCAATGGAAGTTCCGAAAGATTTACTCTATTCATATCATTAAAGTCTTTTCTACTCTGAGGAGTCAGATCTTCCCCAGTCAAATTTTGAGTGCCTTCTAACCTGAAGGGCTCATCTTCTGGCACTATGTCAGCCAGTGTTTCAGGGCTGTTCATAAAGTTTTCCAGTAATATATCAGACAGTGTCTCACTGCTATTCATAAGGTTTTCACTGGCCAATTCTTTGAGAAGTGGATGACCTCTTCCTTCTTCAGAGTCTGTCTAAGCTCAGAAGTTCCACTGAAACCTGTCCACCATGGGTAACCCTGCTGGCATTTTGCTACACGGTGGCATAGCCTCTACCCTGACAGCAATACACAAGCTACCACAGGATGACAAACTGACAGACAAGTTAATCTCCCTTAGTTGTTCCTAACCCCTCTGCATCTGCCTACCTCAGGCCCCTGCCATAATATAGAGCCCCATCCAAGGAGCCTCCAAGCTCCATATATATATATATATATATATATATATATATATATATATATATATATATATATATATATCTGTAATATGTGAAACCTAAGTGGGGTCATATCATCAATGTAGGACATCATTAACACCTTGCAATTTTAACAGACTAAATTCTAACAGACTAAATAAGAAAAAAGATGTATGGTTATCTCAAAAGATGATGAGAAGAAAAAAAATGTGACAAAATTCAGTATCTTTTTGGCTGAAAACACGCTGCAAACTAGGCATATGTCCAACATAACTAGTTTAATTTTTTATCATTCTGGAAACAATAGGTGATATGTTAATTTACTTTTAGATAGAAGAGATATTAATTTACTTTTAAAATAACAAATGACCTGAAAATTTATGTATTTTACAAGGCACTATGATGGAAGGGAGTCCTTGAGTGGCACAAATAGTTAAGTAATCCATCACAACCAAAAGATTCATAGTTCAAGGCCACTCAGATGCACCTCTGTAGAAATGTCTGGAGGCAGAAGTTTATCTACAAAAATAGCCCATGCCACTAAGACTATGGCCCCTAGCTGCCCTTCAGGTCTGGAATTGAACCCACACCTCTGGTTTCCAGCCAAACAGAAGACAGGCATATGAGTTGAGCATTTACCTGAGGTAGATACACTCCTTGGAGAGAACAATCATTGAGAAAGAAGGACTGCCTCTGCACAAGGAGACAGCTCAGGGGGCAGGGATCCATGGAGGGATAGATACTGGGAAGAGGTAACTATGGGGAGGAAATGGGAGGGGAGCTGTTGCATTGTAGTAAACTGGTCAATGTCATGAGACAAAGTATATGTAAACTGCTGTATGGAAAGTGAATTTGCTTTGTAAATCTTTACCCAAATCACAATATTAATAATAAAAAAATAGCACCCATGGCAAGCACTGAAATTGTGCCCCTGTCCAAACATCTGACACCCACCTTGAATATTTAGAATTATTGTATACGTTGCATAATTAGCTCAACAATCAAAACTCTGTTTTGGTGCCCAATTATTCATCTGCATGGAAGTGAGTCCATTATTTTAAAACCAGTTCTAGTAGTCCTCCCCAGTGCCTTAGCTCTTCTCCAGCCTCTGGTAACACTTCACTCCAGTTTGGTGGAAGATTACATTAGTAGAAAATAGTTTCTAGCATTTAGAAACTTTTCAGAGATATAGAGGGTATTTGATATACAGGTAGACGGATGGTAAGCTGGGCCTGCACATCAGGGGAGCCTCAAACAAGGCCAGGCAGCACATTATGATGCAGAGGTTATGGTGCTGCAGGGGTACAACCTGGTGTGAAAGGAGGGCTATGGGAATAGGGATGCAGCAGGTGAAGAATGCCCTGAAGTCAGCAAAGAGCTTTCAAAATATGAAAGAATTCATTTTAACCTACTAAATGATCTCTCAAAGCTGGCACTGGAAACTGCTATGATTCATAGAAACTACTCAGTGACACCTATCTTTAAGTGGCACCCAGGGAAGTGCCATACCTGCCATACCTAGATATGCCTAATCTGGAGATCTATTTCCAAGAAGTCACAGCTTTTGGAACCTTAAGCATCAGTCCTACTCTGCACACAGAGGTTACCATGAGTCTGAGTGGACTCAATAACAACTAACAATAGCAATGTGGGAGGCTGTAGAGATGAGACAGACATGGTACTTAATTTCAAAAGGTTTACTGTTTAGTAGATAACAGCTATCAAAAATAATTACATCAAAAGGATTTAGGATATATACCTAGTAATGGAATGGTTGGGTCAAATGGTATTTCTAATTCCAACTTTCTAAGGAATTGACATACTGCTTTCCACAATGGTTGTACCATTT
>NW_006921615.1:12034008-12076882 GCF_000298275.1 Orycteropus afer afer
TGGAGATAAGACCCTTGTCAGATATGTCATTGCCAAATATTTTTTCCCAATCTGTAGCTTCTCTTTTGACTCCTTTGGAGAAGTCTTTGGAAGCACATAAAAATTTAATTTTTAGGAGGTCCCATTCACGTAGTTTCTCTTTTGCTGTCTGTGCATTTTAGATTATGCTTGATAGTCTATTTATGCCATATATTAGAGCCCCTAAATTTGCCCCTCTTTTTTCCTTGAGGAACTTTATAGTTTTATGTTTCACATTTAAGTCTTTGATCCATCTGGAATTATTTTTTGTGTATGGTGTGAGGTACAGATCTTTCATTTTTCTACAAATGGATATCCAGTTTTGCCAGCACCATTTATTAAACACACATTCTCTTCCCCATTTAATAGATTTTGGCCCTTTGTCAAAGATCAGCTGACCATAGGTTGATGGATCTATTTCTGAGTTCTCAATTCTATTCCATTGGTCTATGTGTGTGTCATTGTACCAATACCAGGCAGTTTTGACTACTGTGGTTGTATAGTGGGTTTTGAGATCCAGCAGTGTGAGACCTCCTACTTTGTTCTTCTTCTTCAATAGTGCTTTGCTTATTTGAGGTCTCTTTTCTTTCCATATAAAGTTAGTGACTGGTTTTTCCATATCCTTAAAAAATGTTTATGGGATTGCATTGAATGTATAGATTGCTTTGGGTAGAACTGACATTTTCACAATGTTCAATCTTCCTATCCATGAGCTGATGGAGCCTGGTGGAAGCACTGAGACTATGGCCCCTAGCTGCCCTTCAGGTCTGGAATTAAACCCACTCCTGTGGCTTTCAGCCAAGCAAAAGACAGGCATATGAGTTGAACATTTACCTGAGGTACATACACTCTTGGAGAGAACAATCATGGGAGAAAGAAGGGCTGTTTTTGTATAGGGAGACAGTAAAAAGGCAGGAGTGAATGGAGGGATGGACACAGGGAAGGGTAACTATTGGGAGGAAGTGGGAGTAGAGCTGTTGCATTGGGATAAATTGTAGTCAATGTCCTGAGACAAAGTGTATGTGAACTCCTGTATGGAAAGTAAATTTGCTCTGTAAATTTTCACCCAAATCACAATAAAAAATAAAATTAAAAAACGGATTTAAATATAATTATCATAGATCTAGGGAAAAAAAAGATACAGGGAAATAGAAAAACTGAATTCTATAAAGAAAAGAAAGTATTACTGAAGCTGAAATATGAAGCTTGAGTAGGATTTAGTCAATCAAAGAGGGTGAAGGTTATAATTTATACAGAATAAATAACATATGTAAAGCTGTTGGGCTATGTAGAACCTTGATAAGTTTAAAGCCTTAAACTATGGGAGATGAGAATACAACTACAGATAAAAGACAGGTCATTGATTTGTTGACATGGCTAATTTTATTACTCTGGACTTTAAAACCAATAGGATGCTATTCCTTTAGCCATTTAACCATTTATTTATTCATTCAGTCAACCACTGATTTATTTATTTAATATTATTGTGGTCTTACAAAGTGTTAGAAACCATTTTAAGAAATGAAATTGCAATGGTCAACATGACTGAGTCTCTAACATCCCAGAAATGAGAATTTAGTGAGGGGAGAGAGACACTACATCTAAACACATAAGTAAGATACCATTAAAATGCAAGTCTCCTCTGGTTCCATTCATTAGAACCTATTTTGCCAGTCAGAAAAACAGTTTCAAGGAAATACTTTTTTTTTTTAAATTTTTATTGTGATTTGGGTAAAAGTTTACAGAGCAAATTCATTTTCCATATAGCAGTCCATACACATTTTGTCTCATGACATTGACTGCAATTCCCAATAATGTAGCATCTCTCTTCCCACTTTCTCCCCATAGTTACCTCTTCCCTGTGTGCTTCCCTCCCATTCACTCTTACCCTCTGAGCTGTCTCCCTGTGCAAACACTGCCCTTCTGTTCTCCAATGATTGATCTCTCTAAGGAGTGTAAATACCTAATGTAAATGTTCAGCCCATATGCCTGTCTATTATTTGGCTGGAAGCCACAGGAGTGAGTTCAATTCCTGACCTAAAGGGTAGATGGGGCCATAGTCTCAGGGGTCTCACCACACTCTATCAATGACCAGCCAACCTGGTCTTTTTTTCAGTGAAATACTTTTATTACAAAATTTCTATAGACTCAGAATACAAATACATGATTATAAATATAAAGAGTTGAGTGATTTGTTAGAGAAGGTCCTATAAATGATATGATCACAGACAATATTTTTATACTCCACTGTAGTGCACAGTCAATGAAAAAGAGAAGGCCTTCAACAAGATGGATTGACACAGTGTCTACAATGATGGGCTCAGGTATAGCAAAGATGGTGGGGCTGTCAGAGGACCAGGCAGTGTTTCATTCTGTTGTACATCTCACTGCTGTTGAGTCAACAAAGGTTTGTTATGAGTGAGAGATGACTCAATGGCACCCAACAACAACAACAATACAGTTGTACCAGTAGTTTATGACTGGCCTCATTTTTTATTAGTTCATCATCTATGCCTTC
Organism: Orycteropus afer afer; assembly: GCF_000298275.1. Classification (NCBI taxonomy): domain Eukaryota; kingdom Metazoa; phylum Chordata; class Mammalia; order Tubulidentata; family Orycteropodidae; genus Orycteropus; species Orycteropus afer. Next base: position 12,036,545 of record NW_006921615.1, read on the forward strand.
CAAAAGCAAACCAAACTCACTGCCATCAAATTGATTCTGACTCATAGTGATGCCCAATGGTCTTCCAAATCTGTAAATCTTTATGGAAGAAGATTGCCTCATCTTTCTTCTGCCAAGTGGCTGGTAGGTTCAAACCACTGACCTTTCGCTTAGCAGCCAAAGCCTTAACTACTACACTAACAGAGCTTCTTAATCTATGCCTTACTAGTTGTTAAATATTCTGTATGCCATCCATTTTTAAGGTGTAGGGTGAAATACAGTGATAAAAAGGCTACTGTAGTTGTCCACAGGAGAGATTACTGAGGGTGGTAGTTTAGATCGTATGCCAACTTGGCTGTTTCTGGTCAAGTGGCTGGGCAGCTAGTGGTAGTTATTCCTCATAATGAGACTGGCAATCAACTCCATGGCGGGATCTACCACAAGGAGCTGAGTAGCTGCCTTTGGGATGTGGTCTGCTTCTTGCATATAAGGACAAATCTTGGGGATACTCTCTAGCTTATGGCACCTGGAACCCTGCATGTAGCCATGTCATTGTTCAGCAGCCTGCCATGCTCTGCTGACCTTGGGACATAAAATGGACTTGAATTAAAGGCCTGCCATGTGATTTGGTAATATCTGGACTGTGCCTTTTTTACTTGTCAACCTTGACTTTGTTAGCTTCAGCAGCCAGTAGCTGTCTGAGTAAAGAAAAGCCTCTAGCTCCAGTGGACTGGGAGTAGGAGGCAGAGCTGGACCCCAAGGTTGAGGAGCTTTCACCTAGCCCCTAGAGCCTGGCACTTTGAACTTGGACTTGAAGCCTCCAAATTGTAAGAATAAACTCCTGTTTGTTAAGGCCATCCTATTTGTGGTATAGTCTTGTCAGAGCAGCACTAGGTAACCAGAACACTGAGTTTGGGTTATAATGTTTGTCCTGTACGTTAGAGAGGTGAGCAGAGTTAGTACTATTTACTGGATAGAATCAACAGAAGATAATGCAGATTAAACAGCATGTAGATGTGAAATATAAGGTTATTTTAGGATAAAAATCTAGTTTATGGCTTATATAGCTGGTTAATTAGTGGTACTTTTCACTAAGAGAACACTAAAAACATGGTTACTTTGTTTAGAGAAGGTGCAATGTTTTCGATATGTTTGAGATTCTTATATTACTCAATGATGCTATTTGTTAAATGGTTGGATATATACAGAGATCTGGAATATGAAAGCTGGATCATAGATAAGGCAGAAACTTGTCATAGAAGGGAAACTTGAATATTTTCTACTTATAGAGAATAATAGAAAAGTGGTAAGCTGTACCCTGCTCAAGGCTAAAAACTTGAGAGAGTCAGAAAAACAAAATAGTCCAATAAAATAGCTTTGAAGATGACATCCTACTAACTGAAAAATCTCTCTCTCAACAGAGAGTTTGAGAAACTCAGTGAAACAGATACAAATAATGATCCAAGAATTATGAGCATCTAATGATAAGATAAAGTATTAGACTGAATGAAGACAGGAAAGAAAGCTAGTTCAGTGACTTGAAGGGACGGGGGAAGCCACTCAAGCCAAAGAGAAGCCTTTATAAACACAAAGAAGGTCAAGGAGAGGGGAAAAAAAAAAAACTCCATGGAACCCACCGGCATTAAAGAGACAGCGTAGACAGCTCAGAAGGATTTCAAGGTGAGCTAAAGCTGTGCATGTGGGAGAAGATCCTATACAGAAATAAGTCAGACCTCTCATAGCTTAAGCTGCTGTAGAGCTGCAGAGTCTGGCAGGGAGTAAGCAAAAGAAAGAAAAAAATCTCCCCAAATAAATCAAATGCAAATTGGAACCACAGCAGTGGGTTCAAGTCCAACTCTCCAACTCTTAGCAACCCTTTTTACCACAATGTGGAACTGAATCTTGGGGTTTTGAGACTTGTGGATGTTTGTGGAGGAGGGCTTCCATTTCTCCTGTGGGGCAGCTGGTGGGTTTGAACTACAGGGCTTTGACTAATGGCTGAACGCCACCATCAGCAAACCACTCCAAACAGACCCAAGGGATGTAGCTGTCATTCTCCCATGCCTGAATCACTGGCTGATCTATCTGACAATAACCACAAAAAAAAAAAAAAAAAGATTTAGCCTTCTTTCCTGGAGTCACTTCTTGAACCAATCTCTTTCTCCTATGTGGGTGCGTACTCTGGTGAATGAGTAGATCTGTCACTATTCCCAGCTCCCAGCACTGATGGCTGAATATAACTAGAAAATTCCCTCTTAATTACCTTGTTCTCCCTTCATTTTTCTACTTTCCTCTTCCCCAATTTTCCTTCCTTTCTATCTGATCATTTACATCACTACATATTCATCTTCTTTCATTTTTACCAAATTTTTACTCTTCTCACCCCCCAACTTTTGTTTTTCTCCTTTTTCTTACATTCTTTTTCTTTTTTCCTTATTTCTTATTATCCATTTTTATTCTATTTATTCATCTTTCCTTCTTCTCCTTGGCTTTTTTCTTTTTCTTTCTTTCTCTGTCTCTCTTTTTCCTGCTTAATCCAATGAGAGGAACACATTAACTCTCCACTACTCAGCCATATCTACTACACTAACCACCTTACCCAACAGATGAGGAACATCAATAGCTCCTGCACCACAGGATCAATGACAGATGGTGGACAACACCTACTCACCCCACCTGAAACTCCTCTTCATGATAAACAGAGACTAGCATCCACATTTCCACCCATTACTCCACCAACACAGAGAAAACTGGAGAGTAACTCAGCAGAGTCAAGCTAACAACTAAAGAAGTACACCTGATTCAAACTTCTGGATATATTAAAACAAAACAAAACATAAAACCAGGGTGAAGCAAATCAGCCCACAACCAACAAATAAAGACAATGACTTCTAAATGTATAGGAGGCAACAGACAATGCCAACAAAAACAAAAACAAACAAACAAACAAAAGGACAAGATAGAAGAAACAAGTGTCCAAAGAAAAGAAGAAGGAAATATTCCTGAGGAAGAACAAGTAATAGAGCTCTCTGATAAGGAATTCTGTGTGTGTGTGTGTGTGTGTATGTGTGTGTGACCTTCCAAGAACTCAAAAACCACAAACAGAAGCAAGGAGAAGACAGACAGTACCCTAGAAGAATTCAGGAAAATCATTCAAGAGCAAAATGATAAAATAAATACACAATTAGAAATCACACAGAATCAGTAATTAAAAATCCAGAAGATGAACAGTAAAATTACAGAGATAGATAACACACTGAAAGGACAAAAGAGTAGACTAGCACTGGCTGAAGAATGAATTCCCCATCTAGAAGACAAATCCCTTGACACTAGCTTGTATAAGAAAAAATCAGAACAAAGAAGTAAGAGAAATGAAGAAAACCAAAGAGCTATATGGTATGACATCAAAAGAAAACATATGTCTGATTGGAAATCCAGAACAACACGAGGCGAAAAAAAAAAAAAAAAAAAAAACACTGAGAAAACTGTCAAAGACTCACTAACAGAAAAGTTCCCTTATATCATGAAAGGTGAAAAGATATTCATCCAAGAAGTTAATGAACCCTATACAGTATAGATCCCAAGAGAAGTCACTGAGATGTATCATAATCAAACTCTTCAAAACCAAAGACAAAGAGAGAATCATGAAAGCACCTCAAGAAAAACAAAATGTTACCTAAAATGGGAAACTAATAAGACTTATCTCTGATTTCTCAGCAGAAACCATGCAGGCAAGAAGGCAATGAGATGTCATATACAAAACATTGAAGGAAAAGAATGGCCAAACAAGAATTATATAACCAACCAAACTATCCCTCAAATAAAAGTGTGAAATAAAGACATTCCCAGACAAACAGAAATTAAGGGCATTTGTGAAACCAGACCAACACTACAAGAAATGCTAAAGGGAGTCCTTCTAACAGAAAATCCACTAATGAAAACAATAAATTAAAATCAAGCCACTTGACACCACCACCTAGAAACAAACCCAGAAAAAGAATCTCAAAATAAGCTCAGAAAAAAAATGTAAATAGAGAAATAAAAGAGGAGTCAATCTGTAAACGACACCAATACCAAAGCAAATAGAGGGAATAAATATTATAATCAAAAAACTTTCATAGGGACAGGAAGTCAGGACAAAGTCTATATGAAACAGACTGTTCCAAACTTAGAGAGACAAAATTTTGCTACAGGGTAACCACAAAGAAAATGAACAAACCCTTCTAACCAAACTAAGAAAGAAGAAAATCACAAAGGCTTAGTACACACAAAGCCAACAATAAAGAAGAAAAGAGAAAAAATACTTGGTAACAAAATTAACTCAGCATAGAAATACATTTGAAACTAAGAAACCAACAACAACTCAATAAAAAATACAATAGAATGGCAGAGATAGATTCATACCTATCATTAATTACACTGAATGTGAATGAACAAAATGCACCAATTGAGAAAAAGACAATGGCAGATTGGATCAGAAAAGAAGACCTATCAATATGCTGTCTATTAGATACCTACCTTAGACACAAAGATAAAAATAAATTAAAAATTAAGGGATGGAAAAAATATATATCAAGCTAATGACAACCAAAAAAGAACAGAAGTGGCAACATTAATTTCTGATAAAATAGAATTCAAGGTGAAAACCAACACAAAGGACAACGAAGGGCACTACATGATGTTAAAAAAGTCAACCAATCAAGAGGACAGTACCGTAATAAATATCCAGGGACCCAATGAAAGAGCTCCAAAATACATAAAGCAAACATTAACTGAATTGAAAGGAAAAAAATAGACAATTCTACAATAGTAGTAGGAGACTTTAACATAACACTTTTGATGAAGGACATGACTAGAAAAAACTTAACAAAGATACAGAAGATCTCAACAACACAATCAACCAACTTGACCTTATAGACAGATACAAAGTGCTCCACCCAACAAAAGCATAATTCACATTCTTCCCCAGTGTACATGGATCATTCTCCAGAATAGACCATAAGTTAGGCCACAAAACAAACCTCAATACATTTAAAAGCACTGAAATACTACATGACATCTTCTAGGATCACAATGCTATAAAATTAGAAATCAGTAATAGTAAGACTAAGGGGAAAAAGAATCAAATACATTGAAACTGAATAATACATTACTCAAAAACTAATGCATAACAGAAGAAATAAAGTGTGAACTTAAAATATTCCTAGAAACATATGAGAATGAAAATACAACTTCCCAAAGCCTTTGGGATTTAGAGGAAGCAGTACTCAGAGGTCAATTTATAACAATAAATGCACACATTAAAAAAGAAGAAATTTATCAAAATCAACACCTTAACTTGACAGTTCCAACAATAAGAAAAAGAGAACAAAAGAAACCCACAGTATCTGGAAGAAAGGAAATAATAAAGATCAGAGCAGAAATAAATGAAGCAGAAAACAAACAAAAATAATAGAGAAAATTAACAAGAAGCTGGTTCTTCAAAAGTATTTAAAAAATTGACAAACCAGTGGCAAATTTAACAAAGGAAAAGAGAAAATGCAAATAACAAATAAAAAATGAAATGGGCAATATCACAGCAGAACCAAGTGCACTAAAAAAGATAACAGAATATTATGAAGTATTGTACACCAACAAATTCAGAAACCTAGAAGAGACAGACAAATTTCTAGAAACATAATCCTTGCCTAGACTAACATAATCTGAGATAGAATACTTGAATAGACCCATAACAAAAGAAGAACTTGAGCATGTCATAAAAAAGTCTCCCCATCAAAAAAAAAAAAAAGCCCTGGTCCAAGCAGCTTCACTAGAGAACTCTATCAAATGCTTAGAGAAGAGCTGATACTTAGACTATTCAAACTATTCCAGAACATAGAAAATGATGAAATACTCCCAAATTCATTCTGTGAAACAAGCATAACCAACCCTGATACCAAAACCAGGAAAAGACACCACTAAAAAGGAAAACTACAGATCAATATCTCTCATGAATATAGATAAAAAATTCCTCACGAAAATCTTAGCCAACAGAATCTAATACTGTATCAACATATGTGTGTGTGTGTGTGTGTGTGTATACATATACATACATACACACCAGCCACTCCTCGGAAGGAAGGTTGGGCAATCCTACTTCCGTAGTGATACTGCCTCGGAAACCCAAGGAGGGGTCGCTAAGAGTCGGGGCCAACTCGATGGCAAACAACAATATATATATATATATATATATATATATATATATATATATCCCAAGTGGGATTCATACCAGGTATGGAAAGATGGTTCAAGATCAGAAAAACAGTCAATGTAATCTATCACATAAATAAAATAAAGGAAAAGAACCACATGATCATATCAACTGATACACAAAAGGCATTTGATAAAAACCAATACTGATTCCTGATCAAAACCATCAGCAAAATAAGAACAGAAAGGAATTTCTCAACATAATAAAGGGCATATATGCAAAACAATGGCCAATATCATTGTCAATGTAAAGAGACTCAAAGCATTTCCCCTGATAATGGGAATCAGACAAGGATGCCCCCATCACCACTTCTATTTAACATTGTATTGGAAGTCCTATTTGACATTGTATTGGAAGTCCAGGGCAATAAGTCAAGAAAGAGAAATAAAAGGCATCAAATTGGCAAAGAGGAAGTAAAGCTATCTCTACTTGCCGATGACATGATCCTATACATAGAAAATCCAAGAGACTCAGCAAGAAAATTACTGGAAGTGACAGAAAGCTTCAGGAAAGTGGCAGAATACAAGATCAACATACAAAAAATCAGATCCCTCTATGTCAGTGAAGAAATCTCTGAAAAGGAAATAAGGAAATCAATACCATTTACAAGTACCATCAAAAAGATAAAATACTTAGCAATAAATCTTATCAGGGACACAAAAGACCAATACAAAGAAAAATACAAAACACTACTACAAGAAACTACAAGAGACCTACATAAATGCAAGAACACGACAAGTCATGGGTTGGAAGAATATTGTGAAAACATCAATACTATCCAAAGAAATCTATACATTCAATGCAATCCTGATCCAGATTCCATCAGCATTTTTTTATGGACATGCAAAAAACAATCAGTACCTTTATGTGGAAAGGAAAGAGACCTCGGATAAGCAAAGCGCTGCTGAAGAAGAAGAACAAAGTAGGAGGTCTCACACTCCTGGACCTCAAAACCTTCTATATAGCCACAGTAGTCAAAACAGTATGGTAGTAGAACAATTAACAAACAGACCAGTGGAACACAGTTGAGAATCCAGAAATAGACCCATCAATCTATGGGCAGCTGATATTTGACAAAGGGGTAAAACCCATCCAATGAGGGAGAGAACGCCTCTTTAAAAATGGCACTGGCAAGACTGGATATTCATTTGCAGAAAAGTAAAACAACATCCATTCATCACATCATACACAAAAATGAACTCCAGATAAACCAAAGGCTTAAATGCAAAACCCAAAACCATAAACTTCTTTTAAGATAAAATAGAGGCAAATCTATGGGCCCTGATTTGTGGCATAAATAGACTATCAAGCATAACTCAAAATGCATAAGAAGTGGAAGGGAAACTAGATTACTGGCACCTTGTAAAAATTAAATTCTTATGTGCATCTAAAGATTTCTCCAAAAGAGTAAAAAAAAGGAACCTATGGATTGGGAAATATATTTGACTGTCACATAGTTGACAAGGATCTTATCTGTAAAATCTATTGAAAAAATCAATACTTCAACATCAGAAAGACAATCTACCTCAAAAATAGGCAAAAGACATGAACAGACACTTTACTAAAGAAGATGTGCAGGCAGCCAACAAACACATGAGGAAATGCTCACAATCATTAGCCATTAGAGACATGCAAATCAAAACAACGAGATATATCATCTCCCCCCAGCAATAATAGCAAAGTTCAACAAGGTAGAAAAATTCAAATGCTGGCTAGAATGTGGAGGGTTTGGATTTCTCACACACTGCTGGTGGGACTGTAAAATGGTACAACCACTATGGAAAATGGCATGACATTTCCTTAAAAAATTAGAAACAGAAATACAATTTGATCCAGCAATTCCATTTCTAGGAATATATCCTAAATAAGTGAGATCCAGGACACTACTAGACATATGCACACTGATGGTCATTGCAGCACAGTTCGCGTAGCAAAGAGACAGAAACAACCTAAGTGCCCAACAACAGATGAATGGATAACCAAACTATGGTACATTTTGTTGTTGTTGTTATGTGCTGTCGAGTTGTGTTGTCGACTCATAGTGACCCCTCCTTGGGTTTCTGAGGCAGTATTACTATGGAAGTAGATTGTGCCATCTTCCTTCTGAGGAGTGGCTGGTGGGTTTGAACTGCCAGCCTTCTGGTTAGCAGTCAAGTGTCTTACTATGCAATATTAAAGAACAATGAAGAATCCCTGAATCACCTCATAACATGGATGAATTTTTTGGAGGACATTAAAAAAAAAAAAAACTTACTGCCATTGAGTCGATTCTAACTCATAGTGACCACCATTGGGTTTCTGAGGCTATAAATCTTTATGGAAGAAGCTTGCCCCATCTTTCCTTCTGTCTGTGGCTGGTGGGTTTAAACCACTGACCTTCTGATTAACAGCCAAATGACTCATCCACTATGCCACCAGAGCTCCTCCTTGGAGGAGACTATACTGAGTGAAATAAGTCAATCATGGGCAAATATGGTATGAGTCCAGTATTATAAAAAGTCAAGGAAAGGTTTACACAGGAAAGGAAATTTACTGTGTTGGTTCTCAGGGTTGGGAGGGAAGAGGAGGGAAAATTTTTGACTAGTTAAGAGTCATCTGTTGATTTGGGTGAAGGCGAAAGCAATATTACTAAAGTGTGTGACCAGCATAATGACAGTAGGGAAAAGGGGGACACAGAAACTTGCACAGAAGATACAGACAGCAGAGGCAAATATTGCTACATGCACAACACTGCATTACCAGGGGCAGCAAACATTAGTCTATGAGTAAATGCATAGACAGGTGATAAGACCAGGTGTGGCTAGGTGAATAGGAATATACCCATGACCATGGATAGATGTGGCTGAAGATGTTCTTACACAGATATTTGTGCTACAATAAATTATCCATATACATTATAAAAGCAGCAGGAGACAGGGTTGGAGCAGCTTCTCAGTGACAACCAAGCACCTTAGGGAGAGAGTCACCAGGCTTGTGGGCTCAGAACCATGTTCTCAGGGACATCAAGTTCAATTGGCACAAAATAGTACATAAGAATCTTGTCCTATATCCTACTTTTGTGAGTAGCAACTGGAGCCTTAAAAGCTTTCAAGCAGCCATCTAAGGTGCAACTATTGGTCTCTCTTCATCTGAAGCAAAGAAGAGTGAAGAAAATCAGTCATGTGGAAAAAATTAATCCAAGGATATGATGAACCATGGAAATGTAGCCTTTACAACCCTGAGACAAGAAGAACTAGATGGTGCCCAGCTACCAATGTCAACCGCTGGGAAAGGGGTCAAAATTGGAGATCCTTAATAGAGTGGGAGGAAAAATATGGAACAAAATTCAAAAACACAAAAATAACCAGAATTACTGGTCGGATAGAGACTGGTGGAACCCCTGAGGCTACAGACTCACTTCCATGGATTAGTTCTCATCCAAACAGTAGAAAGGCCTACAAGCAGAACACCTACCCTAGGGAGATGTACCTCTTGGATCAATAACCGGAGATATCAGAAAGGAAGCATTTGCATAGAGGAAAAGTTGGACAGACAGGAATGCACAGATGAGAAGGGGACAGGGAAGGGAAGTTACAGGGAGGAAAGCTTTTTATTGTTAGGATTGTAATCTGAGCATGAAACCAAATGTGCTTGAAGGGTTGAGAGTAAAAGGAATCTGTTTTGTAAATCTATGCCAAAATCACAATAAAAAATAAAAAAAACAAAAAAACAAAAACTCCTGTGGTTACTGGTCATACAAAGATCCTCTATTCTTCTCCTCATTTTAGTAAGAGAGAAGAAGCAAGTGCTTTGTATACATTTAAATAAATTATTGTTATTATTATTATTATTCAAGAATGCTTAGCATTAAGAAAAAAAAAAACTGAAGAAGATAAAGTGAAGTATTTTGTTATGTTAGCCACCACAACTGTACTATTTTCATTTAAAATTTTTTTGAGTACTATACTACACAGGGCTAAATCATATATTTTTCAATTTGTTATTGTAATCTTATTTTGAATAATAATTTAACAACTCTTCACATATATTAGGCATACACTTATCCATTCAATATCTTTTCATAAAGAAAATACACATAGAATTAAATGAATTTAAATGAGAGCAGAATTTAGTATAGTTGTTACCTGTACTAGCCAAGGGAAGAAATGTGGTTTTAAATGAGAACAGAAGTCTCAGTCACCATACGCAGGATTGTATCCTGCCTGAAAGCAGGGACTGTGTCTTGTTTCATAAACTGCCATTAATTACACATGACAGGATTGCAAATAATATTATTATCATTGAAAAATACATATGTTGGTGTTAAAAAAAAATAGGGCAAATTTGGACCCCCTCTACTCATGCTATTGTTTCTAGCCATGATAAAGGATTTTATTAATAGCTAAATATCTATCTCCAACTAATAAACTATCATATAATACGCTAGTTGCTTAATTATTTTCACAGAATAAGACTTGAAAATAAATGAATAAATTTATCATAGTAATTGTTCTGGTAAATATCCTATGACAACTATAACTACATTCTTTATTGCAATAACATTAAATATGTTTCTCTTAAGAAATAATAATCCATTACAGCTACATTTGTTACATAGTAGGCATTTACTGTTAATAAATTTAATATCACAGGTCTTAAATATTTATCAGCAATTCATGGAAAGTCCATTATGCAATAATTTGCAGTTTTGGGGAAATATAAATGTGGATAGAATATGCTGTGAGGACAGAGTTGGGCAGAAAGGCACTTAGCTGGCAAGTGACACTAGATCAACATTTCAGAATTAATTAATTGCTAACTCATCATCGAATAGAAAGTGGCTGCTTTAAAAAGAATACTGTGCTGGATTTTATGATAAAAACTGTAACTCACCGTGGTTGCATGAACTTGGGTTTATGCTGCTTTCTAGATTTTTCTCCTACAAAGGTCAAAAACCTTACTTTATTCAGACTGCTTTAGGAATTAAAAATATGTAAGGGAAGTGCAAGGAAAGACAGAAAGTATAAAATACAAGTCAAAAAGATCCACTTCACAGGAAGGAAGTTATATCATAACTCAGTCAATGTTAACGAAGAAACAAGTATTTTTAGGCCAGACTCTTGCTAATAGAAGTCAGCAGTTTCTTAAAATCAACAGTGAGATTACCTAACACTCTTTGGCAGCCTTTTAATCTACAATACTCACAGCACAGAGCAATGGAAAATCTTATGTTGTGGTAGTTTAAGAACAGGACAAAGAATAAAATGAATTCTATTTAACAGTTTTTAAAAATAAATCTTCATATGGTAAATACTTTCTTTTTACTATCCATGTACCTTACTTTTAATGTATATAAGACATTCAAGAATTATTAGATTTAAAGCATTCTGTCCACTAAACCACATTATTAATAGCTTTGGTAAACATCAGAAAGTCTCAAATTTATTTTGGTTTCCTGCACTTGTTTCTTTTTAAATGTCATTTATTTCACTTTTCCCCATGTGCCTCAGTTTCCTCCTATGGAATGTGAACACTTAGATGTACTATAGCCTATTGTATGCTGTGTGCCATAGAGGTGAATATGAGTCTTAGTGACTCTATATGACAGAGTAGAATTGCCCCAGAGAATTACCCAGGCTGTCATCTTTACAGGATTAAATTGCCAGGTCTTCTCTTCCTTGACACTGCTGGTGGGTTCAAACTACTGACCTTTCAGTTAGCAGCCTTGTACTATAGCCTAGAGCACTATAATGGTAATAAGTATGATTAAATGTTAAATCAAGGTGTCACAGAAAAACATAAAGCAATATTCTTCATGAGTTTGGGTTATTTCAAATGTGTTAGGAGTTGAATTGTGTCTCAAAACATATGTTGAGATCCTAATCCAGGGTAGCTGTGAATGTGACCTTATTTAGAAAAAGAGTCTTTGCAGATATAATCAAGTTAAGCTGAGGTCACACTGGAAAAGACTGGGACCTAATCCAATATAAAGGAGTTCTGGTGGCACAGTGGCTAAGGCATTTGCCTGCTAACCAGAAGGTGGGTGGTTCAAACCCACCAGCTGTTCCACAGGAGGAAGAGGAGGAAATCCACTTCCATAAAGATTTATAGCCTTGGAAACCCAATGGTGGTTGCTATGAGTCAGAAGTGACTTGATGGCAGTGGGTTTTTTGTTTGTTTAATCCTATATAACGGGTGTCCTTAAAATAAATGAAGAAGAGACCCACAGACACAGAGATAACACTATATGATGATGGAGGCAGAAACTGAAGTGAAGCATAAACAAGCCAAAGAACCACTAGGACTTAGAAAGAGGCAAAGAAGGATCCTGTCTTGAGAGATAATGGTCCTGTCTATTCCTTGATTGAGAATCTCCGAAACTATGAGAGAATAATTATCTTTTCTTTTGCGCTACCATGTTTGTGGTGCTTTGTTACAGCAGCCCGCAGAAACTAATACAAAATACTTAGGGCAAAAATTAACTGAAGCAATGTTGTAGCCAGGATAGATAGCTTGAGTTTTTAACTATTTTCAGTGTAAATGGGTATTTATCAGTGGCTGGCCATAGTTGAAAGGAGCCCTGGTGTCAAAATGATTAAGTGCTCAACTAGTAATCTAAATGTTCAATCCCACCAGCCACTCAGAGAAATATGTGGCAATCCGCTTCCACGAAGATGAGAGTCTTGGGAACCCTATGGGGCAGTTCTACTGAGTCAGAATCAACTCGACAGCAAAATGTTTGGTTTTTGGATGATAGTTGAAACCCTAACTAGGTCAGGAAGTCAGAATGGCAGAAAGAAATTGTCCTGAGATATATCCTAAGGAGAATAAAAGTATCTTGAAAAGAATTCTCATTGAGTATTATATTAATAAGAGAAAAATAAGCCAATAGTATACTTTCTAGCATATTATTTTGAGTATTTTATTACTTAGTGTGCAAACATAGTGCTATGAAATTACTAGGATTTCACATCATTACTAATACTTGAAAAGAGAGAAAACATAAGCTTTTGTAATATGGGGAAAATATAATGAACTTAGTATTTCCACATATTATACCTCTGACTATGGAGTCCTCACTTCATAGTCAGACCTTAAGGGAACAGAAGGTTCACCCAAACCGAGCACAAGGCATTTGCTGCTATCCTTGCTTTACTTCTGCTGGTGATTTGGATTTCATTATAAAAGTAACTTTTCTTATATAATTCAGTTTCTGACCTTTCTGGCTCATGTAGCTATGGGTCAGTGGACAGCAATTAGGGTCATCAACATTTACAGCATCCTCCTCCTTCTAGTCGCCTTGAAATATACAATTTTAGGTGAATCTGAGTAGTTCTGAAGCGGAACAAACAGAATCCGGGAAGCAGTATCCACCAATTGCTTTACTTGACAATCTTCGTAAAGGTGAGGCCAGAACCTCTACAAAAATAATAGTGGCAAACTTAACTTTCCCATTTTCAGAAATTACCATCAGATTGTGCAGTGGCTGGGTGTCACAACCTGAAACATTCAACTGTCTTCCTTTCCTTTAATTCAACAGAAAATGGACCAGATATTCATACAGAACAGAGTACGGGTAGAAAAAAGTATTTTTTACAGCTCCTTGAGATCATAACATTTCTGCCATTAATAAGAATGAGTCATTAAAGACAATTCTTATGTGATGAATCAGGGAAGGTTAAGAGCTGCTGAATTAGTTCCAATTCTGTAACTCTTTTCAAAAGGTAACATTTTGTTACTTTATGCCAACTGACTGCACTCAGGAAACAAGCCTTTCTATGTGGGGCAGAGGAGGGAGAATGGCAGGAGAAAAAAGAGATGGTAAATGTATGTGATGAATTGTTGTCAGGTGCCTTCAACAACACAACAAAACACTGCCTGGTCCTGCACTATCCTCACAATAATTGCCATGCTTGAGCCCAGCGTTGCAGCCACTGTGTCCATCCATATCCCTGAGGATGTTCCTCTTTTTGCTGACCCTCTACCAAGTATGATATCCTTCTCTAGAGATGAGTAATGTGTAATAATTCATGTACCCTTCTGCTTTTAGATGGAGAACAGGGAGAGAGTAACTACCTACCCCTTCTTAAGTGCAACTATCTCTAAATATAAAGATAGCTCTTTAAAACAAAACCATTTAGAAGAGGTTGAGGGTCGTTAACCTCTTATTCGTTATTCAACGAATAACACGAAATCGGGTAAGGTGTGTGTTATATTCATTAATGCAGATAGCACCTGTGCTTTTCCAGTGTTACAGCTGAGACAGACAGACTTGGCTTTAAATTCCAACTCACATACTTAGCAGTGTAATCTTAGTTAAATTATCCAACTATCCTAAGCTCATTTTCCTCATCAGTAAACTGGTTTGCATAATAAACATGTACCTCAGTGTTGTTGTACACTAAATGCTCATGCATATAAAGCAAGTATACTAGTGTCTGACAATGTATAGTGCTTGTACATTAGTAAATTAATTATTATAAAATGAACAATCCAACATTCAATAAACAAGAACAGTTATCAATTCTCCTTAAGGAATACATGTTCAACTGAATTATTCTGAGGATATATGAGAAGACTGAGTATGGTTTGATTCCTTAAGGCCATTCCAAAAGAAACCCCAAACCCACTGCTATAGAGTCAATTTCAACTAATAGCGACCCTATAGGACAAAGCAGAACTGCCCCATAGCATTTCCAAGGTTATAAATCATTGTGGAAGCTGACTGCCACATCTTTCTGCCCCGCAGTGGCTGGTAGGTTTGAACTACTGACCTTTATGTTGGTCGCCAAGTGCTTTAACCACTACACCACCAGGACTCGTTGAAGGCTATTACAACCAGAAAAAAAGGAAGGCATTCTAGATATTTTGGCAGTCCTGGATCTTTGTCCTTCTTTTATCATGTACTAGCTGCATGACAGGAGCTCTGGTGGCATAGTGCCTTAGGCATTTGACTAAAAGGCTAAAAGTTCAAACCCACTAGCCACTCCTTAGAAGGGAAGTTGGGCAATTTACTTCCATAGTGACACTGCCTCAGAAACCCAAGGAGGGGTTGCTATGAGTGGAATCCGACACTACAACTCTACATCAGTGAGTTAGTTTGGCTTAGTTTTTTGGTAGCTGCATATCAGGCAAATCATTTTAATTACTTGAGACCATTTTTCACCTGTATGCTAATTTCTGTGGCCCCTACTTTTTGAAAGTTTGCTTTATGCCACTTGGCTTTTACAAAAGACTTACATTAGTATTTGTTTTTACTAACCAAAAGAAATCTCAAGAGTTTCCCTTGTATAAAAAAAGATGAAAAGCAAAACTAACAGGGTTTCTTTTGCAGTAAGCCCTTAAAGAGGCATGGTGCTTCCAGATCAGCAAGTGGCATTGCCAAGGCCCTTCCGAGCAACTGCACCGTCTGTACATTATTTCTACTTTACGTAGGCTGTATAATTATCATATCATTTCTGCTTTTCCTTTATATTAGTGTTATTTTAGGTTTTATGTGTTATTTGGTATGATTAGGTAGGCTACTTCTGGGGTCTGGGAATGCTCAAAAAAATTTTCCCATATAAATTAATGGTAAGGAGATAGTCAAGGGGGCCAGGTTGAGAAAAATGCTTTGGAAAATTCCATACCTCTGAGACACAGGAATTGATGAGATTGTGAGTTACCTTAATCTTTAACAGACAACTAGTTACTGTTCTTGATCGCAATCTGAACTGACTTCCCTATAAATCAATTTCAGGAACCAACAGATGCCATGTAAGCAAAGAACAAAAACACACGGCCAACAGCTGTATAACCTTCTTTGGATGGCAATATTGAACCAAAAAGTACCAATCTGGATTCGAACGACTGCCGGTGAAAAGCAAGGCATGTCAACCTCACCTTGTGCAAGCCTCCTGGTGAAGTGACCTGGCCTTGACTAAACAAAACTGACCCGGACTCCATCTTGGAAAATCAGTGCGCGTGCAACCTGCTTTGCATTCCCACTCCCCACCTTTTCCCCACCCATTCCCAGAAATACGATGAATATGTATAATCGCTCTATTTCCATAAAACCCTGAAAGCATGCATCTTCGAGGAGGGAGTTGCTTAGCGGCTCCTTAACCCGTACTGTCTCCTTTTCCCCCAAGTATGGTGGTGTATTGCCTAAAGTATTTGACTGCTAACCAGAAGGCGGTGGTTCAAACTCACCAGCCTCAGAAGGAAGAATGGGCAATCTATTGCAGTAGTGATACAGCTTCGGAAACCCAAGGAGGGGTGGCTATGAGTGGTATGGGACTCCACAGCAGTGAGTTCAGTGAGTTTGGTTGTTTTCTTGGGGGGCAAGGGGGGTTGGTCTCCTTTTTCACTTGTTAAGTAAAAATTAAAGAAACCTGCTTGAGAAACTTTTTACTGCCTCTATTAGCAGAGCTAGGCAAGGACCCTTTGAGTCCAACCAGAAATATCTGGCCCTTTTCTGTAACAGTAATAGCTTCTTCACTTTACTCATTTCGGCTTATAAAAGGTTTCATAGGAAGGCTTTGCTTTCGGATATCACAGGAAACCTGTATTCTACTTATGTTGTTTTATGTTGGTATTGTGCAAAGAATCCTAGAAATTTAAACTGTTGTGGCTGTTACGTACTTCAACTATAATGAAACAGTCTTAATCATGTCTAACTCTGCTCTGTTTATACAGAACTGTACCAAAACTGTTTCATAATACTGGAATATTATGAAACAGAAATTCATATAATTTACTAATTATAATTTCAATTTTTTTTTATAATGATAAGGTGATCATAAGAATTATAAAAGCAATTCACTTGGGGAATGCTTGAGATGTCTTTGAATAACACCATACACACAACAATACAAGAATATTTTTACAACTAAAAGAAACATTTGACATTTGGATAAAATCATAGGTAAATGATTTGCTTTATTTACTACTTACTGACTAGTTACAAATGTTAATAGTGACTCATAACTAATATTAGTAGTTATGAATTGCTAATGGTAATAGTCTTTTCACCTTAAGGTTTTTTTTTTTTTTTTTGTAATCAAGTGATTGGTTTTCTGAACATTCTCTTTTTCTCATAAAACGCTCATTAGAATTGAGTTGCCAACATAGGCATAAATATTAATATAGAGAAATAATATTCACCTGTAGGCTGAAAACTAATTGGCCCACACAGGTACCTGGCAGATGACTTTGGCTTTTTTGGCACAATCTTAAAATCTAACCTGCACAGATTTACAAAAGTTAAGAGGCAATAAAATTACCAAAAAATACTGTTTTGTTTTGTTTTTTCCCCAGGAGGCTAAGAGCTATGGGTAAAGGGGTATTTATGTCTTACTCACTTCATCTTAATAATTGATTCAATTACTAGGAAATCATAGAAGTTGAATAAAATTTTTTGCATCTTTTTTTGAGCACACTTTTTTCAGTGTTCTTCCCCTCCCCCCTTAAAATTTATTTTAATTTTACTATCTAGTCTACTTGGAGCTCTGGTGGTGTAGTGCCTAAGGCATTTGGCTGCTAACCAGAAGGCTGGCGGTTCAAACCCACCAGCCACTCCTTGGAAGGAAGGTTGGACAATCTACTGCCGTAGTGATACCGCCTCAGAAACCTAAGGAAGGGTCGCTATGAGTCAGATCTGACTTGATGGCAGTGAGTTTAGTTTTGGTTTTTTATCTAGTCTACTTCTTTCTGATTGATGACTTCTTATGTCAGTCAAAAGATTTAAATCCAGTTTCATATGTAAATGTAAGTCACAGATATATTCTTCAAAGCAAAGTGAATGAATGCAGTCTGCAGATGAAACTGAGCAGCCAGTTACCCTCAGGCAGAGCTAAAGTAAAAGATTAATGAAGGAAGGTGACACATGTCCAATAAAACCTTGCATACATGGCTGGAAGTAATCTATACATCCCTGAAATGAGAATGTGCTCCAGGATTTATCAAAGCAAAGGTACGCCTGTGGATTCTGTTATTAAAATCTTTGTTGTTGTTATGTGCTGTCGAGTTGGACCCGACTCATAGTGACCCCTCCTTGGGTTTCCGAGGCAGTATCACTACAGTAGATTGCTGATGAATCTTTCAACAGTTAGAATAGTGAATATAAATCTTAAACTGATCACCAACACTTAACTAACTTAACTTCTTGTTATTCTGTGCCATTGAGTTGTCTCTGACTCATAGTTACCCCTTCTTGGGTTTCCAAGGCGATATCCCTACAGAAATACATTGCCCTGCCCAGTCTTCCTTCTGAGGAGTGGCTGGTGGGTTTGAACCTCCAACCTCCTGGTTAGCAGTCGAGTGCCTTAGTACTAGGCCACCAGAGCTCCCACTAACTTAACTAGTGAAAATAAATGCTATTGTTTGTGATATGTTATTTTACTACTGTATTCATCACTCAATACATTTGTCATTGGTTTTACATAAAACTTCATTTCTATAATTATCAATTATATTTTAATAAACTGCAGATTTTTTTAACTTTGTTTTTCCTCTAAAAACCTCTATTTTTAAGTAAATAATTATATGACTCAATATTTTTGTCTATTGTCAAAAGTAATTTGTTACTGGAACTAATTCAAACCAACTATTTTATGTAAATGCTCATAACTCAAAGAACTTCTGGTATTTATCATACATATTTCTCCAAGCCTGATGTTGAATTTTTCTTCACATAGTCCACATTCTCTGATTATTTGCTCAGCATACAGATTGAATAAGTATAGTGAAAGGATACAACCTGGATGCACAACTTTCCTGATTTTAAACTGTGCTTCTTGTTGTTGTTAGGTGCCATCAAGCCGGACCTGACTCATAGAGACCCCTCCTTGAGTTTCTGAGGCAGTATCACTATGGAAGTAGATTGCCCAACCTTCCTTCCGAGGAGTGGCTAGTGGGTTTGAACCGCCAGGCTTCTACAGTATGCCATTATTCTGTTCAAACAACTTTTTCTTTCTGATATCTGACTGATTTTTACCCACCTTTTTTTTTTTTTAAATTGTACTCTGGGTGCAAATTTACAGAGTAGAGTTTGTTTTACACTCAACAGTTCATGTATATTTGGTTTCACTCCCCAATTACCGTCCCCAACCCCAACCTACTCTCCTCCCTTCCCTTCCCTGTGACTCCTCCACCCATTGCCTTCTTAGTAATGCACTCCTGTCTGTGCTTTCCCTCTATGTGATTGCTCCAAGGGATGTATCTCCATAAAGTAGGTGGCTGCATTGCCCTGGTTTGGGTGTGCTGCATGCAAGTGTTTCTACTGTTGGGCTGAGAGCCAGTCCTTAGGAGTAAGTCTTACCCAGGCCTGAAGTGCATCCCAGGGCCATAGTCTTGGGGGTCTCACCAGACTCCATCTGAACAGTAATTCTGGTCATTACCATGTTTATGAATTTTTTTCCATGTTTTTCCTCCCACTCTATCCAAGATCTTCAGTTTTGATCCCTTCCTGAGTGGTTGGCATTGGTAGCCAGGCACCATCAAGTTCTTCTGGTCTCAAGGGCCATCATATCCTAGGGCTGATTGTTTCCAAATGCCCTTGGTTTTCGTGACAGTTGGGGTTGTGTATCAACTTGGCTAGACCACAATTCTGAGTGATTTAAACAGTTGTGATGTGGTTATTCCCATGATGAGATCAGATGTATAAATTTTGAGTAGCCAATCTGTTGAATGGAAGTTTCCCTAGGAGTATGGCCTGCTTCCAATATATACATGGACATCCTGGAAAATGAGAGACTCTTCTGTGGATCTGATCCTGTAGTGCTGCCTGCAACTGTCTGTGAGCGAACAATCCACCATTCGGCATGGTGATGTTGAATTCATCATTTGTTGGAGTTAACAGCTGGTATATTACCTGCCAACCTTGAGCTCATCAGCCTCTGCAGCTGTGTGAGTTGGGAAACGCCTCCAGCATAATGTTTGATCCAAGAACCTGTGACTTGCCAGCTTCTATAAGTGTGTGAGCCATTTTCCTGAGATAAAATTCTCTCACTCTTTATATATATGCTTTGCTGGTTTTTCTTCTCTAGAGAACCCAGCCTCACAGAGTTTTCTTTACTCTTCTTCACTTCAGATGAGAGGAGACCATTAGCTGCATCTTAGATGGCTGCTTGAAAGCTTTTAAGACCACCATTGCTACTCACCAAAGTAGGCTTTAGAACAAGATTTTTATGTATTGTATTGTGCAAGTTGAGCCTGGTGTCCCCAATACTATGGTCCTAAGTCGGCAGATCTGGTGGTTCTCTATTCCAAGGTGTTTGGCTACATCTGAAGGATTACTCCAAGTCTGTCTTCTGTTGCTTCCATAATGATTGTGGTTATTTTGTATCACTAGTATCTGTGCAAGATTATCCTCAGCCAAATCTATCATTGGTCTAAGGTATATTCCTGTTCGCCAACCCCAATCTGATATTCTCAGTTGTCTATGTATTTATCTATAGCCTGGTGTTTGGTGTTAATGGTAATGCAGTATTGTGCATATATTGGTATTAGCCTCTGTTGTATATATTTTATGCACACAATTTACTGTCCTCCTTTTCCCCAAGTTATCATGCTGGTCATAAACCCTTTCCATACCATCCCTCACCTTACCCAACTCAGTGTGTGCCCCAAATTAGTCTGAAGTTTTCCCTTCCCTTTCCCTCCCATCCCCGATAACCTACAAAGTGAATTCCCTTCCCTGAGCAAACCCTTCCTTGACTTTTTACAGTAATGGGCTCGTACAATATTTATCCTTCTGTGATTGACTTATTTCACTCAGCATAATGTTCTCCAGATTCATCCACATTATGACATGATTCACCTATTCTTCATTGTTCTTTAATGTAGCATAGTATTCCATTGTGTGAATGTACCATAATTTGCTTATCCATTCATCTGTTGATGGGCATGTAGGTTTACATCTCTTTGCTATAGTGAATTGTGTTGTGATGAATATGGGTGTGCAAATGTCTGTTTGTATCCTGTCTCTCACCTCTTTAGTATATATTCCTAGTAATGGAATTGCTGGGTCAAATAGCATTTCTATTTTCAGGTTTTTAAGGAAATGTCATATGATTTTCCACATTTTGCAGTCCCACCAGCAGTGTATGAGAGTTCCAATCTCTTTACAACTGTACAAGCATTTGCTATTTTCTGTTTTGTTGAACTTTGGTATTATTGCTGGGGTGAGATGATATCTCATTGTTATTTTGCTTTGCATCTCTCTAATGGCTAATGATTGTGAGCAATTTCTCATGTGTTTGTTGGCTGCCAGCGTATCATCTTTAGTTATGTGTCTGTTATATCCCTTCCCCATTTTTTAATTGGATTGTTTGTCTTTTAGGCATTGAGGTGTTGAAGTTTTCTATAAATTTTGGAGATAAGTCCTTTTTCAGATATGTTATAGGCAAATATTTTCTCCCAAACTGTAGGTTATCTTTTTACCCTTTTGGAGAAGTCTTCCGATGCACATAAGAATTTATTTTTTAAAAGGTCCCAGTCTTCTAGCTTCTCTTCCACCTCCTGTGCATTCTGGATTGTGTTTGATAGTGTATTTATGCTGTAAATTGGGCCCCCTAGATTTGCCCCTATCTTATCTTTGATGAACTTTATAGTTTTGGGTTTTTACATTTTAAGTCTTCGATCCAACTTGAGTTTGTTTTTGTGTATGGTGTGAGATATGGGTCTTATTTCATTTTTCTGCAAGTGGATATTACAAATTTGCCAGCACCATTTGTTAAAGAGGCTCTCTCTTCCCCATTTAATAGGTTTTGATCCTTGTTAAAGATCAGCTGTCTGTAGATGGAAGGGTCTATTTCTGGGTTTTCTATCTGTCTATCTGTATATCATTGTACCAAAACCATGCTGTTTTAACTACTGTGGCTGTATAGTAGGTTTTGAAATCCATTAGTATGAGGCCTCCCATATACTTTTTCTTCTTCAGAAGTGCTTTGCTTATCTGATGTTTCTTTCCTTTCCATATGAAGTTAGAATTGTTTTTTCCATATCCTTAAAAAAATGTTAATAGCATAGGGTCTAAGGCACTTGACTGCTAACCAGAAGGCTGGCAGTTTAAATCCACCAGCAACTCCTTGGAAGGAAGGTTGGGCAATCTACTTCCGTAGTGATACTGCCTCGGCAACCCAAGGAGAGGTTGCTATGAGTTGGGTCCGACTCGACGGCACATAACAACAACAAAAAATGTTGATGGTATCTGGATCAGGATTACATTAAATGTGTAGATTGCTTTAGGTAGTATTGACATCTTCACAATATTCAGTCTTCCTATCCATGAACAAGGCAGGTTCTTCCATTTATGTAGATCCATTGTAGTTTCTCATAGCAGCATTTTATAGCTTTCTTTGTATAGGTCTTTTGTGTCTCTGGTAAGATTTGTTCCTAGATATTTTATCTTTTTGGTAGCTATTATAAATGGTACTGTTTTCCTTATTTCTTTTCAGAGGCCTCTTTTTTGTTGTAGAGTAATCCAACTGACTTTTGTATGTTAAGCTTGTATGTGCTGCCACTTTGCTCTCTCTTAGTTCCAGTAGTTTTTTTTTGTTTGTTTGTATGTTTTGTTTATGCTCTCTTGGGTTTTCTATGTATAGGATCATATCATCCACAAATTGAGATAGCTTTACTTCCTCTTTGCCAGTTTGGACACCTTTCATTTCTCTTTCTTGCCTTATTGCCGTAGCAAGGACTTCCAAAACAATGTTAAATAGAAGTAGTAATAGAGGGCATCCTTGTCTATTTCCTGTTCGTAGGGGAATGCTTTGAGTCTTTCTCCATTAACAATAATGTTGACCTTTGGCTTTGTGTATATGCCCTTTCTTATGTTGAGGAATTTCGCTTCTATCCCTATATTGCTGAGAGTTCTGAACAGGAACGGGTGTTGGATTTTGTCAAATGCCTTTTCTGCATTGATTGATATGATCACATAGTTCTTTTCTTTTGTTTTGTTTATGTGGTGAATTACATTGAGTGTTTTTCTGATGTTGAACCACCCTTGCACACCAGATATGAATCCCACTTGGTCAGGAGATATTATTTTTTTGATATGTTATTGGTTTCTGTTGGTTAGGATTTTGTTGAAGACTTTTGCATCTATGTTCATGAGGGATATTGGTCTATAGTTTTCCTTTTTAGTGGTGTCTTTCCCTGGTTTTGGTATCAGTATTATGCTTGCTTCATAAATTGAGTTTGGTACTATTCCATCTTTTTCTATGTTCTGGAATAGTTTAAGTAGTATACTCGAATTATCTCTTTTACTATTCATAGATTCTCCATGAGCACAATTAAGTATTCTGTTATGCCCA
Source organism: Orycteropus afer afer (assembly GCF_000298275.1). Taxonomy (NCBI): domain Eukaryota; kingdom Metazoa; phylum Chordata; class Mammalia; order Tubulidentata; family Orycteropodidae; genus Orycteropus; species Orycteropus afer. The sequence continues at coordinate 12,060,050 of NW_006921615.1, forward strand.
TTTTTCTCAATGTTTTCCATAATTTGTTATGATGACACAGTTGAATATCTTTGCATTGTCAGTAAGACACAAATAAACATCTTTCTGGTATTCTCTGCTTTCAGCAAAGATCGAACTGACATTAGCAATGACATCCTTTATTCCATATCCTCTCTTGAATCTGGCTTGAAATCTGGGAGTTTCTTCTGAATGTACTGGTACAACTGGTCTTTTAATTATCTTTAGCAAAACTTTACTTATGTGTGACATTAATAGTATTGTTTGATAATTTCCTCATTCTGTTGTTGTTGCTCCTGTTGTTAGGTGCCGTTGAGTCGGCTCCAACTCAGCATGCATAACAGAATGAAACACCATCCAGTTGTGTGCCATTCTCACAGTCACTCTCTGGGGTCACCTTTTTTTGAAATGTGTCTTTTTTTGGCACAAATATGGTTTTCTTTTCATTAGTTAGCCTGATCTTTCAAATTTCTTGGCATAGATGAGTGAGTTCTTTCAACATTGCATACATATGTCCAAACATCTCAATTTGTATTCCTTCAAATCCTGGTGCCTGTTTTTCAACACAGCTTAGACTTCATCCTTCATTCCCATCTGTTCTTGATCATATGCTATCTCTTAAAATGGTTGAACATCGATCAATCAATTCTTTTTGGTACTATGTATCTCTTACATCTTCTTTTGATGCTTCCTTTGTTGTTCAATGTTTTGCCCACAGGATCCTTCAGTATTGCAACTTGTAGCTTGAAATTTTTCTTCAGTTCTTTCAGCCTGAGAAATGCTGAGCACATTCTTCCCTTTTGGTTTTGTAACTCTATGTCTTTGCATTTTTCATTATAATAATAATTTACTATGTTGAGAACAAGTCATTCTTTGAAATCTGTTCAGCCCTTTTTCTTCATCATTTTTTCTTTTTACTTGACTGCTGACCAGAAGGCTGGAGGTTCAAACCCACCAGCCACTCCTCAGAAGGCAGGTTGGGCAATCTGCTTCCATAGCAATACTGCCTCGGAAGACCAAGGAGGGGTCGCTATAAGTTGAGTCCAACTCGACAGCACATGACAACAACAACAACTCTACTTTCAAGAGTTAAGTGTCAGAGTCCCTTCTGACATCCATTTTCGTCTTTTTTTTTTCTTTGTTCTGTTTTTAATAACCTTTTGCTTTCTTCATGTATGATGCCTTGATGTCATCCCACAACTCATCTGGTCTTTGGTAATTAGTGTTCACTGTGTCAAATCTATTTGAGATGGTCTCTAAATTCAAGTGGGATATACTTAAGGTCATACTTTGTCCCTAGAGGGCTTTTTTAAATTTTCTTCAGCTTCACCTTGAACTTACAGATGAGGAGTTGGATATCTATTCCACAGTCAGCCCTGACCTTGTTCTGGTAATATTATTGAGCTTCTCCCTCACCTCTTTCCACAAATGTAGTCTATTTGATTTCTGTGTATTCCATCCAGTGACATCCATTTGCACAGTTGCCATTTATATTGCTGAAAAAAGGAATTTGCAATTAATAAATCGTTGTTGTTGTTGTTGTTGTTATGTGCCATTGAGTTGGACCCAACTCATAGCGACCCCTCCTTGGGTTTCCAAGGCAGTATCACTATGGAAATAGATTGCCCTATCTTCCTTCTGAGGAGTGGCTGATGGATTTGAACCACCAGCCTTCTGATTAGCAGTCAAGTGCCTTAGGCACTATGCTATCAGAGCTCCCAATAAGTCATTAATCTTGTAAAATTCTGTCATTCAATGTACAGTGAACTTCTATCATCAAAGCCATATTTCTGATCTATTGAACGTTACTCTTTTTTTTATTCCGACTTATGCATTTCAATCGCCAGTGTTTAGTGAGCTAGATATGATGCAAATGCAAATGAAAAACCAGGGAATTGGATCCACATTTTTTTCTCAAGTGGCAAGATCCTTAATGAGTCTGTTTCTTCTCTTTACTTTTCAAGGTCTTCTTGTGCTTCTTTTATGTTTTATGTCCAGGGTTTCTATCTGTACTCAGTGAGAAGAATAGGAAGAAAATGTATTTACCGCTTTTGTCCAGAAAACAAAGTCTAAAAAGTTACATTATACCAACTTTAGTAGTAATAAAAGAAAAACAAATGAAATAATATGATACTATTTTGCTTCTTTTGTGTTAAGAATGGCATGGGAAAGGGCAGCTTACATATACTACTTGTAAAGGTAAAAATTGCATTAAATGTTTTAAAAAATCTATTTATCCATATATTTGAAAACCTTTCAAAATTTTGATACTATTATCTTAAGACTTTTACTTCTTAGAACTTATAAATAAACAGAGTCACAAATATTTGTGTATGATGATTTTTGTGTGTATAATAGATAATAACATTAACAAATTGAGAATAGGCTAAATAAAGTATCCTTTGTCATTACATTTGTAGGATAGCAAAAAATAAATAAATAATATCAATAATCTTTGTAAAGAGTGAAGAACTTAGCTTAACTGTTTTTTATATCTGTTTTCACCCAACTTCCTTAATTTGGAGAAATTACCAAAAATTATTTCTTAGATGTCTAATTTTTTAATAGTATGCCTATGCTTTTTATTTAAATTATTTCTTATAATTACATGGAACATTGTCTGATATAGTGCCAGAAGATGAGCCCCTCATCTCAAATCGACTCAAAATATTACTAGGGAAGAGCTGCCTCCTCAAAGTAGAGTTGTGCTTAATAATGTATGTGGAATAAAGCTTTCAGGACCTTCATTTGCTGATGTGGCATAACTCAAAATGAGAAGAAACAGCTACAAGCATCCATTAATAATTGGAATATGGACTGTATGAAGTATAAATATAGGAAAATTAGCATTTGTCAAAAATGAAATGGAACACATAAAGACCAATATCCTAGGCATTGTTTTTGCTGTCGTTAGGTGCCATCAAACTGACTCTGACTGACAGTGACCCTTTGTACAACAGAACAAAATACTGTCTGGTCCTGAAACATCTTCACAATCCTTGCTGTGTTTGAGCCCACCATTTCAGCCACTGTATCTATCCATCTTTTTGAGGGTCTTCCTTTTCTTTGCTGGCCCTCTGCTTTACCAAACCTGGTATCTTTCTCCAGGGAATGATCCCTTCTGACAACATGACCAAACTAGGTGAGAATGCCTTGGAAGCCATTCTCGCTTCCAAGGAGCATTTCAGTTGCACTTATTCCAGGACGAGAGCTCTGGTGGCATAAGCATAGTGCATAAGGCATTTGATTGCTAATGGTTCAAACTTCCAGCCACTCCATAGAAGGAAGGTTGGACAATCTACTTCTGCAGTGATACTGCCTCAGAAGCCCAAGGAAGGGTCGCTATGAGTCGGGTCCAACTCGATGGCAGTGCATATTCCAGGACAGATTTGTTAGTTCTTCTGGCAGTCCATGTTACCTTCAGTATTCTTCAGCAACACCACAATTCAAAGGCATCAATCCCAGGCATTAGTGAGCTGAAATGGACTGGTATTGGCCATTTTGAATCAATCATATGATCTACTCTGTGAATGACTAATTGAAGAGGAATGGTCAAAAAATATTTCAAGATTTGTTCTTGAAAGCTTTGTTCCATCCACTTCATTAAGGTCAACTCTACTTTGAAGAGGCAGCTCTTCCCTAGTAGTATTTTGAGTGATTTCCAACATGAGGGGCTCGTCTTCTGGGACTATCATCTATCTACAATGCTATCAGGGTAATAGCCATATGCCTACAAGGAAGTTCAGTTAATGTTATTATTATTAAAATTTGCACACCAACTACAAAATCCAAAGAAGAAGAAACTGAAGATTTTTACCAACTCCTGTTGTCTGAAATTGACCAAACATACAATTAAGATGAATTGATACATACTGGTGACTATAATGCAAACTTTGGGAACAAAGAATCATCTGTATTTGGAAAATATGGCTTTGATGATAGAATTGATGCCAAAGATTGCATGATAGTCTTTGCAACACCAAAGACTTATTTATTCCAATTACTGTTTCAACAACATAAATGGCAGCCTTACATGTGGACCTCTCCAAATGGAATATGAAGGAATCATATCAGTTACACATGTGGAAAAGTGATGGAGAAGTTCAATACCATTAGTTAGAGCAAGGCCTAGGGCCAACTGTGGAACATATCATAAATTGCTCAAATGCAAGCTTAAATAGAAGCTGAAGATAGTTAAAACACATTCACGAGACTCAAAATATGATGCCTAGTATATCCTAAGGAGCTCTGGTAGCATAGTGCCTAAGGCACTGGACTGCTAACCAGAAGGCTGATGGTTCAAACCCACCAGCCACTCCTCGGAAGGAAGGTTGGGCATTCCTACTTCCGTAGTGATACTGCCTCGGAAACCCAAGGAGGGGTCGCTATGAGTCGGGGCCGACTCGATGGCAAATAACAACAACAACAACAACAGTATATCCTATTAGAATTTAGAGACCATACCTGGAACAGACTTGACACTTGAATACCAATGACCATATGAGTTGTGGAATGACATCAAGAACATCATATATGAAGAAAGCAAATGGTCATTAAAAAGACAGGAAAAGAGGAAAAAAATAAAATAGATAATTGATGAAGTAAAAGACCTGAACAGGGTATCTGTTCAAAGGGTATCTCCAGAAGACATAGTTAATTACTATAATAAAATATACAAAGATTAGAGTTAGGAAATCACAAAGGAAGAACATGCTTGGCATTTCTCAAGCTGAAAAAACTGAAGAAAAAATACAAGCCTTGAGTTGCAACATTGAAGATTCTATGGGCAAACTATTGAACAATGCAAGAAGCATCAAAAGATGATGGACAGAATAAACAGTCACTGTATCAAAAAAAACTGGTCAATGTTCAACCATTTCAGAAGGTAGTATATGATCAAGAACCAATGGTACTGAAGGAAGAATTCCAAGCTGAACTGAAGGAATTGGAAAAAAAAACAAGGTTCCAGAATTGACTGAATACCCATTGAGATGTTTCAACAAATAGATGAAACACTGAAGACCCTCACTCAGTTATGTCAAGAAATTTAGAAGACAGCTACTTGGCCAACTGATTGAAAGAACTGTTCCCATTCCAAAGAAAGGTGATCCAACAGAATGCAGAAATTATCAAGAAATATGATTAATATTACACATAAGTAAAATTTTGCTGAAGATAATCCAAAAACAATTGCAACAGTATATTGACAGGGGACTGTCAGAAATTCAAGTCAGATTCAGACAAGGATGTATATAATAAGGGATATCATTACTAATGTCAGATGGATCTGGCTGGAAGCAGAGAATACCAGAAAGATGTTTTATTAATCATGCAAAGGCATTTTTTTGTGGATCAAAACAAGTTATGGATAACACTGAGAAGAATGGGAATTCCAGAACACTTAATTGTGCTTATGAGGAAAATGTACATAGACCAAGAGGCAGTCATTAAAAATCAAAAGGGAATACTGCATGGTTTAAAATTAGGAAAGTTGTGCATCAGGGCTATATCCTTCCATCACACTTATTCAATCTGTATGCTGAGCATGCAGGTAGCTAGGCTATATGGAGGATAACTCAGCATTAGAATTGGGGGAAGACTCATTAACAACATGTGATGTGCAGATTACACAACTTTGCTTGCTGAAAGTAAAAAAAGATTTGAAGCACTTAGTGATGAAGATCAAACACTACAGCCTTAAGTGTGGATGACACCTCAACATAAAGAAAATAAAAATCTTTGCAACTGGAACAATAAGCAATAGCATAATAAATGAAGAAAAGATTAAAGTTGTCAAGGATTTCATTTTACTTTGATCCATAATCAGCGCCCTTGGAAGCAGTAATTGAGAAATCAAAGGACATATTGCACTGGGCAAATATGTTGCAAAAGACCTCTTTAACGTAACAGTAAAGATGTCACTTTGAAGACGAAGGTGTGCCTGACTCAAGCCATGGTGTTTTCAGTTGCCTCATAAGCATATGAGAGCTGGACAATAAAGAAGACCAGAGAAGAATTGATGCTTTTAAATTGTGGTGTTGGTGAAGAATATTGAATGTACCATGGAGTAGCAGAAGAACAAACAAATCGGTGTTGAGGTGTGCTGGTTACCTAGTGCCACTCTGACAAGAATATACCATAAATGGGATGGCTTGAACAAATCGAGTTTATTCTTACAATTTGGAGGCTTTGAGTCCAAGTTCAAAGTGCCAGGCTCTAGGGCCTGGGTGAAAGCCTTTCAATGTTGGGTTTCAGCTCTGCCTCCTGCTCCCAGCCCACTGGAGCTAGAGATGTTTCTTCACTCAGACAGCTGCTGGCTGCTGAGGCTGACAAACCCAAGGTTGACTAGTAAAAAGGCACAGTCCTGATGTTACCAAACCACATGGCAGGCCATTAATTTAAGTCCACTGAAATTCCTAAGGTCATTAAAGCATGGCAGGCTGCTGAACAATGATATGGCTACATGCAGAGTTCAAGAATGCCATAAACTAGAGACCATTCCCAAAGCTGTTTCTTATATACGGGAAGCAGACCACATCCCTAAAGCAGCTACCCAGCTGCTTGTGGTAGTTCCCACTGTGCAGCTGATTGCCAGTCTCATCATGGGGAATAACTACTACCAGCTGCCCAGCCACTCAACCAGGGCCAGCCAAGCTGACACACAAACTTAACCACCACATGCAGGAAGTACAGACAGAATGCTCCTTTAGAAATGAGAATGGCGAGACTTTGTCTCTCAGATTTGGTCATGTTATCAGAAGAGACCAGTCCTGGGAGAAGAATATCACGCTAGGCAAAGTGAAAAGTTGGTGAAAATGGGAAGACCCTCAATAAGATGTATTGATACAGTGGCTGTTATGATAGGCTCGAGCATGGCACAATTGTGAGGATGGCATAGGACCAGGCAGAGTTTAGCTCTGATACACATAGAGTCACTGAGTAAGAATAAACTCTATGCACCTAACAACAGCAAGAAAAAACTTTATATAAATATTTGAAATTCTCTGTCTCTGTTTTTCTTTCTTCCATAAAGATTACAGCCCTGTTCTCTGCTTCCATAAAGATTACCACCTTGTAAACCTTATGAGCAGTTCTACCCATCAGCCACTCCTCGGAAGGAAGATGGGGCAATCTACTTCCGTAGTGATACTGTCTTGGAAACCCAAGAGGGGTCGCTGTGAGTCAGGTCCAACTGGACGGCACATAACAACAACAACAACAACAACAACAACAACCCTGTGCTATATGGTCCCTATGAGCTGGAATCAACTCAGGTATATTTTGGGTTTAGTAAGGCATGTGTCTTCCCCCTACCCCTTACATTTAATCTGTTAAACAGTTAAGGTGTCTTCTCATTCTGAATATCTCTCCTCAGCTATGAAAATTTTTTATAAGTGTTTATTTGATCAATATTTTTTGTTCTTCTGGAATTTCTATCAGTTTTTTTTTTTAAATAAATTCTTTATTTTAACTTTTTTATATACATTGATTTTTTAGAAGGAACAGTCCATTGAGTCTTGTTATTGAAGAAAATTAAACTTGAAATATTCAATATTTTTCATTACACATTAAAACCTGTGAAAGCCTGAACCTGTATCACGCAGAAACCTATCAAAGAAGGAAAACTCAAATATTTTCCAGTAATAGAGAGCAATAGAAAAGGCATACTGTACCTTGTCAAGGGCAGACAACTTGAGAGAACAAGGAAAACGAGGCCCTTCTGTAGAGTTCTGGCTTTCACAAGTTTCACTGTATATTTTGTTAGGTTTAGCTATTTATTGTTGCCTTTTACTTTCATGTTACCAGTTTTCCACAAACTTCTGGTTACTATTGATTTATTTTTAAATATAATGTGTGTCATATCAATAATTTTGTAGGGCTGTTTCAGCAACAGTTCTAACTTTTGAGTATATGTTAAGACACCTACAGGCTGCACTAAAGAGGGTGAAACATTGAAAATAGATATTCATATGATGTGAGCAAGAATCGGGGGTGGGGCAGGAAGGTGGAGGATCCGTGCAACTGGTAAATAAGAAAAGCTGCTTAATTTTGCAAGGTAGAATAAAATACATTTACTCTCTTTCATTTTCTATGTCCTTTAGGAATCCTTGAGTTACTTTGGGATGTTCTTTGCTTCTTTCTTGGACTCATTTAGCATTCTTCAATTGGAGTATATTTATGTTTTAAGTGATAATATGAGAGTATGGGTTAAAATAATTTTATTTTATTAGAAGCCTTTAAAGAAGTTGGAAGTATTTTATTTTCCTTTTTGTATAGAATGTATCTGATCCTGATATTCTAGTCCCTGATATGTGCTATTGTTACATTTGTTATTGTGATATTTACATATTTTTTGTCAAGTATACATACCCTCTTAATCTATATTATGAAACTCTGCATTAACACTCACAGATTTCCAAATAAAAGGATAGGTTATTAAATTTGGTCCATGAAACAAATGGTTACCAATAAAATTTCTCACCAGTAGCTTAAAACATATGGTAGTATGCATTTCAGAGGTGCTATTTTTGAGATTATGAAAATGGAAAAATGACTACTAAATATATCCTAATTTGGCAAAATTTCAAAGTTTAGATATCAAATTACTATATTTCCTATATTAAATACATATCACACTGATATACAGCTATGTATTTAATGAATCAGACTTGCCAGATTACCAAGGCCATTCATTGTACATATCAGCAGCACTAACAATAATCTCTGACAGATCAAGAAATGATTTAATTACCTGCTCTGGGATCAGTTCTTGAGTTTCTTAAAAAAAAGAAGAAGAAGAAGTCAGAGCTTCCTGCTAGCTAGTGTCAAGATCTTGTCTTTATTTCTCCCTATTGGTCCTGCAAATTTAAACTTTGCTCCCTTTTGTGACCTTGAACTGTTTGCTGTGTCACTGGCTTTACCTCAGCTTCTCTCTTTTCTTGTCTTCAGGCTTTTTTCAAATTTCTTTTTTAAATATCTGGTTACTAGTATTTACAGCTCTGCCTCTTTGACCCAGGACATAACATATCCTGATCTAGTCATCAACATTTCTAATGATTAGTCTTTGTCAGGCTATATGGTCCAGACTATCCAGCATGGTTGAAATATCAAATAGTTTGTCACAATTTCTACAAATGCATTCATAACATACAATCCAAATCCATTATTTTATGCCAAGTTACATTTCCCAAACTATATCCCTACCAAAGAACAATAGAAACATTCTTTGTTAATAAAATGAATATTACCAGGAGTTTTGGTGATAATGAACAATGCTGTGTCTTCATTTTAGGATGGTTTATATGATCAAATGATACAGAAATATAAACAGAGTGCATGTAACCCTGGTGAAATCTGAAGAAGGTCTGTGGATTACATCAATGCCAATTCCTTGGCTTTGATATTTCATTACAGTTGCACAAGATGTTAGTCTTGAGTAACAGTGGATAAAGAGTACATGAGAGCTTTCTGTACTATTTTTGCAATTAATGTTTTACATTAATCTGAATACTTATTTCAAAATAAAAAAAGTAAGTAAAAATAATATTTTGTCAATTTTTGGTAATAGTACCTTCTGTTGTCTCCTACATCAACTCCACATTTTCCACCTATATTTTAAGATTCTTCATTTCCTATTCTCTCCACAATACCCCCATTTCACACAAAACTCCAATTCAAGAATTCTTCTCTCATTAGGAATTGCCTTTGTACCCTGCCTTCCATATGCTCATTTCTGAACTTGATGCATCAATGCCTTAATCAAGTAATCAAATGATAGTATTTTTCCCCTACAAGAATAGACTGTTCTGTTTAGATTGAATTAAGCAAGAAACTTTCTTATTGTTTCTAATAACATTTATTTTTATATTCTCAACTTGAAAATGAGGACCACAATGGAGAAGTCTGTCCTTTATAATCTAAAACAGAATATACTTGGTACAGTGTTAAACATATAACACACACTCACTATCTTCTTGAGGCCAATGAAGGCTCTGACAAACTAATTTGGAAGCAGAAAATTAAGAAAACAAAAATGGTAGTGGTGGTCAAAACCTTTACAAAATTTATTTCCTCCAGGAGTTTACAAAGAATAGAGCAATAAGTATTTTCTTTTAAAATTATTTGGCCTAAAGGTATTATTAAATACTGCAGAGGCAGGATAGAATTAATATAAATGTACTATGATAGAATTTGAGTTTAATTAAGTTTTCATTGTATTGAGCAAAATAAATATTAGTGTGCAGCAGTTAGGTGAATTTTTTTTTCTATCTTTAAAGAAGAGGAACCCTTAACAGACAATTGCTCATTAAAATCTAGTCATTGTAATCAGAATATTTTGCTTTAACCCTGTTGTTATTAATTGTTGTTGTTGTTGTTGTTGTTATTTGCCGTCGAGTCAGCCCCGACTCATAGCGACCCCTCCTTGGGTTTCCGAGGCAGTATCACTACGGAAGTGATGTTCTGGAAATTGCCCACATAAGCCTTGCTAATATGTATTGTAAGGTTTAGGTGCTACCATCAAAAACAGAAAAACACAATAACTTCATCATTATCTTCATTCTAAAGCCATCAATTAATCTTTTTTTTAAGTTTAGTTAGCATTTGCTGTTGTTATTAGGTGACATCAAGTCAGGCCTGACTCATAGTGACCCTATGTACAATAGAATGAAACACTGCCCAGTCTTGTACTATCCTTACAATTCTTGCTATGTTTGAGCCCATTGTCACAACCACTGTGTCAATCCATCTGGTTCAGAGTTTTCTTCTTTTTTGCTGACCATCTACCAAGCATGATGTCCTTCTTCTGGAACTGGTCCCTCCTGAGAACATGTCCAAAGTGAGTGAAGTGAAATCTCTCCATCCTCATTTCTAACGAGCATTCTGGCTGTACTTGTTTCAAGATAGATTTGTTTGATCTCCTGGCAGTCCTTGGTATATTTAATAATCTTTGCCAACACTATGAGTCAAATGCATCAGTTCTTCTTTGGTCTTCCTTATTCATTGTCTAGATTTCTTGTGCATGTAAGGCAACTAATAATATGATGACTTGGGTCAGGTACACCTTCATCCTCAAAGTGACATTTTTGCTTTTTAATACTTTCTTTTGCAGCAGATATGCCCAATGCAATACATCATTTGCTTTATTAACTGTTGCTTCCATGAACATTGATTGTCAATCCGAGTAAAATAAAAACTTTGACAACTTAAATCTTTTCTCTTTTTATCATGCTATTTCTTATTGGTCCAATTGTGAGGATTTTTGTTTTCTTTATGTTGAGTTGTAATATATACTGAAAGGTGTAGTGTTTTATCTTCATGGGCTTTCAACATGCAGTGTTGTCTCATCTGCATATCACAGGTTGTTAATGAGTCTATCTCCCAACCCCATGCTGTATTCTTATACATATAATCCAATTTCTCAAAGTATTTGCTTATCATTCTTATTGAATAAGTATGGTAAAAAGATACAGTCCTAATTCACGTCTTTCCTGATTTTAAAGCACTCAGTATTCCCTTGCTCTGTTTGAATTACTTCCTTTCAGTCTATGTACAGGTTCTACATAAGCACAAATTAAGTGTTCTGTTATCATTTCAAACAACACAATTTGTTCCCTTTATGTGAGGGTGATTGTGAAACAAATTCATTGGGAAAACACCTGTCCAATCAAGTCTCTTTGTCAGTGAATAAAGTCACTCATTTGTTGTTCTCCAGAATAATGTGGGTATATAACACCATAATGAAAATATCAACTTATTCATGAACTTTCTGTCCAACAATCACAACCAAAAGTACTTCAGAAATATCTGATGAGATAATAAGATAGGAGTAATCATTACTCACAAAATAGAGAATTTTTGACCAGGTTTATCACAACACTGTTGAATCAATTGTTTAGTTAAAAACTGTTTCATCTCATAGCCAGGACAAGAACAGATATATGCATACCCATGTTCATCGCAGCATTATTTACAATAGCCAAAAGATGGAAACAACCTAAATGTCCATCAACTGAGGAATGGATAACCAAACTATGGTACATACACACAATGGAATACTATGCAACACTAAAGAATAATGTAGAATCTACAAAACACCACATAACATAGATGAACTTGGAAGACATTATGCTGATTGAAATAAGTCAATCACAAAAGGACACATATTGTATTAGTCCATTATTGTAAAAATTAAGGAAAGGTTTATCTATAGAAGGAAATTTTCGTTTTGGTTTCCAGGGGTGGGAGGGGAGGAGAGGGAAGGCTGTTAGATAGATAGAGATAAGTAATGATTTGGGTAAAGAGAAGGGCAATGTACCAAATGTGAGTGACCAATATGGCACCATTGAGGATGAGAAAGACATAGAGAGGTACATGGGAGGTACAGACAACAAATATGAACGCCTTTGCACATACAGTACTGTGTTGTCAGTGAAGGCAAACATGGGTATATGGATGGATAGATGGGTGGACAGACTAAACGTATGACATACATACATAGGTATGTCTACGGAATGGGGAGTGTATCCAAGAACATATATAGGGTTGGCAGACAATGGTCCTATAAGTTTATGTGAATGATCAGAATTCCCAGGTGTATAGTAGAGCTGACAAGGGGCAAGGTTGTGGTCACTGCTTGGTCACAGCCAGCTACCCAGAGGGTCCGAGTAGTTGAATCTATGGGCTTGGGACCATAGTCACAGGGGCCATCAAGATCAATTGGCATAACATACTATACAAAACATTGTTCCACCTCCTACTTTGGCGAGTAGTGACTGGGATCTTAAAAGCCAGCAATCTGCCATCTAGATTTAACGATGGGTCTCTCCTCGTCCAGAGCAAAGAAGAATGAAGAAAACCAAAATTCATGGAAACAATTAGTCCTAGCAACTGTTACACCATCCAATCTGCAACCTATACAACTATGAGACCAGAAGAACTAGATGGTGCCCGGCTACCACTGTCATCTACTTGGAAGGGGATCTATGTAGGAGATCCTTGATAGAGAGTGAGAACAATGTGGAACAAAACTCAAAATCATTTAGAGAAAAAAAGAAGTGGTCTATCGGACCACTATGCTGATCCAATAGAGCCTGGTGGAACCACTGAGACTATGGCCCCTAGCTGCCCTTCAGGTCTGGAATTGAACCCACACCTGTGGTTTCCAGCCAAAAAAAAGACAGGCATATGAGTTGAACATTTACCTCAAGTAGATACACTCTTTGGAGAGAACAATCATGAGAGAAAGAAGGGCTGCTTATGCACAGGGAGACAGCTCAGGGGTCAGGAGTGCATGGAGGGATGGACACTGGGAAGAGGTAACTATGGGGAGGAAGGGAAAGGGGAGCTGTTGCATTGTGGTAAACTGTGGTCAATGACATGAGACAAACTGTCATGAACTGCTGTATGGAAAGTGAATTTACTCTGTAAATCTTCACCCAAATCACAATAATAATAATAATAAAACTGCTTCCTAAATGATATTATACAGGGATAAAAGTTTCGATTTGCAACACAGGGGTTGTTGAAAATAGATAATCCACACAAATCTGAAAGAATCTGTGTTACTAAATTTTAAACATAATTACCTGAAGTTTTATTTAGGTAGCTTTATTCAAACTGACCCAAATATATGTTGATAATGACATAAATCATAAAGGTCTTCTTTTCAATGGTTTATAATATATGTTCCTAGGATTACGAGGTATTCCTAATGTAAATGAACTTAGCAAAGAATGATTGATAAATTAACACACACAGACATAAATACAAAAGAAATGTTAACAGCAAACATTTTACGAAATTAAAAGTATCTAAAAGATTTACTTAGTACGTGCTTAAAGACAAATAAAAAGGCAAGTATATTGAGGAAAATCCCGAATCTTCATCATTGGTTGTGTTTTCCAGTTTATGTAAATGCGAGATAATTTTAATTGCATACCAAAAAACTCCAAAATCCAAACTCCCTGCTCTGAAGACAGGCCTGACTCATAGCAACCGCTTCTTGGGTTTCTGAGGAGGTATCACTTGGTATCACTACAGAAGTAGATTTCCCAACCTTCCTTCCAAATTGGATACCAGGCACTATGAATTCTGTTTGTTGCATGCTGGATATTTAGTGTTTCTTTAAATACACTGTTCTCATATGCAGTTAAAATACTTTGAATTGTTTGATTTTAGGTCCTTACTTTTATTGTTTTATATATGGAATTGGAGCAATGTTCAGTCTAGGTCTAATTGTTCCCCACTACTGTAGAAAGAAAGAGTTTGGTGGCATAACAATCAAGCACCAGCCTAGGAACTGAAAGGTCAAAGTTTCCAACCCTCTCAGTGGCTCACTTGGAGAAAGACCTGGTGATCTGCTTCAGTAAATATTACAGCCAAGAAAGCTCTATAGGGCCAATCTGTTCTGTCATATTGTGTCACTTTGAGTCAAAATCAACTTGATGGCGCCTAACAACAACAACATCAACAACAACTGAAGAAAGGATCACATGGATATTCTTTCCAGTTCCCTGCCCAGTCTGGACAGGCATCGTTTCTGGCCTTCTGTGAGCTTTAGACTTCTGTCTTTGTTATCTAGCTGCTATAATAGAAATAGAACAAGAGACTGGCTTTGGCAGAAATTTATTATCTCAGTCTTCAGGAGGACAGAAGTCCAATTCAGGGTGTTGGCTCTGGAAGAAGGTTTTCTCTCTCTGTCAGCCCTTGAGAAAAGTTGTTTCATTTGAGCATCTGCTCCTGAAGCCATTTTCATGTGGCTTGGCATGTCTCTTCTCAGTGTCTGCTTCTTTTGTTTGCTTATTTAACCTTCTTTATATCTCAGAAAAGATTGACTCAAAGCACACCCTACACTAATCTTGTAACAACAAAGAGGCACATTTCCTAAATGATATTATACAGGGATAAAAGTTTCGATTTGCAACACATACTTTTAGGGAACACATTGTTACATTTAATCCTTTCAGTTGAGTCTGTCCTTGGACTCAGGTAGTTTCCTTCTATGTAATTAATCCATACTCATTTGAATACTCTTCATATTTCTCTCTGTGTACTTTCTTCTTTTTGGAAGCCTTTCTTACAAGTTCCAGTTACCTGATATCTGTATTAGTTTTCTATTGTCTCCGTAGCAAATTAGTGCAAATTTAATGACATACCAAACCAAAAAACCAAACCCATTGCCATTGAATTGAATTCTAACTCATAAAGGACAGAGGACAACTACCAAATAGGGTTTCCAAGGCTGTAAATCTTAATGAAAGCAGATTCTTTCTCCCATGGAGCAGCTGCTGGGTTGGAATCACTGACCTGGGGGTTAGCAGTTGGTCAAGTGCTTAACCACTTTGTCACCAGGACTCCTTACTCAATGGCATAGAACCACACAAATGTGTTATATTACATTCCTGTGGCTTAGAGTCTGTAATTAAAAACAGTAGACTAAAACCAAGATGTTAGTAGGACTGCATTTCTTCCTGAAGGCTCTATGAATAATCCATCTTCCTGTATTTGTGCCTAAGGTATTTGACTGCTAAACAGAAGGCTGGAGGTTCAAATGCACCAGCCACTCCTTGGAATGCAGATTGGCAATCTACTTCCATAGAGATACCAGTTGGGAAACCCAAGGAGGGGTCAGTATGAGTCGCAGTTGACTTGATGGCAGTGAGGTTTTTGTTTTTGTAAATGTCAACCAAGGAATTCTGGTAGCATAGCACCTAAGGCATCTGACTGCTAACCAGGTTGGTGGTCCAAACCCACCAGCCACTCCCTGGAAGCAACACTGGGCAATCTACTTGCATAAAGATTTACTGCTTTAGAAACCCAATGAGGCTTGCTATGAGTCAGAATCTACTTGATGGCAGTGGGTTTGGTTTTTTTTGGAAATATCAACCACATTCCTTGGCTCAAGGCCATGTGTCTGGACCTTCAAAGCCAGCAGTGGCAGGTTGACACATTGGCAAGCTGCCTTCTCTCTGGTTCTCTTCTTCTGTTGGCAGCTGGGAAATGTTCTCTACTTTTAAGTACTAAAGGACTTTTAAGGACTAAAGTGGTTGGATTGGTCCCACTCAGATAATCCAGGATGATATCCTCATTTTGGGATTCTTAACTTTAATCACATCTCAGTGTACCTTTTGCCATGGGAGGTAATATAGTCATGAATTCCAAAGATTGGAACATGGCCAACTTTGCAATGGGGGAGGCATTATTCTGCCTAGGATAGTGTCTATAAACTACCCACTTTATTTCCTTTACTTGTGGTATCTGCTAGAATCTGCCTAAATTTCCCCCTTTTATACTATGCCTGGTAACTGTCTCAAAGAAGTTAACCGGAGCAATTGTGTAGTGTACTTCATTTGTTTTCTGTCTCTCAGGGATTACTATTCACTTTCAGAAATCCAGTTGAAAAAGGTTACTTCCTGTATGTTACCCATTTATTGGTTGTTTCACATGGTGAATCTGGTTCTCATATTTTTTGGAAATGAAATTCCTTGTTAATTAATATTTGAAGGTATGTTACATGATATTTTCTTGCTATATGGATCCCTGATTATTAAGAAATACCACTTTTCTCCTCTAGAAAATTTTTGTCTTGAAATCTACTGTGTTTAATATTCCATGGTTTATTTAGGAATACATATTTATTTATTTTCTGTTATGAATTTCATGTTATATCTTTGTCCTTTTCTTTACTTTCAACTTTTCTTTGACTTTATATTTAGAATGTGTCCTTTGTAAGTGACATATAGTTGTTGATGTTGATGTTGCTGTTAATGTTGCTGCTGTCTTTAATTTAATCCAATAAAATTATCTTTTAAATTATAATACTTACTTATACTTAAT
>NW_006921615.1:12077197-12079584 GCF_000298275.1 Orycteropus afer afer
AAAAAATGTACAAAACCTAAAAATATAATGTAACAATTAACTTGGAGCTACCTCTCAGAATTGATAATGGTAAATATCTAGTTTTATTGGCTTTAACTCTTATTTTAAAGAGAAAATATAGGTAAAATAGGAATTTTAGTCTTATTTCTCAAGTACTATGCACTCTACCCAGCCCAGAGCCCTTATATGTTCTTTTAATTTGCAAACATTTAATTTTTGTTAATGTTAAAAAAGAAAAAAAAAAGACGCAATCCCATTGCCATCAAATAGACCCTGACTCATGGAGAACCCATGTGTTACAGAGTAGAACTACTCTATAGTAGGGTTTTCTTGGCTGTAATCTTTACAGAAGCAGATCACCAGCCCTTTCTTCTGCAGCACTTCTGGGAAGCTTCAAATCACCAAACTTTAAGTTACTGGCCAATTACAAAATTCCTTCACAACCAGGAACTTTAATAGTGTAATAGTTTACAGATACTTTTGCAACTTCATTTTCTCACATAATGTTATATTTTTTGATATCTGATTTTGTTAAGAAATATTGCAGAACTAGGTTATTCTTTTTTACTGCTGTGTAAAATGAATTTGATGATTATATTAAATTTTGTTCATCTAGAAAATAACAAATACTGGTGAGGTTGTAGAGAGATTGGAACTCTTATTCACTGATGGTGGGAATGTAAAATGGTACAACCATTGTGGCATATGGTATGGTGTTTCCTTAAAAAACTGAAAATAGAAATACCATTTGACCCACCAATTCCATTACTAGGAACATATCCTAAAGAGGTGAGAGGCAGCGCACGAACAGACACATGCATGCCTATGTTCATTGCAGCACAATTCACTATAGCAAAGAGATGGAAACAACCTAAATGCCCATCAATGGATGAATGGATAACCAAATTATGGTACATTCATACAATGGAATATTATGCTACATTAAAGAATAATGCAAGATATGTGAATCATCTCACAACATGGATGAGCCTGGAGGACATTATGCTGAGTGAAATAAATCAAACGCAGAAGGACAAATACCGTATGAGCTCATTACTATAAAAAGAAAAGAAAGGTTTGCTTGAGAAAGGGAACTCAATTTGCAGATTACTGGGGTGGGGAGGGAAGAGGAAGGATTAATTTTGGGCTAGTTGGGGGCCACAGGCTGGCATGGGTAAGGGGAGGGATGGTATAGAAAGAGTCTGGGACCACCATGATAGCATTAGGAAAAGGGAGGACACTGAACTGTGCACATAATATATAGATAACAGATGCTAATACGAACCAGTATATCCACAATACTGCATCACTATTAACACCAAACACCAGGCTACAGATAAACACATAAACATCTGAGAAGATCAGATGGGGGTCAGTGAACGGGAGTATACTATAGAACAAGGATAGATTCAGCTGAAGCTAATCTTGCACAGTTATGAAAAATAACTGTAATCCTTACAGAAACAACAGAAGACAGACATAAAGTAATCCCTATGACAGACAGCCAGACACTGTGGGAGAGAGATCCAATGGATTTACTGATTCAGGACCATAGTATTGGGGGACACCAGACTCAACTGTCATAGCAAAATACGTAAAAGTCTTGTTCCTTATCCTACATTGGTGTGCAGCAACTGGGGTCTTAAAAACTTTCAAGTAGTCATCTAAGATGCAGCTAATGGTCTCTTATCATCAGAAGCGAAAAAGAGTGCAAAAAATCAAGGGCATTTGGAAGTAATCAGCCCTAGGACATAATGGCCTTCGAGACCAGAAGAACTAGATGGTGCCCAGCTACCAATACCAACCACTCAGGAAAGGATCAAATCTGGAGATCCTGGGTAGAATGGAAGAAAAAACATGGAACAAAATCCCAAAACACAATAATGACCAGAATTACTGTTCGGATGGAGTCTGGTGAGACTCCCAATACTATGGTCCTGGGATGCATTCTGGGCCTGGAATAAAGCTCGCTCCCAGGGGCTGGCTCTCAACCCAATAGTAAACAATATGTAGATGCAGACCACTCAGCCCAGGGTGATGCATCCACATACTCTCTGGAGATGCATCCCTTCAAACAATCGACCACGGGGCATCAGAGGGGCAACATTCACACAGAGGAAATGCAGAACAAACAGGAGTGCATAACTATGAGGGTCATAGGGAGGGAGTTACTAGGTAGGGAGGGGAGAAAACTGGGTTAGAGTTGGGGATGGTAAATGGGGAGTGAAACTAAACGTACACATAATGTTGAATGTAAAATAAACTCTTAAAATAAAAAATTTAAAAAAACACCTAAAAATAATAAATTTTGTTTGTCTAATTGTAATTGAAAAACACAGTTACTAACGTGTTTCTCTTGCAGACATAGGAATTGAATCTCCTCTTTT
>NW_006921615.1:12081099-12094500 GCF_000298275.1 Orycteropus afer afer
TGCATAGTATTCCATTGTGTGTATGTACCATAGTTTGGTTATCCATTCCTCAGTTGATGGACATCTAGGTTGTTTCCATGTTTTGACTATTAAAAAATTACTTTTCTTATGCCCTACCCTATGCAATACTGTCAAATTTAGTTTTATTAACTTAATGGGTATAAAATATTGAAATACTTTATTTTGTTTTTCCTAAAAATTATAATTAAACTCAATTGTACATTGATTATTCTTCCTTTATGAATTGTACCTTCACAAATTTTTTTCTTTTTACATCTATTTGGTTTGTGGTTTTGCTCAGTGATTTGTGGTAATAATTCTATTGTGATTACTTTTATTTGTTATACATGCTACAAAGTAAATTGTACTTGTTCACTGTTCACCTAAGAATTTATAATTGATATATCTGTCTTCCTTTACTGATCATGTTTTATAATTTAAGCCACATTATTACATGTATCAGTAGTTTATTTTTTTATTACTGTATAGGTTTAATTTTATTATTTAGATTTTTAAATTTTGTGTTTGTGCATTATTTTGTTGATGGAAATATTGGTGGTTTCATTTGTGACCATTTTAAATAAAATTGAAGATATTCTCCTATGTTTTCCTCATGAAACTGTAGTTTTAGCCCCAACACTTAGGTCTATGATCACTCTCTAATTACTTTTTTTGTGGTTAGTGGTTGTATGGTCACTATTGTTTTTCTTTTTTTCACACAAATATTCAGTTTTCCAGGGCTTTTTCCTTCTTAAATTTTATTGATATATAAAACAACTTCCTTTTCTTCTTAAATTTTATTGACTTCCTTTTCCTTCTTAAATTGTATTGATAACTTTTGCAAAATCTAAGTTCCTATATATCTGTGGTTCTAATTATGAACTCTATTCTGTTTCACTGATTTATTTTTTCCTAATGTCACACCATTATCACACTGTTTTGATTTGTGTAGCATTAAGATAAAGCTAGGTCTCACCTAGGAAATTCTCATTCCTTTTAAGAAATGAGTGTCTTTAGATTTCTCCATATCCACAGCTCTTGACTATCCTCACAAAATTGATTTTTAGATTGTCTATATTGTTGCTTTTCTTACTGTGGTATGAGCATACATCTTACCCAGAAAAGCAATCTCAGGGAAGTATTTCTCAAACATACCACAAAAAAGAAAACTACAAATTAAGGTTGGTAAATTCACCAGGATTAGGAGGGAGGCAGAAAAAGGAAGGTTTTGTTTCTGGGGCATTGAATCTATGCAGATGGTGGTGGAATATTTTATCTATTTATTTATTTATATTGTGCTTTGGGTGCAAACTTACAGAGCAAATTAGTTTTACATTCAACAGTTTGTGTACATTTGATCTCACACCCTGATTGCCATATTTTTTAAATGGAAAAAAGTAAAATTCACCCAAAACATCATTGACAAAGAAAAAAATAAACAATGTTGGCATATCCATACAATTGAATAAAAAACATTATTGAAAATGAAGACACCAAACTGAATTGACATGTAACCATGATTCCATTTGGAAAGAAATACAAAATTATATAAAGGTTATGAACAAGGCACACATCAACAGATATTTAATGTTTAGATAAAATACTAAATTTCTAATAAAATGTGCAAAGGCTAGGGACACGTCATGCATGAGTGGATATTTAATATAAATATTAGATACTACTATTAATAAAATGGTTGCAGCACTATAGTGAAAGAAACTTCCAGAAATGCAAGCTGGATTCAGAAGAGGACATGGAATAAGGGATATCAATGCTGATGTCATATGGCTCTTGACTCAAAGCAAGAATATAAGAAAGATGTTTACTTGTGTTTTATTGACTATGCAAAAGCATTTGATTGTGTGGATCATAACAAATTATGGATAACAATGAGAAGAATGGAACCTCCAGAACACTTCTTGTGCTTATGAGGAATCTGTACATAGACCAGGAGGCTGTTGGAACAGAACAAGGGGATACTGCATGGTTTAGAATCAGGAAGGGAGTGTGTCAGAGTTGTATCCTTTATCTTTTCACCATACTTATTCAATGCTGAACAAATAATTCAAGAAGCTGGACTATATGAATAAGAGTGTGGCATCAGGATTGGAGGAAGACTCATGAACAACCTGTGATATGAAGACGTCACAACTTTGCTGAAAGTGAGGGTGACTCAAAGCACTTACTGATGAAGATTAAAGACTACGGTCTGCAGTATGGATTACATTTCAACAGAAATAAAACAAAAATCCTCACAACTGGACCAATAAGCAGCATCACAATAAACGGAGAAAAGATTGAAGTTGTCAAAGATTTCGTATTTACTCAGTTCCATAAACAACACCTATGAAGCAGCAGTCAAGACATTAGACAACAAATTGCATTGGGCAAATCTGCTTCAAAAGACCTCTTTCAAGTGCTGAAGAGCAAAGATATTTCCTTGAAGACTAAGGTGTGTCTAACCCAAGCCATGTTATTTTCAGTCACCTCATATGCATGTGAGAGCTGGACAATGAATAAGGAATACTGAATATGAGCTGATACTTTTGAGCCGTGGTGTTGGTGAGGAATACTGACTGCCAGAAAAACTAACAAGTCTGTCCTGGAAGAAGTGCAGCCAGAATGCTTCTTGGAAGCGAGAATGGCCAGACTTCATCTCACCTACTTTGGTCATGTTGTCAGAAGGGACCATTCCCTGGAGAAGGATATCATGCTTGGTAAAGTGGAGGATCAACAAAAAAGGGGAAGGCCCTCAACAAGATGGATTGACATGGTAGCTACAACAATAGCATCAGGTATAGCAAGGAATGTGATGCTGGCATAGGACTGGGCAGTGTTTTGTTCTGTTGTACATGGAGTCGTTATGAGTGAGAACTGATGCAATAGCATCTAACAACAACAACATTAATAAAACTAATGGGATTTTAAATTTGTACTACATTTTATCTTTACTTATGAAAGTAAGTAGTAGTATTTAAAAGGTATATTCAATACTCAGAATATTGTTGGGGTGGAAGAGGTGTAATTTTCATTCCTTATTTGTTGGAATATAATTTTGTGAGGGTTTATCAAGAATAATTTGACAATATTTACCACCACATATTCAATAAAATGTGCATTCCTTTTTCCCTGCAAATTCTACACTTATGGATAGACCTTAAAGGATAATTCAGAGATACACAAAAACTGTATATAGAAAACAACGTTACTATAGTTATAGTTCTATTTAAAATGACAATAAATAACATTATATTAAATTACCATTAATATTTGTTTGGTTAAACAAATTATGATCATGTGATAGATTGTACCAATGTTAAAACAAAATGAAAAAGATATAATATAATGAAAAAATAGGTACATTCCAGCTCAGATAATTTTTATTCAAGATTCAGGTGATTTAAAATTTTTTTGAAACAAAAGTTACCAACTTTTTTTTTATATAGTTATTGTCTTTGTTTAGATTTTAAAAAGACTGATCCCATCTGAGATTGTAGTTTATTATGACAGAGTTATGAATAAAACTATTCGTAAAACTAATATTCTTGTCTAATTTTTATGTACATATGCTTTAATATCTTCTGTGTAAATATATAAAAGTTTAATTGTATGGTCATAGGGTAGACATATTGAATTTTAATAGAAACCACCAAACAAATGACTATCAACATGTGAAAGGATATATACATTGTAGTATATGTATACAGTGTATTAATATTCAGCAAAGAAAAAAGAAACTACTGCATGGATGAATTTCAAAAACATTATGCTGAATGAAGGAATCCAGGCATAGAAGCTACATACTGTATGTTTCCACTTATAGTAATGTTCTAAAATAGGCAAAAGTAAACTATGTGAAATAAATTGGAGCAGTGGTTGGTTTGGATGGAAGAAGATTAAGAAAAGGCAAGGATTTTTTGTGTTGATGAATAGTTGCTTTATTTTAAATAGGGCTGTAGTTACATGAATGTATACAGTGGAGAAAACTCATTGACCTAAACACTTCAAGGAAAAAGAAAGAAAAAAGCACAATACCAACCCTATTAGACTTACTTATTCTAGAACTTTAGGCTTAATATTAAAATTGGAACTCACTTCGCTTTCTATTTTCTCACATTGTTAAATTAATCTCAAATAGTTAAACAATGGTATCTGGTAAAATATATTTACCAAATACTTAAATGTCATGTATTTTGTCATAATATATTTTTACATAAGAAAGACTTTTATAAATAAATATATACCATATAAACTGTGTGATTTAATTCACCTAATCATCATTGACAATAGAAAAATTTACTTTGAAAAATGAATGGCACCAAATTGAATTCCTATGGATAAATTATATATATATATATATATATATATACACATACATACACACACACACACATACATACACACACACATATATATAGCTATTTAAAATGAAATATTCACAGAAATATTATATGTATATAAACCCACTGTGGTAGTTAAGTTTGTGTGTCAACTTCATTGAGTGGCTGGGCATCTGGATATAGTATTCCCCATGATGAGACTGGTAATCAGCTCCATGGGGGAATCTACTGTGAGCAGCTAAGCAGCTGCCTTAGGGATGTGGTCTGCTTCCTGTATATAAGCAGAAGCCTTGGGGAACAGTCTCTAGCTTATGGAACTCTTGGACTCTGCATGTAGCCATGTCATTGTTCAACAGCCTGCCATGCTCTGCCAACCTTGGGACTTACAATGGACTTAAATTAATGGCCTGCCATGTGGTTTGGTAACATTGGGATTGTGCCTTTTTACTTGTCAACCTTGAGCTTGTCAGCCTCAGCAGTCATCAGCTGTCTGAGTGAAGAAACGCCTCTAGCTCCAGTGGGCTGGGAGCAGGAGGCAGAGCTGGACCCCAAGGTTGAGGGGCTTTCACCAAGCCCCTAGAGCCTGGCACTTGGAACTTGGACTTAAAACTTCCAAACTGTAAGAGAACAAACTCCTGTTTGTTAAGGCCATCCCATTTGTGGTATATTCTTGTCAGAGCAGCACTAGGTAACCAGAACACCTACTCTTAGGTTTGGAACATGATGTGGTTGCAAAGACCAGGTCATTATGAAAAATCAGGGTTATGCAAAAATGGAGGGTGATCAGATCACATCAGATGATGAAATGACCACATCCGATCATAAAATCACATCATACATTATTACATAATTGTCAAACCACTGGTAATCATGATGCAGGCAAATTGACACATAACCTTAACCATCACAGCCAATATTTCTCTTGCCTTGAACTTCAGCATTCATTACTGCCAGACATATGTCATTAATGTGAAAAAATAGTAGGATAGTAGATTTTTCAGTATTGTCAAGGTAAAATGTTAGATAACAAGATAGTAAGTGATCAGTGCATACATACTGTATACACACACACACATACACACAAACTGTATGATTTAAGTTACATCTATACAAAAGGAGCCCTGGTGGCACAACAATTAAGCACCAGGCTGCTAATTGAAAGGTCAGTGGTTCAAACCCACCAGTAGCTCCATAGGATAAAAGACCTGGTAATCTGCTTCTCCTGGTAAGATTATAGCCTAGAAAATCCTATGAGGAAGTTCTACTCTGTCATATAGGGTCATTATGAGTTGGAATTGACTAAATAGCCTACAATAGCAACAGACAAAAGAGTAGATGTTAAAAGGAGATATTGCTATATTGTGTTATCTTGGGTAAGTTTTTGTTTATTCTTGAAATTTTTCTGTATTTTACAAGTGTACTGGGAAATAAAATCCCTTTTGAAACTGTTGGAGTGTTAAATTATAATTAAATTAAAAGGAGTTAGTGCTATATACATTATTAAACTCAGCACAGGACTCTTATAAGAATTAAGAAAAAAAGTATGTGTTTATTAACATCTGTGATACTTAATTTTAAATTTTTAAAATAATATTGAGGTTTTGGTGAAAGTTTACACAGCAAATTACATTCCTATTTAACAATTTCTATACATACTGTTCAGTGACATAGGTTATATTTTCTACATTATGCCAACATTCTCTGTATTTCAATTCTGGTAATTCCGATTCCATAAATCCAGCTTCCCTGACCCCCCTCCCCAGACTTTTTCATCTTCCTTCAAGGTAAATGTTCACCATCTGGTCTTATCAAAACCAAAAAACCAAACTCACTGCCATCGAGTCAGATCCTACTCATAGGGACCCCTCCTTGGGTTTCCGAGCCTGTATTGCTATGAAAGTAGATTGCCCGGTCTCATATAGATGATTAAAACAAAACAAAACAAAGGAGCACAGTATTCACAGGGGGTGGTATTCCTTTTTTTTGAGCCAATCTGTGTTCTCACTGAAAGGTGACCTCTAGGAGTAGTTTCATTCCAAAATTAAAAGTGTTTCTCAGGACAGTGGTCTTGGACGTTCTCCTATTGTCTACCCTTCCAGTAAGTCTGGACATTTTTTTCTTTTTAAAATAAGAATTATAATTTTCTTCCACAATTTCCTCCCATTCTATCTGGGATCATCTATTGTGTCCTTGGTCAGAATGGTTGGTAGTGCTATCCAGGCACCATCTAGTTCTTCTGGTCTCTGGAAAGATGAAATTTTGGTTCATGTAGGCTATTAGTCCTGTAGACTAGATAGTTCTTTAAGCCTTTGGTTTCCTTCTTTCTCTTTTGCCAGATGAACAGAGACCCATAGTTTTATCTTAGGTGGCCACTAACAAACTTAAAAGATTCCAGATGCTACTTACCACACTGGAATATAGAACATAAAATTCATGGACTGTTGTGCTAATTGACTGACTTGTCCTGTGAGACTATGGTCCTAAGTCTTCAAATCCAGTAAACGATTCCTGTGAAGAGTTTGATTATGCCTGGAAGATAACCATGACTGTGTCCCCTTTGTGCTTTATTATATACATGAATACATGTGCAGCACACACAAACATGTATACATCTATGCTTACTCCCCCTCACCCCTCTTAAAAAAAAAAAAAAAATTACTGCCGTCGAGTCAATTCCAACTCACAGTGACCCTTTTTAGGGATCTGAGGCAGTAAATATTTATGGAATAGATTGCCCCATCTTCCTTCCATGGATTGGCTGGTGTGTTTGAACCACCATCCTTTTGGTTAGCAGTCAAATGCCTTAGGCACCATGCCACCAGAGCACCTTATCTATACTTACAGATACATATACATGCATACAAACACACATTTATGTACTTTGCTATACACATATGCATATATATCTATTTCTGTAAACACGTATCTTTTGGTTGTTATTGTTGTTGTCACATTGGATATGTCGTATCATTTATCAATAACATCTCTCAGTCTTGTGTATTTCTTATTGTCGTCATTTAACTGGTTAAAAATAACAAGTGTTTACTGTCCAGAGAGTGATTCCTCCCCCTTCCTCTTTCTGTCTCTGGTAACCACCAAAGAACATTGATTCCTGAATGTATGCCCATTGTTATCTTTTTATAAAAGTGCTATCTTACAACATTTGTCCTTTTGTGTTTAACTTATTTCACTTAGTATAATGTCCTCCAGACATCCATGTTATGTTTCACAGACCCATCACTGTTCTTTTCAGTTGCACAGTATTAATTGTATGTACATGGCATCTTTTGTTTACCCATTCATCCACTGATGAATACCTAGGTTGTTTCTAACTTTTTGCTGTTGTGGATAATGTTACAATGAACATATGTATGCATATGTCTATTTGTGACACTATTATTAAAGCTCTAGGATATATATCTAGGAGTGGGATTGCTAGTCATAAAACATTTCTAGATTTTTGTGCTATACCATTTTCCACAGTTGTTGCACCATTTTAAATCCCACCAGCAGTGGATAAGAGTTCCAATTGCCCCATATCCTCTAAAACATTTGTTATTTTCTGAGGTTTTTTTTTTTTTTTTGGTTTTGTTTTGTTTTTTGTTTGTTTTGGTAAGTGCCATTATTGCAGGGGTGAGATGTAGTTTTATAGCTGTATCTCTCTAATGGCTAATGCCACCACTCATCTGTCAGGAAAAGTATGCATCAGGGTTGTATTATTTCACTATACTTATTCATCTGTATGCTGAGCAAATAATCCAAGAAGCTGGACTATATGAAGAATGAGGTATCAATATTGGAGGAAGACTCATTAAACAACCTGCTAATTTTACTTGGATACACAATCAGCAACCATAGAAACAGTAGCCAAGAAATGAAGTGATGCATTGCTTTGGGCAAATCTACTGCAAAATATTTCTTTACTGTGTTAAAGAGCAAAGATGTCAATTTGAAGGCTAAGGTGTATCTGACCCAAGCCATGATATTTTCAATTGTTTCATATACATATGAAAGCTGGACAATGAATAAGGAAGAACAAAGAATTGATGCCTTTGAATTATAGTGTTAACAAAGAATACTGAATATACCATGGTCTGCCAGAAGAATGAACAAATTTATCTCAGAAGAAGTACAGACAGAAAACTCCTTACAGGGGAGGATGACAAGACTTTGTCTCATATGCTTAGAACATGTTACTAGGAGGTGCCAGTCCCTGGAGAAGGACATAATGTTTGGTAAACTAGAGGGTCAATTAACAAGAGGAAGACCTTCCACAAGATGGATTGACACAGTGGTTGAAATAATGGGCTCAAACATAACAATGATTATGAAGATGGTACAGGACTGTACACTGTTTCTTTCTGTTTTACATAGAGTTGCTATGAGTCAGACCAACTTGACAGAACCAAACAACAATAACAATGACTAATGATCACTAGAATCTTTTCATGTGTTTTGTTGGCTACTTGAATGTCCTATTTGGTGAAGTGTCTGTTCATATCCCTTGCCCATTTCCAATTAAATAGTCATTTTGAGTTTTTAAAATTTTCTCTATATTTTAGAGATTAAACCCTTAGCAGATACACTGATCCCAAATATTTTTTCCTACTCTAGATTCTTTTATTTACTCTTTTGATAAGTCTTTGTTGTTGTTGTTGTTATGTGCCTTTGAGTTGGCCCCGACTCATAGCGACCCTTCCTTGGGTTTCTGAGGCAGTATCACTATGGAAGAAAATTGCCCAAACTTTCTTCTGAGGAGTGGCTGGTGTGTTTGAACCTCCAGCCTTCTGGTTAGCAGTCAAGTGCCTTAGGCACTATGCTACCAGAACTCCTTTGATAAGTCTTTAGATAAGCATAATTACTTAATTTTTAGTAGGTCCCAGTTATCTAATTTGTCTTCTGTTGCTCCTAGGCATTTGGAGTTGTTTTGGTATTCTATTACTGAAAAAAAAATTATATCCCATATTTTTGTCCATATATTATCTTCCAGGAATTTTGTAATTTTACCTTTAACTTTAAGGCCTCTGATCCATTTTAAGATAATTTTTGTGTATGGTGTCAGGCACAGATATTGTTTAATTTTTCTGCAACTGGATATACAGTTTTGCCAGCATCATTTGTTAAAGAGACTGTTCCTTCCCTATTGAATGGACTTTGACCCATTGTTGAAAATTAGCTCCACATATATGAATTTATTTCTGGATTATCAATTCTGTTTCACTGATTTATGTGTCTGTCATTGAACCAGTATAAGCCTGCTTAAATACTGTGGCTGTGTACTATGTTTTGACATTGGGAAGAGTGAGGTCTCCTACTTTGTTTTTCTCCTTTGAAATTGGATTGGCTAGTCAGTGCCTCTTTCCTTTCCAAAGTTGTTGATAACAATATACATTTTTCATTTCTGAAAAGATAGTTGTTGAAATTTGGATTGAGATTACATTATGTCTATAAGTAATTTTGGATACTTTTGACATTTTCACAATGTTCATCTTCCAATACATGAGTGTGGAATACATTTCCATTTATGTAAGTTTCATTTAGCTTCTTGCAGTAGTGTTTTACGGTTTTCATTTTACAGATGTTTTACATCACTGGTTAGATGTATTCTTAGGTATTTATTCTTTGGAGGTTATTGTAAATGGTATAGTTTTCTTGATTTACTTTTTAGAAATTTTCTCATTAGTGTAAAGGAACCCAATTGATTTTTGTGTGTTGACCTTGTACCTTGCTACTTTACTGAATCCTTGTATTAAATCCAGTAGCCTGCTTCTCTCTCTTTCTCTCTCTCTCTTTAAACATTTTATTGTGGTTTGGGTGAAGGTTTATAGAAAAAAGTAGTTTACCTTTCAACAATTTACATGCATCTTGTTTCATGACTTTAGTTGTGGTCCTGTCAGTGTAACAGTACTCTTCACACTTCCTCTTGGGTTTCCAGTTTCCATTCTTCATTCTTTCCTAGCCCCCATCCACCACCTTCTGAACTTTGTTTTTGGGTATGTGCTGCACTTTTGGTCTTGCATAATTGATTATCCTGAGGAATATGTTCCTCACACATGTTGTTTGTTCATGTTATAGGTCTCTCTACTGTTTGGCTGAAATGTTATCCTTAGGTGTGGGTGTAGTTCCAGTTTGAAGGTTATCTAAGGGCCACAGTCCTGGGGGCTCCACTAGTCTCTATCAGAACAGTAAGTCTGGTCTTCTTTATGATTTTGAATTTTGCTCTACATTTTTTCTCCCATTCTGTTCAGGAATCTCTATTATCTTAATCAGAGTGGTTGGCAGTGGTAGCTAGGCACCATCTAGTTCTTCTGGTCTCAGGCTAGTGGAGGCTGTGGGTCACATGGTCCATTTGTCCTTTGGACTAATTATTGCCTTGAGACTTGATTTTATTCACTCTTCTTTGCTCCAGACAGTGAGATACCAATAGTTGCATCTTAGATGGTGGCTCACAAGTTCTTAAGACTCAAGTTGCTGCTCATCAGAGTAGGACATGGAACATTTTCTTTGGGGACTATGTTATGCTATTGACCTAGATGTCCTCTGAAACTGTGTCTCTAAGCCCTCAAGCCCAGTGTCTCGGTTCCTCAAGTTTTTTTTTTTTTGGTTATGGCAAAGAAGTTTTCTCACTTTTGCCCTCTGTATGCTTTACTGTCTACAAGGATCAATTTGTAGTACCAACAAATTACAACAGGGAGGCCAGGAAGAAAGCAAGGCAGTGTGGTGGGTTTTGGAGCGGCTGAGGGAAGCCAAGAAGGAAGAAAGCTGGGGCAGTGGGTTTGGAGTGGCTGAAGGAGACCAGGAAATGATCAGAGCAGTTTGAAACAGGCAACGGAGATGAACTAGTCTGTCAGTTTGTTGTACTGTGGCAATTGCTAAGATATACTTGGAAGAAGGAAAAGCCTATTGACTTCTCAAATAATTGGCCAGTGAAAACCTTATGAATAGCCCCATCTGATATATTATTGGAAAACTTTATGAATAGCCCTGAAATATTGTCCAATATAGTGCCAGAACAAGAGTCCCTCAGGTCAGAAGGGCCTCAAAATATGATGGGGGAAGAGCTACCTCCTAAGAATAGAGCTGGCCTTAATGATGTGCACAGAGAAAAGGCTTTTGGGACCACCATTTGCTGATGTGGCATGACTCAAGATAACAAGAAAAAGATGCAAACATCCATTATTTGGAAAATGGAATGTATGAAGTATGACTCTAGGAAAATTGGAATGTATCAGAAATGAAATAGAATACATAAAGGTCAATATCCTAGGCATTAATGAGCTGAAATGGACTAGTTTTGGCCATTTTGAATCAGACCATCATATGATCTATTATGCCGGGAATGACAAATTGAAGAGGAATGGCATGGTATTCATCATCACAAAGAATGTATCAAGATCTATCCTGAAGTACAATGCTGTCAGTGATAGGATAATATCCATATGCCTGCAAGGAAGACCAATTAATACTACCATTATTCAAATTTAGCTACCAACCACCAAAGCCAAAGATGAGGAAATTGAAGATTTCTACCAACTTCTGTATTGTGAAATTGATCAAACATATAATGAAGATGTGTTGATTATCACTGGTGACTGGAATGCAAAAGTTAGAAACAAAAAAGAATCACTGGTAGGTGGAAAATATGGCCTTGGTAATAGAAATGTTGCTGGAGATCACATGATGGAATTTTGCAAGACCAAGGACTTACTCATTGCAAATATATTTTTTTTTCAACAACACAAATGGTGGCTATGTACGTGGACTTGGCCAAATGGAGTACACATAATCAGATTGACTATATCTGTGGCAAGAGGAGATGGAAAAGCTTGATATCTTCAGCCAAAAGAAGACCAGGAGTTGATTGTAGAATAGACCATCAACTACTCATACACAAGTTCAAGTTCAAGTTCAAGTTGAAGACAATTAAAACAAGTCCATGAGAGCCAAAATATGATCTTGATTATATCTCTCCTGAATTTAAGAATCAGCTAAATACATTTGATGAACTGAACACCAAAGACCTAAAACTAGAGGAATTATGGGATGACATCAAGAAGATCATCCATGAAGAAAGCAAAAGGTCATTAAAAAGTCAGGAAAGGAACAGGAAAGTGACCTGTAGCCCACACGTTAGTTCCGTCTAGCATCTTAGTGCAGAAAAACTAGGTGCAGCAGTTTGAAGCGGGGATTCTGGAGCTCTGAGCAGCTCATTAAGTTAGAGAATGCCAAACTCAGGGGAGTAGGAGTAGAAAAAGGGAGAGGCAGTGTAACTAACTGGAAAGAATAAAAAATAGGGGAACCTGCCCTGAGGAAAACCAACCGGCCAATGAGACAGGGCATTGTAGGGCTGCCTGGGGCAGTGGAGAGAAGGCAGCAGAGGACCTGCAGTCACTCCATATATCTACTTTCAGCACCTACTTTTATTGGTAAACTTAGGACCACAGAGAGGGAGCAGCAGAGACCCCTCTGGCTCCGGGTGCTGCTGAATTGGGAGTAGAAAGGGAAGCTCACTGCAACTGGGCAGACCTTGGGACAAACCCTCAATGAGGGTAAGGGCAGCTATTACAGGAAAGCTTTTTGGCACAGAGGGTCATGGAGTATGGGGTTTTTGTGGCTGTTTGAATCTGGTGGAAAGTGTTGCCTCCCTAACCATTGGGGTCTTTGCTGAACTTGAGCTGCAGGCCTGTGAGTAACAATATAACACCATCATTAGCAGCCTACTCAAAGCCCTGGGAATGGCTACTCGTGCCTTGGAGCATTTTTTCCCCTCTTTTCTTCCTCCTTTCCCTGACTCTCCCCTGAAAAACCACATTAAACCACCACAACACCTGCCAGCTAGAATCCTAAACCTTCTTCATGACAAACAGAGACCTGCATCTACATCTACACAGTGATTCCATCATCACAAAGAAAACTGCAGAGCAACCCAGTACACCTGAATAAAAAAGAAAAAAAGAAAAAGAAAAACAGCTCTTTTATTAAATCATAAAATCAAGATAAAACAAATCAATACATAACAGTTAAAAACAACTTCAAAATGTCCAGGAAAAAAAAAAAAAAA
>NW_006921615.1:12099213-12102463 GCF_000298275.1 Orycteropus afer afer
CTATGGGGAGGAAGTGGGAGGGAAGCTGTTGCATTGTGGTAAACTGTGGTCAATGCCATGAAACAAAGTATATGTGAACTGCTGTATGGAAAGTGAATTTGCTCTGTAAATCTTCTCCCCAATCACAATTAAAAAAAAAAAAAAAAAGAAACACTCAAAATAAGACCATAAAACATTGTACACTAAAAAACAAGGAAGTCAATCTGCACATGGCAACAACAATTAACCAAATAGAGGGAATAAAGTTCTAGGTCTAAAACTTCCAAATGGATTTAAAGTAATGGCTTGCTGTGTGGTTTGGTAACATCAGACTGTGCCATTTTACTTGTCAGTCTTGGGCTTTTTTGCCTCAGCAGCCAGCAGCTGCCTTAGTGAAGAGATGCCACTAGCTTCAGTGGGCCAGGAGCAAGAAGTAGAGCTGAAACCCAAGGTCAAGGAGCTTTCACACAGCCCCTAGAGCCTGGCCTTTTGAATTTGGAATTAAAGTCTCCAACCTGTAAGAGAATAAATTCCTGTTTATTAAGGCCATCCCACTTGTGGTATATTCTTGACACTAGATAACCAGAAGAATAGGAGTCCTAATTTATGGCATAAACAGACTATCAAACATAACCGAGAATGGACAGGAGGTAGAAGAAAAACTAGATGACTGGGACCCTTTAAAAATTAAATTTTTATGTGCATCGAAAGTCTTCATCAAAAAGGTAAAAAGAGAAGCTACAGATTGGGAAAAAATAGTTGCCTATGACATATCCGACAAAGGACTTATCTCCAAAATCTATAGAAAACTTCAACACCTCAACACCAAAAAGACAAAGAGTACAATTTAAAAATAGGCAAGAGACATAAACAGACACTTCACTAAAGACTATATGCTGGTGGTCAACAAACACATGACAAATTGCTCCATGATCTTTAGTCATCAGAGAGATGCAAATCAAAACAATGATGAGATATCATCACACACCAGCAATAATAGCAAAGTTCAACAGGACAGAAAATAACAAATGCTGGCAAGGTTGCAAAGAGATTGGAACGTTTATACACTGATGGTGGGATTGTAAAATGGTACAACCATTGTGGCAAAAGACATAGCATTTCCTTTAAGAACTGAAAATAGAAATATCACTTGATCCAGCAATTCCATTACTAGGAATATATTCTAAAGTGAGAGGCAGGATATGAACAGACATATGCACACCTATGTTCAGCACAGCACAATTCACTATAGCAAAGAGATGGAAACAACCTAAAAGCCCATCAACAGATGAATGGATAACCAAATTATGGTATATTCACACAATGGAATACTATGCTACATTAAAGAACAATGAAGGATACACGAATCATTTCACAATGTGGATGAGCCTGGAGGACATTATGCTGAATGAAATAAGTCAGTCACAGAAGGACAAATATTGTATGAGCCTATTACTGTAAAAAGATGAGGAATAGATTGCTTAAGAAAGGGAACTCACTTTGTAAGTTACCAGGGTGGAGAGTGAAGGGGAGGGAATAATTTGGGGCTAGTTGAGGGCCACATGCTGAGGTGGGTAAGGGGAGGGATGGTATGGAAAGAGTCTGTGACCACCATGATAACATTGGGGAAAGGGAGGACACCGAATTGTGCACATAAGATATAGACGAGAGAGGCTAATACCAGTATATGTACAATACTGCATTACCATTAACGCCAAACACCAGGCTACAGACAAACAAATAAACATCGGAGAAGATCAGATGGGGCTCAAAAAATAAATAAATAAATAAAAACCATGGCCGTGGAGTCAGATCCGACTCATACTGACCCCTCCTTGGGTTGCTGAGGTGGTATCACTATGGAAGTAGATTGCCCAACCTTCCTTCTGGGAAGTGGCTCGTGGGTTTGAACCTCCAGCCTTCTGGTTAACAGTCAAATGCCTTAGGCACTATGCCAGCAGAGCCCCTGGATAGGGCTCAGTGAACAGGATTATACCTAGACCAAGGATAGTTGCACCTGAAGCTAATCTTGCACAGATACCAGTGATACAAAATACCCACAATCCTTACAGAAACAACAGAAGACAGACATAGAGAAATCCCTGACAGACAGTCAGACACTGTGGGAGAGAGAGCCAAGAGATCTACCAACTCAGGACAATAGTATTGGGGGACAGCAGAATCAACTGGCACAACAAAATACATAAAAATCTTGTTCCACAACCTACATTGGTGAGTAGTGACTGGGGTCTTAGAAGCTTTTGATTGGCTATCTAAGATGCAGCTAATGGTCTCCTATCATTGGAAGCAAAAAAGAGTCCAAAAACCAAGGTCACTTGGAAGCAATCACCCCTAGGACATGATGGACCTCAAGACTAGAAGAACTAGATGGTACCTGGCTACCAATGACAACCACCTGGGAAAGGATCAAACCTGGAGATCCTGGATAGAGTGGGTGGAAAAACATGGAACAATATCTGAAAACACAATAATAATCAGAATTATTGGTCTGATGGAGTCTGATGTGACCCCCAATACTATGGCCCTGGGATGCACTTCAGGCCTAGAATAAAACTCACTCCCAAGGGCTGGCTTTCAGCCCAATAATAAAAAAGACATACAGGCAGACCACTCAACCTAGGGTAATGCACCCACATACTCTAGAGAGATGCATCCCTTGGAGCATTTGACCTTGTGGCACCAGAGGGGCAACATTTGCAAGGAGGAAAGGCAGGACACTCGGGAGTGCCTAACTATGAGGGTTACAGGATGAGGAGGTACTGGGAAGGGAGGGGAGGAGAGTGGGTTAGGGTTGGGGATGATATTGGGGAGTGAAACCAAATATACATGAAATGTTGAATGTAAAACAAACTCTGCTCTGTAAATTTGCACCTAAAACACAATAAAAAATAAAATAAAACCAATCTATATTTATTAATGAGGCTGGCGGTTCAAAGCCACCAGCCACTCCTTGGAAGGAAGGTTGGGCAATAAAAGACAGGAAAGGAAGAACAAACCAAAATGGATGTCAGAAGAGACCCTGAAACTTGCCCTCAAATGGAGAGTGGCTAAAAGAAATGGAAGAAATGACAAGATAACAGAACTGTACAGAAGATTTCAAAGAGAAGCTCTAAAAGACAAAGTCAATTATTATAATGAAATGTGCAAAGAACTGGAGTTTAAATACCAAAAGAGAAGAACACACTTAGCATTTCTTATGCTGAAAGAACTGAGGAAAAATTTAAGGGTCGAGTTGCAATATTGAAAGATT
>NW_006921615.1:12102612-12103779 GCF_000298275.1 Orycteropus afer afer
AAAAAAAAAAAAAAAAACAGGCAACCATAAAACAAAGAAAAAGACAGGATAAGGCAATATAATAAAATTTCAAACAAAGGAAGGAATAGAATTATCCAAGAAGGAATTTAGAAGATATGTTTATAGAACTCTACAAGAGCTCAGGGAAACCCCAAATAGGATCAAGGAGAGCATGGACAGTGCCCTGGAAGAACTCAGGAAAACCATTCAAGAACAAAATAACAAGATTAATACATAATCAGAAGTCATACAAAAACAGCAGTTAGAAATCCAGAGGATGAATACCAAAATTACAGACTTACATGACACAGTGGAAGCATAAAAGAATAGGCTAGAACTGGCTGAAGAATGTATTTCCCAACTAGTAGATAAATCCCTTGACACCAGCCTGTATGAAGAAAAATCAGAACAAAGATTTAAGAGAAATGAAGAGAAATGAAGATTTACATGGGACAACATGAAAAGAAACAACATATACCTCATTGGAATTCCAGAACAAGAAGAGGAAAAAAAAAAAAAACACTGAGAAAATTGTGCAAGACTTACTAACAGAACACTTCCCCCATATCATGAAGGAAGAAAAATTATTTGTGCAAGAAGCTCAAAGAGCCCCCTACAGGATAAATACCAAGAGAAAAACACCAAGACATATCATAATCAAGCTCTCCAAAACCAAAGACAAAGAAAGAACCATGTGAGCTGCCCAAGACAAAAGAAATATTTCTTTTAAAAACCAAACAGGCTGGGTTCTGATTACTCAGCAGAAAACATGCAGGCAAGAAGGCAGTGGAACGGCATATGTAAAACACTGAAGGAAAAGAACATCCAACCAAGAATCCTATATCCAGCCAAACTGTCCATCAAATATGAGGGTGAAATCAAGACATTCTCAAACAGAAATCAAGGGATTTTGTGAAAACCAGATCAACCCTACAAGAAATGCTTAAGGAAGTCCTTTCAGTAGAGAACTCACAACAGAAAACAACAAAATCAGGACACATGTCATCAACACTAAAACCAAATCAGAAATAAACACTCAGACACTACAGAGGTGTGGTCGGCAAGATGGCGGACTAGGAAGAAAGACTGCACAGACCCTCTTCAACAAAGAAAAGGGAAACCAATTAACACAGACACAGAAGATAATCTTGGACCCCTGAGCCTTGA
>NW_006921615.1:12111179-12130421 GCF_000298275.1 Orycteropus afer afer
ATGTTCATCCATTTCAGGAGGTGGGATATGATCAATAACCAGTGGTATTGAAGGAAGGATTTGAAGCTGCTTTGAAATAATTGGTAAGAAACAAAGCTCCAGGAATTGATGGAATACCAATTGAGATGTTCCAACAAATGCATGCCATGCTTCAAGCATTCACTCGGCTATGCCAAGCGATTTGGAAGACAGCTCCCTGGCCAAGTGACTGGAAAAGATCCACATTTGTACCCACTCCAAAGGAAGGTGATCCCAGAGAATGCGGGAATTATCAAACAGTATCATTGATATCACACACAAGTAAAATCTTGCTGAAGATAATTCAAAACAAGTTTCACCTGTATATTGACAGAGAACTTCCAGAAACACAAACTAGATACAGAACAGGACATGGAATGAGGGATATCATTGCTGATGTCAGATGGATCTTGGCTCAAAGCAAAGAATACCAGAAAGATGTTGACTTATGTTTTGACTATGCAAAAACGTTTGATTGCCTGGATCATAACAAACTGTGGATAACAGTGAGAAGAATGGGAATTCTAGAACACTTAATTATACTCATGAGGAACCTGCACATAGACCAGGAGGCTGTCATTTGAACAGAACAAGGGGGTACTATATGGTTTAAAATCAAGAAGGGAGTATGTCAGGGTTGTATTCTCTCACCATACTTATTCAGTCTGTATGCTGAGCAAATAATCTGAGAAGGTGGACTATGTGAACAAAAATGTGACATCTGGATTGGAGGAAGGCTCATTAACAATCTGAGGTATGCAGACAACACAACTTTGCTGAAAGTGAGGATGACTTGAAGCATTTACTGATGAAGATTGAAGACTACAGTCTGCAGTATGGAGTGTATCTCAATATAAAGAAAAGAAAAATCCTCACAACTGGACCAATAAGCAGAATCACAATAAATGGAGAAAATAATGAAATTGTCAAAGACTTCATATTACTTGGTTCTACAATCAACACCAATGGAAGCCACAGTAAAGACATCAGATGAAGTATTGCATTGGGCAATTCTGCTGCAAAAGACCTCTTTCAAAGATATCTCCTTAAAGACTAAGGTGCGCCTCACCCAAGCTATGGTATTTTCAATTGCCTCATATGCATGTAAGAGCTGGACAATGAATAAGGAAGACTAAAGAAGAGTTGTAGGAGCTCTGGTAGCATAGGGACTAAGGCACTTGACTGCTAACTAGAAGGCTGGTGGTTCAAACCCGCCAGCCACTCCTAGGAAGGAAGGTTGGGCAATCCTACTTCTGTAGTGATACTGCCTCGGAAACCCGAGGAGGGGTCGCTGTGCATCGCAGGCCGACTCGACAGCAAATAACAACAACAAAGAAGAGTCGATGCTTTTGAGATGTGGTGTGGGTGAAGAATAGTGAAAGTACCATGGGCTGCTAAAAGAACTAACCAAATCTGTCCTGGAAGAGGTACAGCTGGAATGCTCCTTGGAAGTAAAAATGGCCAGAGTTCGTCTCACCTACTTTGGTCATGTTGACAGAAGGAACCATTCTCTAGAGAAGGATATCATGCTTGGTAAAATGAGGGTCAATGAAAAAGGGGAAGGCCCTTGGCAAGGTGATTTGACACTGTGGCTGCAATGATGGGCTCAGGTATAGCAGACATCATGAGGACGGCATAGGGCCAGACATGTTTCGTTCTGTTGTACATAAAGTCGCTGTGAGTCAGAGATTACTCAATACTACCTAACAACAACTAAAACAACAAATAACAACAACAAAAAAAATTTCACTGACATCAAGTCGGTTCTGACTCATAGCCCCCATTAGGTTTCTGAGGCTGTAAATCTTTTTGGGAGTAGATTTCCCCATTTTCTTCCTATGGAGCAGCTGGTGGGTTTGAACCATTGTTCTGTTTAGGAGCCAAAATGCCATATTCACTATCCCAACAAAGCTCCTTACATACAAACACATATGCCAAAATCCCCTACCATACCTATATACTCTTGGGTTTACTCCTATATGCCATTCCACACTTATTCAGCTTGTATGTCTATCTATGTATCTATCCACTTATAAATTATTGTTTGTTATTCCTATTAGCTTTCTCATAGAACTGTTTGTAATTTTTTATATTTAGATCATGTCATCTACAAAGAGAGGCAGTTTTATGTCTTCCTTTCTAATTTGGATATGTTCTGTGGCACTTTCTTGCCTTACTGCTTTGGCTAGATATTCCAGTATAACATTGAATAACAGTGCTGATAGTAGGCATCCTTGTCTCATCTCTGTTCTTAAAGGAAGGCTCTCAGTTTTTCTCCTTTGAAGATAATGTTGGGGGATGATTTTGCATACATGCATTTAATTCTGTTGAGGTATTTCCCTTATATTCCTGTTTTGTTGGGGTTTTTTTTTATTAGGAAAGAGTGTTGGATTTTATCAGATGTCTTTTCTGCATCAGGAGCTCTGGTAGTATAATGTCTAAGGCATTTGGCTGCTGACCAGAGGGCTGGCAGTTCAAAACCAACCAGCCACTCCTCAGAAGAAAGGTTGGGTAATCTACTTCCATAGTGATACTGCCTCAGAAGCCCAAGGTAGGGTCTCTATGAGTCGGGTCCTACTCAACTGCAGTGAGTTTGGGTTTGTTTTATTTTGTTTTGTTTCTCTGCATCAATTGAGATTATCATGTGATTCTTTCACTTTGTTTGCTTTATGTGGTGAATTACATTAATTGATTTACTAATGCAGAACCACCTTTGCATTGTTGGTATGAATCCCACCTAATCATTATGTATTTCTTTTTCTCTCATTAATATTTTTATTTATATTGTGCTTTGGGTGCAAATTTAAGGGAGCTTTGGTGGCGTAGTGCCTAAGGCATTTGACTTCTAACCAAAAGGCTAGTGGTTCAAATCCACCAGCCACTCCTCAGAAGAAATATTGGGCAATCTACTTCCATAGAGATTACACCTCGGGAACCCAAGGAGGGGTTGCTATGAGTTAGGACCAACTCGACAGCAGTGAGTTTTGTTTTGGTTGGGTATAAATTTACATAACAAACTTGTTTTATATTCAACAGTTTATGTACATCTGATTTCACAGGCTCAGATACTGTCCCAAACCATAAAAACTCTCCTCCTCTCTCTTCCCTGTGACCACCTCCTCCCTGTGCCCTTATTATCTATGCATTCCTGTCTGTCCAGCTTTCCCTCTATGTGACTGCTATCCCCTGGTGTCTCATGGTTGATTGATTCAAGGGGTGCATCTCCCTAGAGTAGATGCATGCATCAACCTGGGGTAGGTGTGCTGTACGTAGGTCTTTCTGCTGTTGAGCTGAGAGCCAATCCGTGTAAGTGAGGCCATTTCTAGGCCCAAAGGGTAATCTGGGGCCAAAGTCTTGGGAATTCCACCAGTCTCTTTCTGACCAGTAATTCTGGTCATTTTTGTGTTTTTGAATTTTGTTCCACATTTTCCCTCCCACTCAACATGGGGTCTTCAGATTTGATCCCTTTCTGAGCGGTTGGCATTGGTAGCTTGGCACCATCTAGTTCTTCTGGTCTCAGGTGGTGGAGGCTGAGGTCCTCAGGGTCAATCTTATCTTTGGACTAATTGTTTCCAGATGACTTTGATTTTCTTCACTCTTCTTTGCCCAGAGGAGAGGAGACCAATAGTTGCATCTTAGATGGCCACTCAAAAGCTTACCCCAATTGCTACTTACCAAGATAGGTTGTAGAACAAAATTTTTATGAACTACGTGTGTCAATTGAGTTTGATGTCCCCTGAGACTATGGTCCTGAGCTCCCAGGCCTGATGATTCTCTCTCACAAGATGTTTGGTTGTCTTTGAGAAGTTACTCCAACTCTGTCTTCTGTTGCTTCTGTAATGTATTTTGTACATTACAATTTTGTAGCACAAGTGCATATGTAAGATTATCTTCAGCCAAATCTATCCTTGGTCTAGAGTGTATTCCTGTTTATCTAACCCCACCTGGTCTTCTCTCCTGTCTGTGCATTAATCTGTAGCCTGGTATTTGATGCTAGTGATACTTAAGTCTTGTGCAAGTAATGGTATTTGCCTCTGTTGTCTACATATTTTGTGTACATTTCAGTGTCTTTCCTTTTCCCAGTACTATCATGCTGGTCACATATTCTTTCCATACTGTTCCACCCCTCACTCAAATCAACATGTGACCCCAAAATAGTCTGAGATTTTCTGTCCCTTTCCCTCCCATCTCTGGTAACCAACAAAGTGAGTTTCTTTCCCTGACTTTTTACAATAATGGGCTCATACAGCATTTGTCCTGTGATTGACTTATTTCACTCAGCATAATGTCCTCTAAATTCATCCATGTTGCAAGATGATTCATGTATTCTTCATTATTCTTTAATGTTGCAAAGTATTCTATTGTGAGAATGTACCATAGTTTGATTATCCAATCATCTGTTGATGGGCATTTAGGTTGTTTCTATCTCTTTGCTATAGTGAATTGTGCTGCAGTGAACATGGGTATGCGTATGTCTGTTCATGTTCTGTGTCTCACTTCTTTAGGATATATTCCTAGTAATAGAATTACTGGGTCAAATGGGATTTCAATTTTCAGTTTTCTAAGGGAACACCATACCATTTTCCCCAATGTTTGCTCCATTTTATAATCCCACCAGCAGTGTATAAGAGTTCATTCTCTCCACAGCCTCTCCAGCACTTGTTATTTACTGTCTTGTTGAACTTTGCTATTATTTCTGGAGTAAGATGATATCTCGTTGTTTTGATTTGCATCTTTCTAATGGCTAATTATCATGAGCATTTCCTCCTGTTTGTTGGCTGCAAGTATATCGTCTTTAGTGAAGTGTCTGTTCATTTCCTTTGCCTGTTTTTGCATTGGATTGTTGGTCTTTTTGGTGTTGACGTGTTGAAGTTTTCTATAAATTTTGGAGATAAGTCCCTTGCCAGGTATGTCGTAGCCATTTTCCTCCTCCCCAATCTGTATGTTCTCTTTTTACTCTTTTGGAGAAGTCTCCAGATGCACAGAAGTTAATTATTAAAAGGTCCCAGTCATCTAGTTTCTCTTCCACTGCCTGTGCATTTTAGGTTATGCTTGTTGTTGTTGTTTTTATGTGCCGTCGAGTCCGCCCCGACTCATAGCGACCCCTCCTTGGGTTTCCGAGGCAATATCACTACGGAAGTAGGATTGCCCAACCTTTCTTCCTTCCGAGTGGCTGGTGGTTATTGGTAGGTTATGCTTAACAGTCTGTTTATGCTGTAAATTGGGAGCTCTGGTGGTGTAGTGCATAAGGCATTTGACTGGTAGTCAGAAGGCTGGCAGTTCAAACCCACCAGCCACTTGTTGGAAGGAAGATTGGACAATCTACTTACCTAGACATACTGCTTCGGAAACCAAAGGAAGGATTGCTATGAGATGAATCAACTTGATGGCAGTATTTTTCCCCCTATTTATTTTTGATGAGATTTATAGTTTTGGGTTTTACATTTAAGCCATTGATCCAACTTGAGTTCATCGTATGATTTTTTAAATATGCTGCTGCTGAACTCTGTTGGCTAGAATTTTTGCATCTATATTCATTAGGGATATTAGCCTGTGATTTTCCTTTTTTGCGGTGTCTGACTGGTTTGGAATCAGGATTATGGTAGCTTCATAGAATGAGGTATGGGATAGTCCTCCCTTTTCAATGTTTTAGTAGAGTGAGTAAAATTGGTGTGAGCTCTTCTCTGAATGTTTGGTAAAATTGTGCAGTAAAGCCATATCAGCTAGCATTTATTTTTGTCGGGAGTCTTTTGATATCCTCAGTTTCTTCTGGTTATGTGTCTGTTTAGATTTTCCACCTCTATTTTTGTTACAATAGGTAGATTGTGTGTTTCTAGAAATTTGTAAATTGTAAATTTCTTGTACGTCTTAAAATTTGAGTGAATTTTATTCTATTATGATCCTCATGTCAGTTGAAACTACTATAGTGTCTACCATTTTATTCCTTATTTTAGTTATTTACATCTTCTTATTTTTTTCCATTGTCATTTTGGTCAGTGGTTTGTCTACTTTATTGATCCTTTCAAAGAACCAGTTTCTAGTTTTGTTGATTTTTTCTTTTGTTTTTCTCTTTTGTATTTATTTCTGCTCTGATTTTTATTATTTCCTTTCTTCTGGTAGCTTTGGTCTTCTTTTGTACTCCATTATACATGTGAGTTGCTGGTTTAACTCATTGATTTTGGACGGTTTTTCTTTGTTAATGTAAGTATTCATAGTGCCTAAGGCACTTGATTGCTAACCAAAAGGCTGGCGGTTCAAACCCACGGAAGGAAGATGGGGCAATCTACTTCCACAGTGATACTGCCTCGGAAACCCAAGGAGGGATCGCTATGAGTCAGGTCCGACTCGATGGCACATAACGACAACAGCAACAAAATTTATTACTATAAATTTCCCTCTGAGCACTGCTTTTGCTGTATCCCATAGGTTTTGGTATGCTGTGTTTTCGTTCTCATTCACCTCTAAGTATTTTTTTAATTTCAGTTTTGAGTTTTTCTATTACCCAATAGTTTGTCAGTAATGTCTTATTTAGTTTCCATGTAATTATTTTCCTTGCTCTTCCTTTTATTGATTTCTAGTTTCACACTGTTATGATCAGAGAAGATGCTTTGTATAATTTCAATCTTTTAAAATGTATTGAGTTTGCTTTGTGGCCTAAAATATGGTCTGTTCTGGAGAATGTTTCATGCACATTAGAAAAGAAGGTGTATCATTCCACTGTCAGGAAGTATGTTCTATAAATATGTCTGTGAGTCCAGTTGGTTGATGATGTTGTTTAAGTCTTATGTATCTCTGTGCTTTTTTCCCCAATTGTTCTGCAATCATGAAAAGTGGTGTGTGAAAATCTACTGCTATTAGTGTGGATCTATTTCTGTCTTGAATTCTGTTAAGGTTTGCTTTATAAATTTTGGAGCTCTAGCATTTTGTGCATTGTTGTTGTTGTTGTTGTTGTTATATGCCGTCGAGTCAGCCCTGACTCATAGCGACCCCTCCTTGGGTTTCCGAGACAGTTATCACTACGGAAGTAGGATTGCCCAACCTTCCTTCCATAAGTATTTATAATTGTTATGTTTTTAAGCAAGTTGAACTTTAATCATTATATAGTGTCCTTCTTTGTCTCTTACAATGCTGTTTTACTTAAAGTCCAGTTTGTCAGATATTAATGTTGCCACTCTTTCCATACTTTGATTTCTGTTTGTTTGGTGTATTCTTTCTATCCTTTGATTTGTAAACTGCTTGTGTCTTTGTATCTAATGTGTGTCTCTTGCAGGGAGCTTATTAATGAGTCTTTCTTTTTTA
This sequence comes from Orycteropus afer afer, assembly GCF_000298275.1. Classification (NCBI taxonomy): domain Eukaryota; kingdom Metazoa; phylum Chordata; class Mammalia; order Tubulidentata; family Orycteropodidae; genus Orycteropus; species Orycteropus afer. The sequence goes on from NW_006921615.1 coordinate 12,118,497, forward strand.
AAAAAATTTAATCCATTCTGTCACTCTCTGCCTCTTAACTGGTGTATTTAATTCTTTGCATCCAATGTGATTATTGATAAGTATGGATTTACTGGTGCCATTTTGTTATACTTTGTGTGTGATGTTAATAGTTTCTTTGTTCTTCTTTACTTTCTCTGTGGAGGTTTATTATTTTTGCTTATTGATTTTCTTTTTCTTCCATTAGTTCTTGTTGTTTTTGTGTTTACTGAGTCTTTTTGGTTTTCTTCTTTGTTTTGGTGAGTAGACTTATGACTTACCCTGAAGCTTACATTTATCATGTTAAATTTAAAACATATGCTATATCTTGAGATCATCTTGACTTCTGCTCCACATGGAACTTCTATAACAACGTCATTTACTTCCCCCTTTTTGAAGTTGTCATTTATATTATTATATCTTTAGTTCCCTTTAATCAGTTATATAGGTTTATTTTATTTTTAATGCCTTTTATCTGGCTTGATCAAGTTCTGTATTTAATAATCTGGGATCCAAGGTTGTCATTTATATCTGTGTTACATTTTCCCTAGTTTTTAAAATTGAGGATGTTTATGATGCAACTACCTAAACCATCATCTTTAACTAGCTCCCTTCTATGATATTTTACTAAATGGTGGGTCAAATATTCCAGAAAGGCAAATTATCTCTCTGTTTCCCTGCAACAGAACCTAAAATCCCAATTATTAAGGACTTGGTTTCCCATTATACATGTATATATTGCTGTTGTTGTTGTTAGGTGTCATCAAGTTGGTTCTGTTGCATAGTGACCACAAAATAACAGTGATATAGTTACAACAGAACAAAACACTACCCAGTATTATGCCATCTTCACAGTTATTGCCATGATGGAGTCCGTTGTAGTAGACACTGTCAATCCATCTTGTTGAAGGTCTTCCTCTTTTTTGCTGACCCTCTACTTTAGCAAGGATGATGTCCTTCTCTCTTGGTAACATGTCTCCAGCACAGGAGACAAAGTCTTGCCATCCTCACTTCTAAGGAGTATTCTGGATATACTTCTTTGAAGACTTATTTGTTGGTTTTACTGGCAATCCACAAGTATAATCAGTATTCTTCAGCAACACCAAAATTAAAGGCACCAATTCTTCTTAGGTCTTCCTTATTCATTCTCCAGCTTTTGCATGCATATGAGGTATTGAGAGTATCATGGCTAGGGGCAGGCAAATCTTTGCCTTCAAGGTGACATCTTAGTTTTTTAACACTTGATAGAAGTTTTAGCAGCAGATTTTCCCAGTGCAATATATTGTTTGACTTCTTAATTGCTGCTTCCATGGACATTGATTATGGATCCAAGTAAAATGAAATCTTTTACAACTTAAGTATTTGCTGAATTTATCATGATGTTGCTTATTGGGAAGGCTGTGAGGATTCTTGTTTTCTTTAAGTTGAGGTGTAATCTATACTGAAGGCTGCAGTCTTTTATCTTCATCAGTAAGTACTTAAAATCCTCTTCTCTTTCAGCAAGCAAGGTTATATGATCTGCATATTGCAGGTTGTTAATGAGCCTTCCTGCAATCCTGATTCTGCATTCTTTTTCATATAAGTCCATTTTCTCAGATTATTTGCTCATCATAGAGATTGAGTAAGCATGGTGAAATGACACGATTCTGATATATATCTTTTGTGATTTAATAGCAAATATACATGAGAAATATCTCAAATAATTTTATTTGAGTAATATGAGTTCACTGTATATGCTGCAACATGAGGAAGCCAATATATAGTAACATTTCCCTGACACTTATTAGTCTTGACCTACCATTGCCATTCTGGAGGTGGATTCTTAGTGCTGCTGTCTAATTGCTGTCCACAATTCCATGAGTGGGTGGCTTTAAAAGAACAGAACTTTAGTTTCTCACGGTTCTGGAGGCTAAATGTTCGAGTCAGGGTTTCTGCCATTTTTGATTTCTTCTTTGCTAGTAGCCTCTGGCATTTCTTGGTTCTTGGTGATCCTCACATGGCATCTGTTTTACCCAGAATATTCTTGCTTGCCTCTGAGTGTAATCTGCTCTTTTAAGACTTTAGATGTGATTCATTTTGGGACATACTCTACACTGATATAGTCTCATAACATACCATGAAAACCTCATTTCTAAACAGGACTACATCCACAGGTGTAAGGGATAGGATTCTAACATCGATTTGGGGTGACACAGTTCAATCCAAAACAGGTGGTTTAGAACATACTGGAATGGAAGAAAAACTTCATTCCTTCTCATTTTCCCTAGACACACAGGTGAAAATCAGTTTGGTTTTCTGCTTCTATATCAAACATTTTCAGTTTCAATACCTGGCTTTACCCAGTGTGGAGAAACATCTTAGTCATGGTAAATGAAGGATAAAGCAGCTTCAGGAGAAAATTTTATAAATTCAATAACACTGTGGGATCTCCTTCAGACTTAGTTTATATTTTAACATTTAATTTTATACATTAAACAAACCTGTTATTTTGAATTAGAAAGGCATATTTAACCATAAAGTAAGCTAATCTTCACAAAACAAAAGGTAAAAGTACTTACTCCTTTGTACCTCCTCTAAAAAAAATACACAAGTAGGTTCCAATCCATTTCCAAGAGAGAAGTTTTGGAAATAATCAAAATGAGCTATAATGAGATACATGTAGTAGGTAGCATATATTCAAATGAACAATGGTTGTGAGTCTATTATTTTTAATGCTTATTGGTATTAAGGGAGATGCATTATCCATATTATAGTCTCTTTTGCAGTTTACTTACATGAATTGGAAATGAGTAATATGGCATTGTTGGCTACCAAACCATTTGCAGCTGGTTTTCAGGGGAAGGAAACTATACTAGGGAATAGACTAAGTAGTCCATAAGCTCAATAAATGTTTATAGTTCATTATAGTGCAATCAAGTAAGGTAGCCTCTAAGTGTTAATGCAGCATCTAAAAGTGTCTAACTCTCTCCTTAGACACTAGAAGTAACTGGCTCAATAAAATTTAAGAGCAGCAATATCAGAAGCAGAGCTCAATACCTCAGAGTTTTATAAAAGCACTGTCATCATCATCATTGAGGTTTAAATTGAGACCTCAACAGCATCGGTCTAGTGCTTTCTTTGGAAAATAGTGTAACCTTGTGTGAGATTATTTGAAAACTTCAGGAATATGTGTTGGGAAATATGACTTGTAGTGATGGTGACTGAAAAAAAATGTGTATCATAAAGAAATACTGATGGGTGGAAATACAATGATTTAAAAAATAAAGGTAATAATGTGCTTCCAAAGACTTCTAATTTGATAAGAGAATTTACCTTCTAAATAAAGTGATCTATAATAAGTTCTCCTTGTGGTCTTTTAAGATATATTTATCTATTCCTTTACAAAATCCTTGTTCCTCCTCCCCAGCACCCTGTTAGTGTGTAGAGGTAAAATTTCTTAAATCTTTTTATTATTTCCAAGAGCTGCTTTTTGAGCAACATCAAAGATGAAATCACTGACACATGTTCTAAAATCCTAGAAAATATGATTTCAAAACAGTGGAAGGATATCTTCCCAGTCATGAACCACAGATGTCAGATTTTCATGCTGGGGAAAGAGTATGCCTGCTGGAGTATCTAGAGACTGTGATTTACCATAGGAATTGTAGGAAAAGGAACGGAAAAGAAATCTTGGTTCTACTGCAAAATGACTGAACTATCAGGAACATTCCGTGAATAATGAAGAACCATCACTATTTTTGAGCAGAGGAGTAGGATTCTTGAATTTATGTTTTTTTTTCTTTTGAAAGGATAAGAAAAAAACCCAACCTATTCAAGAAGCTATTGTAATTGGCCAGGGATTGGATGTAAATTGTCAAAAGTAGGAGTAGAGAAAAGAGAAAGGAACTGTTTGTGTTTGAAAGTCATTACAGAGATAGACACATTATAAGTTTCTATTGTGTTGGGTATGGAATTGAAGGAGAAGGGATGATAACAGTTAATCCTGAGATTTTTGTTTTGTTTAATAGATACATGATGATGGAATTAAACTATATACATCCATCTATCTATCTACCTATCTATCTATCTGCCATCTATATACACAGACAGAATACAAAAGGAACATGGGCTTTGACAGAGAGATAACAATTTATTTATTAAATAAAATTTAATAAATTTAGTTTTAGATTTGTGTCTTGTTATTATCAGACTCATTTCATATTTTATTAAATATAGAATTATAGAATATTTTATATTTGGAAGGAACTCTGGTGCTGTAGTGGTTAAAGCATTTGGCTGCTAACAAAAAGGTAGGTAGTTCAAACCTGCCAGCTGCTCTGCAGAAGAAAGATGAAGAAGTCTGCTTCTCTAAGGATTTACAGCCTTGAAAAACCAATGGGGGTTGCTATGAGTTGGAATTGACTCAATGGCAATGAGTTTGATTTATGTTTTGGGGGGTTGATATTTAGAGCTGGACAAGATGATCTTGATTTGGGTCTCACTCACTGCCATGGAGTTGGATCTGACTCACAGCGACCCCTCCTTGGGTTTCTGAGGCTGTATCACTATGGAAGTGGATTGCCCAATCTTCCTTCAGGGGAGTGGTTCAAGAATTTGAAAATGTAGACCTGGGAGTCATTTGAATAGAGAATATACTGGCAGTGCCAAGGGATGTAATTATACAATAATAGGACAGAGACTAGAGGTAAGTGGGCTGAGTGTGGAACCCTAGAGAATACACACACTAATGGGATGAGCACAGGAAAGAGACCCAAGCAATACGACAGTGATCAATTTAAACAGTGCCTAACCTAAACCTAACTAACCCTAAATAGTGTCCTGAAAGTGAGATGAGAAAAATTTAAGACGAAATCTCTGATCAATAGTGTAGAATGCTTCAGAAGTCGTATAGGAAAGAGCCTTAGAATAGATAGATCTTGGGAACCAGAATTCAGGACATCATTCATGAGACTGAAATTCAAGGGTCAGTGCTGTAGTAAAGGAGTAGTCAAACTATATTAGGTGAAGTTGCAAAAGTGGAAGCAAGGGCAGAAATTACTTTTCTATGGAATTGGGTGGTAAAGGGAAGGCAGAAGAATTTGCCTTGGGAGAGACATAATGTAAAGATTTATTTGAATGCTAAGGAAAAGTAATCATGAGAAAGTAAAGATTAAAGATAAAAGATACAAGTGAGAAAAGTAAGTCAGTGATGAAGTAATAGAAGATCCAGTTGAATCACTGGAGTTCCATGTAGTACTGGAATAAAACTATCAAGAAAATCTAGAGTTGAAGTTAGTTTATTATACTGTAGTTGGAGACAGAGAGAATTTGAGTTGGGATTAAGAATAATGAGGTCTTATCTGTGCATTTGAATTTCACCCTGACTATAGAACCTAAACCAACCTAGCTTGAGATGTGACTCCTCTCTTTTCTTTAATCCATATAGCAAACACATCTCTTAGTATGCATTAAGATCAGAGCTATTTGATACTAAATCAGAATGTTATAACCCTTTCAGACAAGATGAGAAATATCTATTCTTTAGTTCACAAGTTTGGTGAATCTATTCAAACTGAATGGTTTGATTGCCAAGGCATCTGTACATAGACCTCTCTTTGGTTTTTCCTTTAGATTAGTTTTGGCAGCAAGTCTTACATTTTTGGTACATAGGGATTAGTGAATGGGGCTGTGACTAGTCCAACCAAGTATACTTGACTTCATGGGAAATTTAAAAGATTATCAAGAGTAATCATTTTTATGCATGCCTAGAACCTAGTGCAAGTAACATACATTTTCACTATAAATACATCAAACAAATCTAGGTCAAGTTGTCTAAGTCTAGAAAAAGAAGGGAAGAAGCTCAAATCATTCTCATAGATCAGGGATTAAGATAAATCATTAGGAGGAGAAAAACTGCAGTGTCTGGAGTTTCTCTACTATTTCCTTCAACTCAGTGATCAATCCTAGTACACCAGGTTTAACTACTTCCTGGTGAAGTTCCCACAGAAAGATTCATATCTTTTGACTTTTGCCTACTGTTGTATCCTTATTTCTTATCATTCTCTCTTGTTTTCCAACTCCAATCATTTTGGTCTTCTGGCTGCTGAACATGTCAATATCATTCTACCATTGTGACTTTAACACTCTCTGTTCCCTCAAGTTTATGTATGACTTATTTCTTATTATTAACCTTAAACATTAGTTTAAGCAAGCCAAAGTATCTAATAGCCTTCTTTGTAGCAGTACTATTTTTTTTTTTTTGTATTTTTGATGGAATCATTAGTATCTTGAATATTCTTTTAAATTATTTTTTTTTTCCTTATCCTAGGAAAAGTAAAACCTTGTATGTCCTGTTTATCATTCTTTCCTCATTACCTAAGTCATTTTCTAAATAAGTACATGGGTGTAAATACAGTATATATTATATGTAAATATATATATATATGTATATACATATATATATATATCTATACACACTGCCATTGAGTCAATTCTGATGCATAGTGACCCTCCTTGGGTTTCTGAGGCAGTAAATCTTTATGAAAGTAGATTGCCTAGTCTTCCTTCCACAGAGTGGATGGTGGGTTTGAACCACAGGACTTCTGGTTAGCAGTCAAATGCCTTAGACACTAAGCCACTAGATACATAATGCATATAATATATTACCATGAAAAGGTAAAATATCCTAATGATAAAACATAATAAGAAATTTTACATAGGTTCTAAGAATTCAGAATGTGAATTGAAAGCAATGGATCAATCCATTGTCAGGGAAGTCAGTGATTGGGGATGAAATATGAAGTAAGAGATGAATTAGGGGATCAACCTTTAACCAAATAATAAACATCAATCCTAAATGGCAGGTGTGTTGAAGAGCAAAAAATAAAACCTTAATTATTATATGTGAGAAGTATGAATTACTAAAATGTAGTGTGATGATTATAGTTGTGGATAACCGTCTTCAATCTTGCCAGTTGGTCCACTTGGCTCTGCATAATGTTGATGGACTCCTCTGGGGTACTGCACAGTCTTTTGTGACTCATTTTTTTCAGGCAGGAAAATTAAATACATCTCTGATAACGGAATCTGAGACTGAACAAATGTGAGTTTCAGATGACAGGGACTTTATGGCTTATTACACTCTGGTGCTTGCTTAATGTTCATAAAGGATAAGCATTTTGCTAAAAAGAAAAGATGAAATAGGGCCCACAGAGATGTTTCTTCCTTTTTCAGTGTCATAGACCTCATTTTACTCTGTTATACTTCATCATAAGCTTCATATTTAAGTTATGGAAAAAGTGACAAAATCAGCTATTGCACAATTTTATCATTATCATTGCATTTAAATTCAACAGTGTGTTTTCAGAATGGCCCTTTGTAAAGCATAATGTTAAAGCACCTCATATATAAAACATAAGGATAAATTGGCATGCTTTCAGCTACTCTGCTAAAGTTTTCTTTTTTTTTAACTTATAAAATATATCATATATACAGACATATATGTATAATTTAAATCAGACTGACAAAGCAAACAACCTGGAGACCACCAGTCAGGGCAAGAAATAAAACAATACAAAAATCTCTCTCCAAAAGTCCCTGCTGTGTACTTCTTCTATATTTCTTGATTTCTAGGAGGGATAAATAGGTTGATTTTGTGATCCTTTTTTTACTTTCTTTTTTTTTTTTTTTTTTAAGAAAGTTTATCATCCCTGTATACACCCGTAAATATTATAATTTAACATTGCCTGGTTTCTAACTTTATATAAATAAAAAATTATTTTTGTGGCATGTATTTTTAGTCAACAATATGTTTAGAAAATTAATAAATTTTATTACATTTAATTATATGTAATTATATATTAAATAGTATATTTTTTATATATATTTAATTATTATATTTAATTTTCATAGATGAATTGTGTCCCATTTATCAACATATTATAATTTAACTACTTTTATAGCTGGTGGAAATTAGAGCTATTCCCAGCATTTGCTGTAAAGAATGTAATTGTACATGTGTACACACATATAAGGTTTTGTTTATGGTAAATACCCAGGAGTAGAATTGTTGGGTACATGTTATGTGCATTTACAACTTACTAATCAGAATATATAAAGAAATATGCCATTTAAATTAGCATATAAACATGAAGTATTTAGGAATATATCGAATTTTTTTAAAAAAAGGAAAAATTATAAAACCTAATTGAGAGAAGCTAAAGAAAAAAAATAAAGGATACACTATATACAGCCTTGGAAATTGTCCACAGTTTCCCATTTTTTCATAGAACTTGGTATTTTTAGAGATGTGTGTGTTTGTGTAAGAAAGAGATAGAGAAAGATTATAATTTTTATCGTTCTCCTGAGTGTGTATTGGTATTTTGTGGAGGCTTTGTTTAATTTGCTTTTTACTGATAAGTGAAAATCTTTTTAATAATTAATAGAGATCTGAATTCACTTTTTGTTTTGAGCTTGTTCAACTGTTTTATCCATTTTAATTAGGTTTACTGTGTCATATGTAATAGTTTCTAGGACTGTTTGTATATTCCACATACTAGTCATTTGTTAGTTATATGCATTGCATTTACTTACTATGCATATTACTAGAATTACTTTTAGTAGGCTTTGGAGCTCTGATAGCACAGTGCCTAAGGCACTTGACTGCTAACCAGAAGGCTGGCAGTTCAAACCCACCAGCCACTCCTTGAAAGGAAGGTTGGGCAATCTACTTCGGTAGAGATACTGCCTTGGAAACCCAAGGAGGGGTCGCTATGAGTCAGATCTGACTAGATGACACCAATAGGGATTTTTTTTTTTTTTTTTGGTTTAAACTGCTTGTGAAAAACCTCTTAAAAAACAGAACAAAACAAAACTTATTTGCCTCAACCTTAGATAATAATTCGACTGAGTTTAGAATTTCAGATTGATAATTATTTTTCTTCAGCACATGGACGTTATCATCTCATGGTCTACTTGTATTACTGAAAAGACACTATATATCTAACTAGTATTCTTTTGAGGTACTGTAGTTTTTTAAATCAGGCTATTGTTAGTGTAATCACTTTTTTTTTTTTTTTTGATGATCATTATTATCACTAAAAAAAAGTCTGTATTTAAATTTTGCTTCATACACATCATTTGCAATATTTTAGGATACGTTCTAATCATCTTTATTATGGAACAAAGGGCTTCAAGAGTTGTTTATCTATGTATTTAGCATTATAGAAACTGGCTATATAGTAACTGCATTACTAAGAATTGGCTCATACTTATTTCTCAACGAAAACAAACAGATTTCTCAAAATACACCATGCATTTCCTATTTTCAAAATATGATAACACCATTCTCTTTGCCTAAAAATTATCTCCCTCTAAGCACTCCTCAAATATGATCAGCACCTACTTATATTCAAGATGCAGTTTTTAGTGAACTATTTCTGATTTTCCTTTCTTTCACTTCATTGTAACCTTATAAATCACATAGTATCTGGGACAGATTGTACCTTAACATTGTTGTTCATTCTAAACTATATAATGGGTTTCTATAATGTGCCAGAGTCTACTCTAGGCATTTTTTATACATTACCAGAGGAAAAACACAATAATCTCATCCTAAGGATATTATAGGGAGCTCTGGTAGCATAGTGGTTAAGGCACTTGACTGCTAACCAGACGGCTGGCGGTTCAAACCCACCAGCCACTCCTCGGAAGGAAGATGGGGCAATCTACTTCTGTAGTAATACTGCCTCGGAAACCCAAGGAGGGGTCACTATGAGTCAGGGCCCACTCGACGGCACATAACAACAACAACAACAAGGATATTATATTCTAGTGGGGCAAGGGGTGAGAGATAGACAATACATAATAAAATAAGAAAATTATATAGGATATCAGAAACTAATAAGGATTATAAAGAAAATTAAAACAGTAAAATAAATATGGTTAAAAATAAACATGGATCAAGTATAGAGTTAAAATTTTAAATGAGATAGTCAAGGATAGGTCTCACTGAGGTGGTGATATTCGAGTAATGTCTTGCAGAAGGTAAGAACATAGCAATTCAAAAATGTGGAGAATATTATTTCAGGCAGAGAAAACAGGGCAAGCAAAATTACTGAAGCAGGATTTAGCCTGATGTATTTAAGGAACAGCAAAGAGACAAATTTAAAAGGAGCTAAGTAGGAACAGAAGCCAATCAAACCCACTGCCATTGAGTCAATTCTGACTCACAGTAACCCCCAAAGGGTTTCCAAGGCTGTAAATCTTACAGTAGATTTCATCTTCCTCCCACAAAACAGCTATTGTGTTTGAAGCACTTATCTTCTGGTTAGCAGCCAAATGCTTTGCCCATTGAACCATCAGAGCTCCTTCTAAGTAGGAAAAGGGAAGAATAACAGTTGGTTTAAAAGAAATGGTGAAGGAGACATATCTTATTATGTTTGGTGGGCTATTTCAGAGACATTGGTTTTTAATCAGATCAAAAATCTTGAAAGATTTTCATTAAAAAAGTAGTATGTTGTTGAAACAAAAGCAAAACTAGAAAACATTTTAAATTAAATACTAAGAAAAATCAAACCTATATAAATATGAGGAAGCTCTGGAGGGGTCACTATAAGTCAGGACCAACTTGACGGCACATAACAACAACATATAAATGTGAATAATATAGCTAAAGTAGTGCTTGGAAATAAATTTATAACTTTAAATGTGTATTATACAAAGAAATGGGATTTTAAATCAATAATACATTTCTACTCTTACATAATAGAGAAAGAGGATCAAATTTAAATGAGAAAAGTAAGAAAATCAAACATACAAACAAACAGTAGAGAAGATTAAGAAAGCCAAACATTATTTCTATAAAAATATTACTAAAACTGACACGTTTCTTGCAACACTGAAAACGACAAAAAATGGGAAAACAGGAATTATCAAAGTCAGGAATAACAGAGGATTATCACAACAAATTATAAAGAAACTTAAAATATAATAAACAAATATGAACAACTTGATTCCATGAATTTGAAAACTCTAATTAAATGGTTAAATTCTTTGAAAAACGCAATTTATAAAAACTGACACAGAAGAAATGGAAAAATTTTAAAACCTTGTAGCTATTAAATAAATTTAATTTATATTAAAATTCCTCCATGCAATGAAAATTTTAGGTATTTATACTTTAAATGCTGAAATATGCTAAATATTTATTAAGAAATAAAAGAAATCTTACCCTGCTTTTAAACAATTTTTTTAAGAAAATAAAGGAGTAGGAAATATTTCTTAATATTTTATGAGGTACCATTACTCTGATGACAACATATAAAACAGATATTAGAAGAAAAGGATTTAATGAATAATATCCACCAAGAATACAAATGCACTAATCTTTAATACAATAATACTACTCAAATTCAGCAATATAGAAAATAAATATCATAGCCACTTGTGATTTATTTTAGGAATATATGGATGTTTAACATTTTAAATCAAATAATTCACCACATTAAGAGAATAAAGGAAAAACATATGATAATCTTAATGAATGCAGAAAATCCATTTGACAGTATTCAACATCTATTTAACATAAAAAAAAAATATGAAACAAAGAAAGAAGGAAACATTCTCCATGGATAAAGTGAATCTTCAAAAAATATAAAGCTAACATTATACTTGTTGTTATTGTTGTTGTTATGTGCCGTAGAGTTGGACCCAACTCACAGCGACCCCACCTTGAGTTTCTGAGGCAGTATCACTATGGAAGTAGATTGCCCCATCTTCCTTCCAAGGAGTGGCTGTTGGGTTTGAGCTGCCAGTCTTCTGGTTAGCAGTCAAGTGCCTTAGCCACTATGCTACCAGAGCTCCCAACATTATACTTAGTAGTGAAATATTGAATATTTTGCATTAAGATAGGGAAGAATAAGACCAAGTTTATTCTTTTTTTTTTTTTTT
>NW_006921615.1:12133963-12149720 GCF_000298275.1 Orycteropus afer afer
GAAGAATGTATATTGCGTTGCTTTTGGGTGAAGTGCTCTGTAGATGTCTATAAGGCCAAGTTGGTGGATTTTATTGTTTAGCTCTTCTGCATCTTTGTTGAGTTTCTTTCCAGTTGTTCTATCTTTGAAAAAAGTAGTGTATTAAAGTCTCCCACTATGACTGTGGAGTCATCTATTTGGCTTTTCAAGTCTTTTAAAGTTTGATTTATGTATTTTGGGGCTCTTTCATTGGGTCCATAGATATTAATTATGGTTATATCTTCATGTTCAATTGATCCTTTAATCATTATATAATGTCCTTCCTTGTCTCATATGGTGGTTTTTGTCTTAAAGTCAGTTTGATCAGAAATTACTATTGCCATTCCTGCTCTCTTACAGTTGCCATTTGTTTGATATATCTTTTTCCACCCTTTGATTTTTAGTCTATTTTTGTCTTTATCTCTAATGTGCATCTCTTATAGGCAACAGCTTGATGTGTTTTGTTTTCTTATCCAATCTGCAACTCTCTATCTCTTGAGTGGTGCATTTAATCCATTAACATTCAGTGTGATTATTGACAAGTATGAATTGGTTGCTGTCATTTTGGTATGTGCTTTTTCATGGTGTCCTTGGTGTCTGACAAAGTTTATTCTAATCGACTTATTGTTGCTCCTTTTCAGTGTAATAGGCAAGGAAGGAAAAAAAAAAAGGAAAGAGGCATAGAAATCCAGAAGGAAAAGTAAAACTGATTTTATTCACACATGATATGATTGATGGCACAGATCAAGATAAGGAATTTATATAATAATAATTCCAAACTGGAATCAAAACATCCATCACCAGATGTTGAGAGAATATCCTCCACAGCATTTCTGCATAGCATGCATCAGATTTTATACTGGACTGTCTTTTCAAAGATGATTATATAGAAAACAGTTGTGTAAGATACAGATTGTATCTCGATAGGGGAAGGTATATTTGTTATTTGTCCATAAAATAAAAATAATAATAATGTTTTCCTCTCAAAGGCTGGGGCATTTTTCTAGCAGCTCGTTTAAATAACAAGATGTTTTTAACTAAGCTCAGAGTTTTTCAGGTATGACACAAATTCATGTTTTGTGCAGAATCCATCTGGACCAACCTCCAGATCAACTCCTTGAGACTTGGAGACATGAGTAATTAAAGCTCATCTATCAGAAGGTAACACATAATCAAGAATTAATAGCATTGAAGAAAGAAGGCCAATCTTCACTGAATCCATTGTAGAAAAACAAGGCTGCAGGAATTGATGTAATACCAATTGAGATATTTCCACAAATGGATACAACACTAGAAATGCTCACTAACCCATTCCAAGAAATTTGGAACAGAGCTACTGGGCCAACCAACTGAAAGAGATCTGTATTTTTGTCCATTCTAAAGGTGATACTACAAAATGTGGAAATTATTGAACAATATTATTAGTATCACACATAAGTAAAATTTTGCTGACGATAAATAAAATATAGTTGCAGCAGCACATTCACAGGGTACTGTCAGAAATTCAAGCAGGATTCAGACCAGGACATGAAACAAGTGATATCATTGCTGATGTCATATGTCTCTTGGCTAAAAGCACAAAATGCCAGAAAGATGTTTACTTGTGCTTTATTGACTATGCAAAGGCGTTTAACTGTGTGGATTGTAACAAATTATGGATAATATTGCAAAGAATAGGAATTCCAGAACACTGCATTGTGCTCATGAGGAACCTGTACATAGACAAAGAGACAGCTGTTCAAACAGAACAAGGGGATACTGATGGCTAAAGTCAGGAAAGGTGGGCATCAGGGTTATATCCTTTCACCATCCTTATAAAATCTGTTTGTATAAGATGTATAAGACGAGCAAATAGTCTGAGAATCTGGGCTATATGAATATAATGTGGCCTGAGGATTGGAGGGAAACTCATTAACAATCTGTGATTTGCAGTCAAGAGAACATGAAGTATATACTGCTGAAGATCAAAGCTATAAACTTCAGTAGGGATTCCACCTCAACATAAAGAAAACAAAAATCATCACAGCTGGAACAATAAACAAGACAAATTAAAAAAAATATTGAAGTTGTCAAGGATTTAATTTTACTGGGATAAACAATCAACACCCATTAAAGCATCAATTAAGAAATAACACATATTGCATTGGGCAACTCTGCTGCAAAAGACATCTTTATGGTGTTAAAAATCAAAGATGTCACTCTGAGGAGTAAAATGAACCTGACCCAAGCTGTGGTAGTGTCAATAGTCTCATATATATGTGAATGCTGAATAATTAATAAAAAAGACTGAAGAACTGATGCATTTGAATTATAGTGTTAGTAAAGAACAGTGAATATACATACATATGTATGTATTATATAGATTGAATATATATATGTATTATATATATCAAATAAACATATATGTATGTGTGTATACATATATATATATAAAATCATTGCTGTTGAGTTGGATTTGACTCATAGCAACCTCTCCCTGGGTTTCTGAGGCAGTATCATTATGGAAGTAGATTGCCCAACTTTCCTTCTGAGGAGTGGTTGGTGGGTTTGAGATGCCAGCCCTCTAGTTAGCAGTCAAATGTCTTAGGCACTACACCACCAGAGTGTGTGTATGTGTGTGTGTGTTTGTGTATGTGTGTGTATGTCAAAATATTCAACTGGACCCATGAGCAACATCACAATAGAGAAAAGATTAAAGTTGTCAGAGGTTTCATTTTACTTGGATCCAGAATCAACACTCATGGAAGAAGCAGTCAAGAAATCAGACGTTGTATCGCACTGGGCAAATCTGCTATAAAAGACCTCTTTAAAGTACTAAGGAGCAAAGATGCCACTTTGAAGACTAAGGTGCACCTAACTCAAGCCATGGTATTTTCAATCACCTCATATGCATGTGAAAGCTGGACAATGAATAAGAAAGATCAAAAAAGAGTTGATGTCTTTAAATTGTTGTATTGTCAAAGAATACTGAAAATCACATGGAATGCCACAGAACGAATAAATCTATGCTAGAAAAATGCAGCTGGAATCCTCCTTAGAAGTGAGAATGGCCAGACTTCATCTTCCCTACCTTGGCCATGTTGTCAGAAGGGACCAGTGGCTGGAGAAAGATACCATGCTTAGTAAAGTGGAGGGTCAGCACAAAAGGGGAAGACGCTCAATGAGATAGATTGACACAGTGGCTGCAACAATGGGCTTAAGCATGGAGATGATTGTGAGAATGCTGCAGGACATGACAGCATTTGATTCTGTTGTAGATAGGGTCTCTATGAGTCAAAGCAGACTTGATGGCACCTAACGCCACCACCACAAGAGCGAATACATCTGTTTTGGAAGAAGTAGAGCCAGATTGCTCCTCAGAAGCCTACTTTTGACATGCTATTAGGAGGAACCAGTTCCTGAAGAAGGACATAATGTTTGGCAAAATAGAGGATTAGCAAAAAGGAGGAAAAGTCTCAATGTATTGGATTGGCATTGTGGCTACAAGCAACAATGGGCTAAAAAAATGGCAACCATTGTGAGGATGGCATAGGGTTGGGCAGTATTTGTTCTCGTTGTGGTTAGGGTTGCTTTGAGTTGACACACTCAGTGGACTCTAACAATAACAATGAAGTCCTTCATCTCTGATTCAGAGTCTGCCTTTTTCTAGTGGCAACAATATGGGCGACCCTCAAAAAACTGTACTGTGCAAAAGAACCCATACACAACAAATGTATATACAATAAAAACAATTTATATGAGCTATAAACTAATAAATCTATCTAAGGTAATGGAAGTTAGTACTTCTTTTGTAGGGTTGTGGCTGTGGGTTTTGAATGCCCAAAGACATGAAAAAATTTTCTGTAGTGATGGAAATATTTTATAATTTGGGTGGGGGTATTAGTGGTAACTAACCATTAGGATGCATATATTTTTTAAAACTCAATAAATTGTACATTGAATATTTGTGGCTTTTATCTCAATGTAAATAAATATAAAATGTTGAGATATTATATTCAAAGTGAGGCTACTGTTATGCTGCCCTCTGGTAATTATTCTTGTTCCTTTGATCTGTGGGTTTATAGAACTTCCTTATCATTTTTTCCACTACAGTGTATCAAACTTTTCTGTATTAGATTTTCTACTCCTTATTTCAGGTAACATATACCTTCCCAAAGTTCAAGATTTTCAAAGCATTTCTCTGCCATAGATGAGAACTAGCTGAACATATCCAACTCTGTGTCTATGAGTAACTAATCTCAGATAATACTGTTTAGGGCTTACAAAGACAGACTATGATCCATGATGGTGACATTTTATAATCAGGTTCACAAAGCAATGGGGGTGGATTTAGATCCACCTGGACTGACTGCTTATACAAGATGCACATTGACTTGCTGTGATCTATAGGGTGCTCATTTTCTATATTTAAAATTTCCATGACTATCTGAATAAAATGAAGAGTCTGAGGTGGATGATGACTCTTATATTGTTGTTGTTGTTATGTGCGGTAGAGTCGGACCTGACTCATAGCGACCCCTCCTTGGGTTTCCGAGGCAGTATCACTACAGAAGTAGATTGCCCCATCTTTTGTCTGAGGAGTGGCTGGTGGATATGAACTGCCAGCCTTCTGGTTAGCAGTCAAGTGCCTTAGCCACTATGCTACCAGAGCTCTAAAACTCAGTCTATTTCGTAGAGTATAAATAGATATACTATGATAGATTATTATAATTTTAAGTGGCTATAATCAGGTGGTGTAGTGCCTAAGGCATTTGCTGGTAACCAGAAGGCTGCCAGTTGAAACACACTAGCCACTCCTTGGAAGCAAGACTGGGCAATCTACTTCCGTAGAGATACCACCTTGGAAAGCCAAGGAGGGGTCACTATGAGTTGAACTGATTTGATAGCAGTAACTTTTGGGTTTTTGTTTGTTTGTTTGTTTGTTTTTTGATATAGTATATGTGGAACAAATTACCTCATATCTTGTACCATATATTGAAGCATATTATAGAATGTATTAGACCTGTTTCATCAACTTCATCCATACTTTGATTTTAGACAATGGTCACAGAAGAGTCAAAAAGCACCTCATTTCCTTTCTTGGCTTTTTAAATTCACCCAGACAATAATGATAGCAGCAATTTTAGTTTCCAAAAATAGTAGCATTCAGTTAGAGTGCTCAAAGATGTTCATTCTAAGAACCTATTTAAAAAGTCTCTGGAGAATTGAATTATGTTTAAATTGAATGAGTGTCATTTGCTGTGCCCTTCCCTTGCCCTTCTAACCCTGCTTAAGCTGAATGCAATAACCTATGGGAGCTCTGGGTGCAAGTTGAGTGTAGCACTAATGATCTTGGGTCAGAACTTTTCATTTTAATCGCAGATATACTCAAACCTCTGGTATTTCCAAGCTTCAAAAGCTCTTAGCACAACAGGAGTTCTTAACCTTACATGATGTGTGTTTTATTTTTAATCTGTGTCTCTCCTTGTTTGACAGGCAAAGGGCCTGTCCCTGGGTCATTTTCTGTGCCTTTCTTGTTCTTTCATAAGTGCTTAGCAATTGGCAGGTAACATTTACTAGGTCACTGGGACCTCTGTGTGCAGAATTATTTTTCTCTCTTGTAGGGGGGCGGGGGATGAAGCCAAGGATGCTTGCTAAACCACATCCATGTGTTAAGACACGGAGAACAGATAGGGAAAATGTTTCTAAGTCCTACAGAGTTCATACTTCAAACTCTGTGGCTTAGGTTTACCCAGGTTTGACATAGTCTCCTGATACCATATATGCCCAGAGATGATTTAAAAAATAAAAATAAAAATTTTATTCAGAAATATCATTGATGTTCTGTGTTAAATTGAATTTCCATAATGTATTACTTTGGCACCAACTGTTAAAAATAGCAGGAAGAATAATAGCAATGGCAGAACAGAAGACTAATTGGCTTAGAGAGTATAATTAATACTGTGTGGAAAAGTGCCAGCATGGACCAATAGCAGCTCTACAGTAAATAGCTGTGATTATTACTCCTTGTGTGTTCTTATCCACTAACACTTTTTTTCTTTTACAATGTATTTATATTAAGGGGAAACTAATCTTCTATTTCATTTGCTTTCTATTAACTTGTAAAGGCATTACTGTGTTGAAGTCAGAAGATCATCAGCAAGAGAGAGATTGCTGGTGAAACCCTTTAGTGACTACCTAAAATATAAACTTCCCTAGGTCTAGAATCTGACTTTCAGAACTTGAGTATCAGATTTATTATACTGACAGCCCAAGGAAAAAAAAAGATCCGTGTCTTAGAACTGGCTCCTAATTACCAGAATTATTGTATTAGTGTATAATATCAAGATGCCATTTGTAACAGTTTATATTAGGAAATATGAACAATAACGTGCTTGTTTGCATGACCAGTTATTCCCTCACAATAGGCACACATGCATGAAAAATAAAGGAGAATTATAAAGTTGACTGGAAAAGAACCTGGACAATGAGTTATTTATATAACTAAAATGTTTAAATAATATACTTAATATACTTGTCATTCAGAAGTTTATGGTCCAATTCATTCCCCTTTGTGCAGTTTTGGTAGATATTACCAGTGTTGACCTCCAGATATTTCATTCTTTTCTAAATTTTTATCACTGATCAATTATTATTCTATTTGAAAAATTATTTTACTGAACATGTTAATTCCCTCAATCAATTAATGGTAAGACTTACTGTCAGATTTTTTTTTTTTTTTTTTTTGGTGGACTACCTATGTCTGCTGTGAGGCATTACTTAATATTATAGTTTAACTTTTTGAAAATCATATTTTTCTTATAGTATAATTTGTGAGTCTATTGGAGGTCTACATGGATACTTCTTAGATTATGTATCTACTTATATCTCCATTCTAGGACTTTCTTTTCAGTACTACATGGAACTGTCTATCTTTTTTGCTGGATATCTATATTTGCGTGTCTCACCATTTCTTCCATCCCCAAGAATGGTATACTTCTATGTACCTGACTTCTTAATCCAGAATCTAGATGTCTCTCATATACCAACAGCTTAATCCAGACACTTGATCACTATTTGTAATTTTCTGCTTTCTCAACATGCCTCCCTCATATTACATGTTCTATTTAATTTTCAAAATCATTTTCTTCTTAATATCTGCTCTGTCACTACCAGAGTGTAGGGCATAATAATCTTTTGTCTTGATTACTGAAACTAATATCTTCTATTAAATAAAATGAAACCCATGGCTGTCAAATAGACTTTGACTAGTAGCAACCCTATAGAACAGGAGCTCTGGTGACGTAGTGCCTAAAGCATTAGACTGCTACCCAGAAGGCTGGTAGTTCAAACCTACCAGCCACTTCTCAGAAGGAAGATTGGGCAATCTACTTCTATAGTGACACTGCCTCGGAAATCCAAGTAGGCTCTGACTTGATGGCAAAACACAACAACACAGAACAGAGTAGAATTCTCCCCTATGGTTTCCAAGGCTGTCAATCTATACAGAGGCTGACTGTCACATCTTTCTTCTGTGGAGTGCTGGAAGGTTTGAACTACTGACCTTTTGGTTAGCAGTCAAGTGCTTTAACTACTGCACCACTAGGGTTCCTTATATTACATACAGTCACTTGAATTCCTCATGTGTTTTCTATTTTATGACTGTTGTTGCTGTTGTTAGGTGCTGTCAAGTCAGCTCCAATGCATAATGACCCTGTGTACAACAGAACAAAACACTGCCTGGTCCTGCACCATCCTTTGCTATGTTTGATTTCCTTGTTACAGCCACTATGTTAATCCATCTCGTTGAGGGTCTTCCCCTTCTTTGTGGATCCTCCACTTTACCAAGTGAGCTATCCATCTCTGGGGAATGGTATCTACTGACAACATAATCAAAGTAGGTGAGATGAAATCTGGCCATTTTTTCTTCTAAGGAGCATTCTGTCTATACTTCTTCCAGGACAGATTTGTTTGTTCTTCTGGCAGTCCATGGTATTTTGAGTATTCGTTGCCAATACCACAATTCAAAAGCATCAACTCTTCTTCGGTCTTCCTTATTCACTGTCAGCTTTCACATGTATATGATTAGATGCAGTCATTTGTACCATGGGAGGCCTTAGGACAATCCTTACACATGGCATTATGGAATTGGGATGCTATACTTTTTACTTGGATCCAATAATTACATCTTTGTCAATGACATCTTTCATCAATGGTATGTGTTAGCATTGTTGTTGTTATGTGCCGTCGAGTCGGCTCCGACTCATAGCGACCCCTCCTTGGGTTTCCGAGGCAGTATCACTACGGAAGTAGGATTGCCCAACCTTCCTTCCGAGGAGTGGCTGGTGGGTTTGAACCGCCAGCCTTCTGGTTAGCAGTCAAGTGCTTTAGCCACTATGCTACCAGAGCTCCTAAAGCAAGTACTTGTTATGTGCCGTCGAGTCGGCCCCGACTCATAGTGACCCCTCCTTGGGTTTCCGAGGCAGTATCACTACAGAAGTAGGATTGCCCAACCTTCCTTCCGAGGAGTGTTAGCATTATAGTTATATAAATCATTGTATATGTTTTCTTGGGTAAGCTATGTTATTGTTCTTAGGTATCATCAAGTCAGTCCCAACTCATAGTGACCCTGTGTACAACAGAACAGAACCTTGCCCAGTCATGCACCATCCTCACAGTTTGAGCTATGTTTGAGTTCATTGGCGTAGCCACTACATCAATCTATCTCTTTGAAAGTCTTCTCTTTTTTGCTGATCCTCTACTTTACTAAGGATGTTCCTTTCCAGGGACTGGTTCCCCCTGATAATGTGTCCAAAAGTACATAAATTGAAGTCTGGACATCTTTGCTTCTAAGGACCATTCTGGCTGTACTTCCAAGACAGATGTGGTCATTCTTCTGGCAGTCCTGGTATATTCAATATGCCTTGCCACCGTAATTCAAAGGTATCTGTTCTTTTTTGGTCTTCCTTATTCATTATCTAGCTTTCACATGCATAGGAGGTGAATGAAAGTACCATGGCTTGACACCTAAATCTTCAAGGTGACATCTTTGCTTTTTAATAGTTTTTTTTTTTTTTTTCCAGCAGATTTGCCCAATGCAATATGTAATTTGATTTCTTGACTGCTGTTGCCATGGCTGTTGATTGTGGATCCAAGTAAAACAAATTCCTTGACAACTTGAATATGTTTTATTGAATATTGTGTTTATCATGATGTTGCTTATTGGTCCAGTTGTGATTATTTTTGTTATATGTTGAGCTGTAATCCATACCAAAGGCTGTAGTCTTTGATCTTCAATAAGTGCTTCAATTCCTCTTCCCTTTTAGCAAGCAAGTTTTTGTCATGTGCATATTACAGATTGTTAGTGAGTCTTCCTCCATTCCTACTGCTGCATTTCTCTTCATATCGTCCAGCTTCTTGGATTATTTCCTCAACATACAGCCTGAAAAAATATAGTGAAAAATATAGTGATGCATATCTTACCTAATTTTAAACCACACAGTATGCCCTTGTGCTGTTTAAACTATGGCCTCTTTGTCTATGTATAGGTTCCACATGAGCACAAGTAAGTGTTTTGGGATTCCCATTCTTTAAAATGTTATTCATAATTTGTTATCATCCACACAGTTGAATGTCTATGCATAGTTAATAAAACACAGGGCAACATCTTTCTGGTATTCTCTGCTTTAAGCCAAGATCCATCTGACATTAGCAATGATATCCATCATTCTATGTCCTCTTCTAAATCCAATGTGAATTTCTGACAGTTCATTCTTGATGTACTGCTGCAACCATTTTTTTAAAAAAAATTATCTACAGTAAAAATTTACTTGTTTGTGATATTAATATTATTAAACAATTTCTGCATTCTGTTGGATCACCTTTTTTTTGGAATGGGCACAAATATGTATCTCTTCCAGTTGTTTGGCCAGATAGCTGTCTTCCAAATCTCTTGACATAGACAAATGAGTGCTTCAAAAAATGGATGAACTATCTCAATTGGTTCTGTGAATTCCCGGAGGCTTGCTTTTTGCTAATGCCTTTAGTACAGTTTGTACTTCTCCCTTCAGTTTTATGGGTAAATTATACCCCTCACCTCACCGCCGTCAAGTTGGATATGACTCACAGAAACCCATCCTTGGGTTTCTGAGGCATTATCACTATGGAAGTAGATTGCCCAACTTTCATCCCTAGGAGTAGCTTGTGGGTTTGAACCGCCAGCCTTCTGGTTAGCAGTCAAATGCCTTAGGCACTATGCTACCAGAGCTCTCCGGTGGTTTGAACCCATTAGGTGCTCTGTGGGAGAAAGATGAGTCAGTCTGCTTCCATAAGAATTTACAGCCTTGGAAATACTATAGGACAGTTCTACTCTGTCTATAGGGTTACTGTAAGTTGCATCCACTTGAATGGCAGTGGATTTGGTTTTTGGGTAAGGTATCCCTAACTATAGTTTACTATAGTACCCAGTTACTCAATAAAATGCTATATTGGTGTTCCTGTGAAATTATTTTGTGGATGTGATGAATACCTGAAATCAGTTGAATTTTTTTAAGAAAGAAAATGATTCTAATAATTTGTGTGGGCTTGGTCTAATTGGAAAGATCTTAAGAGCAGAAGTGAGATTTCTTTCAGTTAAAAAAAAAAAAAAAAAATGACCAATAGACTACAGCTTTAGCTCTTGCCTGAGAGTTTCCATTCTACTTTTCCTGAAGGTCTGTCCTCTAGATTTCAGACATGAATAACTAGTTACCACCATAATCTAAAATTGCATAAATGCATTATTTGTAATATATTTTTCTATATATCCTACTTGTTCTGTTTCTTTGATAGAACCCTGACTGATATGCTTGGGATGAACTATTTGAGACAGAGCTTTGAGAGATCAGTTTGTTACTTCAGGAGACCATTATAGTGGTAGTGATGACTACACAATGTCAGGATAATTATAGCTGTTTCAGATTAAACTTTAACCTTCAAATCTCTCTGAACATTCATTTCCAGCCTGAGTAACCATTTCCCATTTTCTGAGTATACAAGTCTTCCATTGTTTGAAGATTTTTTATTAACTTCCCTGGGATAGCTGCATTGCAAAAGGATGCTTCACCCAAAAACCAAATACACTTCCATTCAAGTGAATGCAACATACAGTAACCCTATAGAAAGAGTAGAACTTCCCTATAGGGTTTCCAGGCTGTAAATTCTTATGGAAGCAGACTGCCTTATCTTTCTCCCACAGAATGCCTAATGGGTTCAAACCACTGACTTTTTAGTTAGCAGCCAAATGCTTTAACAACTGTGCCACCAGATCTCCTTAAAGGGATACCTGTTGTTCTTATGTGCTGTCAAGTTGGACCCGACTCATAGCAACCCCTCCTTGGGTTGCCGAAGCAGTATCACTAGGGAAGTGGGTTGCCCAACCTTCCTTTCGAGGAGTGGCTGGTGGATTTGAACCGCCAGCCTTCTGGTTAGCAGTCAAGTACCTTAGGCACTATGGTACCACAAAAACCACTTCTACCATTTCTATTACCTCTAGATTCATAACTAGAGCAAGATCCCAACATGCCCCAAGGGGAAAATCATAAGGTGTACGTCAAAAGGAAATAAGTTATTATCCAAAATAATTACAATGTTTGCTATTCACACTATGGTAAAACTGAGAAGTAAATATAGGAATGGATCCTAAGAGTGTTAGAAGAGGAAGACAAGAACATAACACTCGTTATATACCAAATTTGATGAAGTATTTACCTAAAAACTAATGTATTTTACTCTGTTAGGACTTACCCTAATAATTTGCTTGATTGGTTTGACTGAAATCTGAACACAACTCTAACCACTTTAACCAGTTACCATATAATTGATTCAGACTCACGGTGACCCCAAGTGTTTCAGAGTAGATGTATTCTCCATAACATTTTTAATGGCTGATTTTTCACAAGTGGATCACCAGGCCTTTCTTTTGAGGTACCTCTGGAGGGACTTGTACCTCTGATCTTCTAGTTAGCAGATGAGAATATCAACCATTAGCACCACCCAGGTACTCTGGACTCAATTATAGTCTATATTCAATGAGATTTAGGAGCCGAAACATTTTTTGTATGATGTAAAAGAAGTCATCACAAGTTATAGAGAGATATAAATACTGGAATGGATTAATAATTATGGCTTGCATTCTTTCTTTGAGAACAGAGAAGACTCTCCCTTCCCTAAAGTGTTGATAAACTCTTCAGTGAAGATGTTACTTGTCCTTGAAAAGCTCTTTGGTGTTCACCTGTGTTTACAGTAGATGTCAGAGATGTTGCCATTGATATTAAAGCCTGATTTCAAATAAATGGTAGTACCTAGTGTAATAAAGGCCATCATTTAATTGAAATATTGTGGATATAATCCCTAAAATAGGTTGCAGGGATAAAATGCCAATCAGAATCATTTGATCTCTATGGGTCTTTACCATGATAATTGAACACATGCCCTGGTAACAAAATAGATCTGTAGACTGCTTACACAGTACTTGAGCTATAAAACCAGAATCCTCTAGGTTTAATAGTAAGAGATTCTCCTTTTGAGAATGGCTCCCAGTTTGCAACTGGGCCCTAGTAAATTCTTAATGCCTAATAACAGGATATCCAATGTATTAGTTTT
Source organism: Orycteropus afer afer (assembly GCF_000298275.1). Classification (NCBI taxonomy): domain Eukaryota; kingdom Metazoa; phylum Chordata; class Mammalia; order Tubulidentata; family Orycteropodidae; genus Orycteropus; species Orycteropus afer. The sequence continues at coordinate 12,146,603 of NW_006921615.1, forward strand.
CTGTTCTTGCTATAACAAATTATCACAAAGGTAATGACTTAAAACAAGACAAGTTACCTTAGAGTTCTAGAAATCAGAAGTCTGAAATCGGTCTCTTTGAGCTAAAATCAAGTTCTTGACAGGGCCATCTTCCCTTCTGGAGGCTGTAAGGAATAATCTATTTCCTTGCCTTTTCCATCTTCTGTAGATCTCCCATATTATATGGCTCATAGTCTTACAGCTCTTTGACCATTCTTCCCCTAGTCACATCTCTTTCTCTTTCACTTTTAAGATCTCTTGTGATTAAATTGGGCAAACCTGTATACTCCAGAATAATTTTCTTGTCTGAATGTCTGATGATTGGCAATTTTAATTCTATCTGTAACATTAAATCTCCTTGACCATGCAAGAACATCTTCACAGATTCTTGGCATTAGGATGTAGACATCTTTGGAGAGGCTGTTATTCTTCCCACCACATCAAGTGACTACATGAGTGGCCTATGATGAATTGTGTGATATCTAATCCTCTAACCTAAAAAGTTAAACATAAAACAGAAGCAAAGACAAACTCACTGCCATCGAGTTGTTTCTGACTCATAGTGACCCCCATTGGGTTTCTCAGGCTGCAAATCTTTATGGAAGTAGATTGCCCAGTCTTCTTTCCACAGAGCTGCTGGTGGGTTTGAGCTGCTGACCTTCTGGTTATCAGTCCAGTGCCTTATCCTCTATATTACAGGAGCAAAACAGTATTAAGTCAAAATGAAATGTGTGTGAATGAACTTAAGCAGATCCATGACAAAAGTAATTTGCATGAGGAAATGGCTTTGACCTTATGGCACTCCTGGAACATTTCCTTTTCTTTCTAAAACATACCTATGACTACAAATGGATCTTCCTATAACTGTGTGATGAAGGATGGAAAATCTTGTGCTTACTATTCAAAGGATAGCCCCAGTGAGGATATTTCCTGATTACTGCCACAGCAGGTAGGACTTCAAATGGTACATTTTTCATGTGTCTAGGCAGCTATGGGTTGGGTCTGACTCGACAGCATATAACAACAACAACAACAGACAGAAAGACGGCCAGTTGTGTGAATGCATACTAATTCTTGGGCTGTGATTCACTGTTAAGCCAGATGATCAGTGATTTGCAAGTAACACGTTACACAAGCAGGTCTTTGGGAAGAGTTATACGGATAGATCTCTTGGATTGGGCTCAACTTTTGAGGGTATTTGTGTTTTGTATGAATGCTCACCAAAGATATCTAGTGCAAAGTAGATCTTTAATATTCAATTAGACAAAAAGATCTTATGGATGTCAATCAGCCTCTTTCACACACTACCTAAGATATGTTCAGTAACAGAAGGGACAGAAGCTGTGCATGGACTCATTACTTTCTGATCCAACTTCTACCACAGTTTAGTGCTTAAGTTTTCAATAGTAGGGAATAAGGCTGAGTATCTTCTGTAGAACCATATTCTAGGGCCACTAGACAGCTACCTTGTGGCAGATGTTTTTAACAGAGGGAATTTAGTGTAGGGACTTGTTATCAAAAGTGTTGAGAAAACAAAGAGCAAAAAAGAAAACGAGAGAGACGTGAGGAACAAAAAAGAAAGGCAGTTGTTACTCTCCATCATGAAGTTGCTACTATCTCTAAACAGGAGTCCATGAATCTAGTGGAGTACTGACATTATTCCAGATATTATCCTGTAGTTGGAACCACACTAGTGATCCTAAATTGTAAAAAGTGAGAAGTTTGTACTCCCTATAGTGCTTCTGAAACTGCCACCAATATTGCTAAGGCATTCAGCCACTTACAAACCCTTTCAATTGTTCATTGCTGCTGCCACATCTGGAAACTACCTTCAGGGAAAATATAGCCTTCCCCTTCCTCTGACTCTTGTTGTTGTTGTTGTTGTTGTTGTTGTTATGTGCCATCAACCCAATTCAAAGCGACCCCTCCTTGGGTTTCTGAGGCAGTATCACTACAGAAGTAGATTGTCCCATCTTCCTTCTGAGGAGTGGCTGGTGGGTTTGGACCTCCAGCCTTCTGGTTACCAGTCAAGTGCCTTAGGCACTATGCTACCAGAGCTCCCCCTCTGACTCTTAATCTCACATTATTCTATCTCATTGGCAAGAAAGTCTCAGAAAAGTGATTTTCAGGATTCTAACTCTGGTAGTACAAAAGAGAGTAAAAATAGGTAGGTTTGGAGCTGAGCAACATCACACCAATGCAAAGCAGGGGTTTGAAACAGTTCATTTTGCTTTGGCCTCCTGTTGAGAATTAGAATTTACATTTTAACAAGATCCACAGGCAATTCTTACAGCTCCTCAGATGATTCCTATGCACATGTCTGGTGGATCTTGTTAAAATGTAGATTATGATTCAGTATATCTGGGATTGAAGTACAAATTCTCAGCAGGAGGTCAAAGCAGAATGAATTGGTTGGAAACCCTGATACAAGGTCTTTCTGATAGTAGAGCTGGGGGTGGGGGGAGTACTTAGAATTGGTTGCATCTTGGCATGGATTGCATAGGGACCTTAACAGGTTCTATATATCCTTCATAATTCTTGTCAAAGTTAGGGTTTTGTCAGAAGTCAGAAGGCATTCAACATATTTTTGGTAAACGAGATTTAATGTAGTATAAGGGGTTTGTACAATTTTGTAAGTGCCAAGGGAGTAGCAATCAAGGAAGTTACCTCTGAAGCACATAGAAGTTGGTACTCATGGACAGGGAATCCAATGCTGAGATCTCACCAGAAACACTAAAGCAGATGGTTCAACGTTTGCCGGAAGATCATTGAAGTACTCAAAAATAACTGAGAAGCTAGCACTGTTTCAGACTGCAGCAGGAAAACAGGCAGTTACCCAAACCTTACTGGGAAGCAGCTGAGAATCTCATGCTGCCCAAATCTGGCCACAACCATCTCCTGGGAATTATGGTTTGTAAGTCCTTTCCATTTTCCAAATACCAAACCATTTTCTCTCATTGACAAACTCTAGTCCAGGAAAATGGTATTAGAATATTTGTTGTTGTTGGTTGTTATGTGCCATCGAGTCAAACCCGACTCATAGCGACCCCTCCTTGGGTTTCCGAGGCAGTATCACTATGGAAGTAGGATTGCCCAACCT
>NW_006921615.1:12150657-12154343 GCF_000298275.1 Orycteropus afer afer
TTGAACCGCCAGCCTTCTGGTTAGCAGTCAAGTGCTTTTAGCCACTATGCTACCAGAACTCCCAATATATATATATACACACACACATAAATATATATTATATATTTTTTTGAAAGTGCAAATACTTTGAAACTAAAATCTAATTAAATCCCAATCAACAACAGTCTCTCCATAACTTCTGACAGAAATATTAAGTAGCTCACAATGAGAGTGGTTAATTTATGTATAACTAATTAACGTTCATTTGACCAGCAAACTACCATGTAGCTGTCTTTATGTGGAAGTGAAAGAACCTGCACTTTGATTTTTTTCCGCAGGAGCCAAAATTTAAAAACTAGAGATTTTCATACTAAGATACATTTCAAAAGACAAACATTATATGTGAGGGAATACCACTGACAAAACATCTTCCTTTTTATGGCTGTTTTATTGCTCACCTGTGGCTATGGAGTTATTCTGGAATTTTTCTTCTCATTTTCTTCTTGTCAGGTTATAAATAAATAAATAAAATGGAACACAGAAGAGTATGTTGAAGGCTTGGGAATTTCTTCTCTTGAGTGACCTCAATTACTTATCTCAATTTCCATATCCACAACAAAGAAAACTGACTGTCCCAGTTTACATGTAAACAGAACAAATCTCTTTCTTTTCTATAAAGAATGGATTATATTTTTAGGTAAGTATAAACCCCTTGGAAACTAATTAATACTAGGTATCTGACCTACATAATAGATTCAGAACTCCTTGTTTTATGTTTCTCCATTTGTTTTAAGCAGCACAATTGTTCATAAAGCTTTGTATCAGGTTTTATACATGAATTTCTGAAGGCGTGTTTATCACTTGAAATAGATTTTCAGAAAGCTCTTTAACCAATATTTTTATACGACTAAATTTTTCAAAGCAACAACATCTTCCATACTGCTCAAGTTAATGCTGCTGGAGTTGATTTATACATTTGAGTTGGCAATGTTAAATGTCCCTAGCCATACACGATACACATGCAGGAAAATTGTCAAGTATATCCTTGCTTCAGAAAAGTTGCAAAGAAATAATAATCCTTGTCTTTCATCTGTTCCTGTCTCCTAATTCTGATCTCTTCTTTTTTTCTCTTAGCCTCTTCATCCTCAGTCTTTCCCCTTTGAGTACCATTCCCCCATGACCTTACTCTTAGATGGCTACCATTGTGGCCCTGTGTGGTCAATCACCAGATTTAGGTGTTGTCTTCCTCCAAGGTCTGAAAATCCTAAAGAAACACTTGTTTAAAAAGAAAATTCCAAAGCTTTATCCAAAGGAAAGAATTTCTAGAGGTAAAATTTTTAGCATCATGCTTAAAACAAAAAATAACCAAACTTATTGACACTGAGTTGATTCCGATTCATAGTATCCTTATATGACAGGGTAGAATTGCCCCATAAGGTTTCCAAGGTTGTAAATATTAACAGGAATAAACTGCCTTTCTCCTGTAGAGTGGCTAGTGCATTCAAACTGCTGACTTTTCAGTTACCAGTCATTCTTTAGCCACTGCACAACCAGAGCTCCTTAATGCTGGCAAAACTATTTTTGTGAGGGGAAAACCATTTAGAGACCTTAAAATTCAGGTGTTGGTGTTTTGTGTCATGGATTCAATTTTGACTCATGTTGTTGTTGTTATGTGCTGTCGAGTCAGACCCGACTCACAGCGACCCCTCCTTGAGTTTCCGAGGCGATATCACTATGGAAGTAGATTGCCCAATCTACTTCTGAGGAGTGGCTGGTGGGTTTGAACCGCCAGCCTTCTAGTTAGCAGTCAAGTGCCTTAGGAACCATGCTACCAGGGTTCCTGGAAAGGAGAGTAAGTATATTCATAGAGTTTTTAAACATTTATTTTTATTTTTGTTGAGGATATACACAGCAGAACATAAACAGTGCTTAAGGCATTTATTTGACTGCCTAACCAGAAGCCTGGCAGTTTAAACCCACCAGCCACTCATTGGAAGGAAGACTGGGTAATCTACTGCCATAGAGATACCACCTTGGAAACCCAAGAAGGGGTCACACTATGCATTTGACTTGACAGCAGTGAGTTGTTTTTTTTTTTTTTAATATGTACAATTCAGTGACATTGATTATATTTTTTTGAGTTGTGCAACTGTTCTCACCCTCATTTTCTGAATTGTTCCTCCCTCATTAACATAAGTTCACTGTCTAGTTCCCTATCTAATATTTTTAGTTCCTTTTGTCAGTTTGATGCCAGATGTTGTTGTGTTGTTAGGTGCCATCGAGTCGCCTCTGACTCATAGCGACCCCATGCACAGCAGAACGAAACACTGCCCGATCCAGCACCAGCTCCATGATCTTTGCTATACTTGAGCCCATTGTCACAGCCACCATGTCAATCCATCTCATTGAAGGCCTTCCCCTCTTTCATGGACCCTCCACCTTACCAAGCATGACATCCTTCAGGGAATGGTCCCCTCTGACAACATGACCAAAGTAGGTGAGATGGAGTCTGGCCATACTCTCTTCTAAGGAGCATCTCGGCTACACTTCCTCTAGGACAGATCTACTAGTTCTTTTGGCAGTCCATGGTACCTTCAGCATTCGCCAGCACCACAACTAAAAAGCATCAACTCTTCTTCGGTCTTCCTTATTCATTGTCCAGCTCTCACATGCATATGAGGTGATTGGAAATATAATGGCCTGTGTTAGGTTCACCTTAGTCCTCAAGGAGACATCCTTGCTCCTCAGTACTTGAAAGAGTTCCTTCGAAGCTGACCTTCCCACTGTTATACGTTGTCTAATAACCTGACTGCTGCTTCTATTGGCCTCAATTTTAGAACCAAGCAACATGAATTCTTTGACAACCTCAATCTGTTCTCCATTTATCATGATGCTGCTTATTGGTCCAGTTGTGAGGATTTGTGTCTTCTTTATGTTGAGGTGTAATCTATACTGCAGACTTGTGTTCCTCAGTCTTCATCAGTAAGTGCCTCAAGTCATCCTCACTTTCAGCAAGCAAAGTCTCAGCATATCTCAGGTTGTTAATGATTCTTCCTCTAATCCTGATGCCATGTTTTTCTTCATATAGTCCAGCTTCTTGGATTATTTGCTCAGCATATACATTGAATAAGTAGGGGGAAAAGATACAACCCTGACACACTCCCTTCCTGATTTTAAACCATGCAGTGTCCCCATGTTCCGTTCGAAAGACAGCCTCCTCATCAAGGTATAGGTTCCTTATGAGTACAATCAAGTGTTCGGGAATTCCCATTCTTCTCAATGTTATCCATAATTTGTCATGTTCCACACAATCAAATGCCTTTGCATATTCAATAAGGCACAAGTAAACATATCTCTGGTATTCTTTGCTTTGAGCCAAGATCCATCTGACAGCAGCTATGATATCCCTTGTTCCACATCCTCTTTTGAATCCAGCTTGCACCTCTGGAAGTTCTCTGTCAATATACTGCTGCAACCACTTTTGAATTATCTTCAGCAAGATCCTACTTGCATGCGATATTAATGATATTGTTCGATAATTTCCACATTCTGTGGGATCACCTTTCTTTGGAATGGGTACACATATGGATCTATTCTAGTCAGTTGGCCAGGTAGCTGTTTTCCAAATCTCTTGGCATAACAAAGTGAGTGCCTCCAGTGTGGCATCCATTTGTTGAAATATCTCAGTGGGTATTCCGTCAATTCCC
>NW_006921615.1:12155273-12163316 GCF_000298275.1 Orycteropus afer afer
TGTTACCAAGGCCAAATTTTCCAACTACCGGTGATTCTTCTTTGTTTCCAACTTTTGCATTCCAGTCACCAGTGATAATTAACACATCCTGATACCAAGTTTGGTCAATTTCAGACTGCAGAAGTTGATAAAAATGTTCAATTTCCTCATCTTTGGCTTTGGTGGTTAGGGCATAAATTTGAATAATAGTCGTATTAACAGGTCTTCCTTGTAGGCATATGGATATTAACCTATCACTGACAGAATTGTACTTCAGGACAGATCTTGATACATCCTTTGTGATGATGAATGCCACACCATTCCTCTTTCAACTGTTATTCCCGGCATAAATCATAAGGTTGTCTAATTCTAAATGGCCAAATCCAGTCCATGTCAGTTCACTAATGACTAGGATATCAATCTTTATGCATTCCATTTCATTTTTGACAACTTCCAATTTTCCTACATTCTTACTTCATACATTCCATGTTCTGATTATTAATGGATGTTTGATGCTGTTTCTCCTCAGTTTGAGTGGTGCCACGTCAACAAATGGAGGTCTCAAAAGCTTTACCTCATCCATATGAGTAAGGCTTATTTGACACTGATAATGTAGCTCTTTCCCAGTCTGATGCTATATAGACAGATCTAAGAGCACAATTCTTAAAGTAGATATTCTTTACTAGTTAAGCTAAACTATTTGGTTTTAAGAAGACTTCAGGGGATATTATTGGTTTAAGTTTTAAAGATTACCTCAGTGCAAGAATTTCAGGGGTCCATCCATTCTCCAATACTCTAGAATTCTGGATTCCAAGAGAATTTTCAACTCTGTTCTACACTTCTCCCCTTTTGACCAGAAGTCTTCTATAAACTCTTTCATCAAAATTTCAGTAAAGGTAGTCTAGCACAATTCAGTTTTGTTCTCATGGCAAAGGGAGCAATTTTTCATGGAGGCAATTAGCTACTCATTTTATTTTATCCTCCATTTCCTGACTGTCCTTCTTTATCTGTTGCTCTAAATGAATATAGTTCAAATGCTGTCCCTTGGATGGCCACTTGCAAGCTTTTAAGACCTGAAACATTTCACAATGCACTAGGAGGTAAACCAGAAGTATAAAACATATTCGGCAAAGTAACTGGGATGTTGTTCTGGTTACCTAGTGCCTCTCTGACATATACCACAAATGGGAAGGCCTTAACAAACAGGAGTTTATTCTTTAAATTTGGAGGTTTTAAGTCCAAGTTCAAAGTGCCAGGCTCTGGGTGAAAGAAAACCTTGGGGTCCAGCTCTGCCTTTTGCTGCTGGCCCACTGGAGCTAGAGGGATTTCTTCACTCAGACAGCTGCTGGTTGCTGAGGCTGAGAAGCCCCAAGGTTGACAAGTCAAAAGGCACAGTCCCAATGTTACCAAACCACACAGCAGGCCATTAACTTAAGTCCATTGTAAGTCCCAAGGTCAGCAGAGCATATAGCAGGCTGCTGAGCAACAACAGCTACATGCAGGGTTCAAGCATGCCATAGGCTAGAGACCATTCCCAAGGCTTCTCCTTATATACAGGAAGCAGACCCCATCCCAAAGGCAGCTACCCAGATGCTTGTGGAAGATCCCACCATGGAGTTTATTGCCAGTCTCATCGTGGGGAATAACTACCACCAGCTGCGCAGCCACTCAACCAGGCCCAGCAAAGTTGACACACAAACATAACTACCACAGATGTCTTATAAAACCTTGATTTTAAACCTACAAACTAAGGAACCAAATCCCACATGGTGCTCTGTTATATATAATCAGCCGCAGTAGCTACTCTCTCTCTCTCTCTCTCTTTTTTTTTTTTTTGTCATTGTTGTAAATCTACCTATCACACTACTTTTGACAATTCAACTTTTTACAGGTGTACAGCTTTCTGACAGTAATTACATTCATTGGCTATGCAATCCTACCCTTAATCAATGAAAGTTTTCCTTATATGTGTGTGTGTGTATCCTTAAATAATTATTTGTATTTGTGTTCAGGTATACAAATTATTGTCCACGCCATCTATCAAATACTCTGAGAATTATGCTAAATTTCCCAAGCATCATGGAAGATTTATCAATTTCCTTTTGGATGTCTGTCATATTGTGATTATATATTTTGAAGCTATGGTATGAGGATGCATAAAAGTAGAGCTTTGAATCAGTTCTTCCTAGTTCAGTCATGCCCGATGAAGTAAAACTAGAAAAGACCCAAAATTTGTAAAAGGTGAGTGTTCTAGAATGACAAATAGAATGGTAAAAGCTACAGAATGAACCCCTGCTATAGCTTTAATCTCCCTCTTGAAAAACGGGCACTATTCATGTTGGGTGGCAGCCAAATCTCTTGACAAGCAAACTTGGAAGCAACAGCATCCTGCTCAAAGATGGCGGCTGACCACGCTGCTTTCAATGTGTGTCACCATTCACAGTCCTGACAATAATCCAATTTCTGGCTTCTGAAAGGGCTCATTATGCCTCTTCTGAGTCTCCCATTCAAGGGCTTCAATGCATAATTTTTCCTATTCTGCTTATCATTTCATTTCACTCAAATTTAAAATATTGGAATGTGTTCTGAGTTTGTTGTGATAGCCATAACCAAACTGGTTTGAAACTGTTTGAAATACTGCATAAAAGTTAGCTGTTATAACACTCTACTCTACAGTATGGATTACACCTCAATATGAAGAAGACAAAAATCCTCACAACTGGACCAATAAGCAGCATCACAATAAATGGAGAAAAGATTCAAGTTGTCAAAGACTTCATATCACTTGGTTCTACAATCAACACCAATGGAAGCAATAGTCAGGACATCAGAAGATGTATTGCATTGGGCAAATTTGTTGCAAAAGACCTCTTTCAAGTGCTGAAGAACAAAGATGTCTCATTGAAGACCAGGGTGCACCTTAACAAAGCCATGGTATTTTCAATCACCTCATATGCATATGAGAACTGGACAATGAGTAAAGAAGACTGAAGAAGAGTTGATGCTTTTGAAATGTAGTGTTGGAGAGGAGTACTGAAAGGACCATGGACTGCTAAAAGAAATACCAAATCTGTCCTAGAAGAAGTGCAGCCAGAGACAATGGTCCTATAAGTTTATGTGAATGATCAGAATTCCCAGGTGTATAGTAGAGCTGACAAGGGGCAAGGTTGTGGTCACTGTTTGGTCACAGCCAGCTACCCAGAGGGACTGAGTAGTTGAACCTGCGGGCTTGGGACCATAGTCGCAGAGGATGTCAAGCTCAATTGGCATAACATACTATACAAAACATTGTTTCACCTCCTACTTTGGCGAATAGCGACTGGGATCTTAAAAGCTAGCAAGCTGCCATCTAGTTGCAACGATGGGTCTTTCCTCGTCAAGAGCAAAGAAGAAAGAAGAAAACCAAAATTCATGGAAACAATCAGTCCTAGTGACTGGTACACCATCCGATCTGCAACCTATACAACTATGAGACCAGAAGAACTAGATGGTGCCCAGCTACCACTGTCATCCACTTGGAAGGGATGTAGGAGATCCTGGATAGAGAGGGAGAACAATGTGGAACAAAACTCAAAATCATTTGGAGGGAAAAAAAAAAAAAAAGAAGAAGGTGGGGACCAGGTTTGCTGGTCCAATAGAGCCTGGTGGAACCACTGAGACTATGTCCCCTAGCTGCCCTTCACATCTGGAACTGAACCCACACCTGTGGTTTCCAGCCAAACAAAGTACAGGTATGTGAGTTAAACATTTACCTCAAGTAGACACATGCCCTGGAGAGAACAGTCATGGGAGGAGGAAGGGCTGTGTACACACAGGGAGACAGCTCAGGGGGCAGGAGAGTATGGAGGGATGGACACTGGGAAGAGGTAATTATGTGGAAGAAGTGGGAGGGGAGCTGTTGCATTGTGGTAAACTGTGGTCAATGACATGAAACAAAGTATATGTGAACTGCTGTATGGAAAGTGAATTTGCTCTGTAAATCTTCACCCAAATCACAATTTAAAAAAAAAAAAAAAAGTGCAGCCAGAATTGTACTTGGAAGCAAGAATGGCCAGACTTTGTCTCACCTATTTTGGTCATGTTGTCAGAAGGGACCATTCTCTGGAGAAGGGTATCATGCTTGGTAAAGTGAGGGTCAATGAAAAAGGGGAAGGCCCTCACCTCAACAAGATGATGGATTGACACAGTGGCTGCAATGACGGACTCAGGTATAGCCGGGATAGTAAGGCTGGCAAAGGACCTGGCAGTGTTTCATTCTGTTGTACATAGGGTCACTATGAATCGGAGATGATTCAACGCTACCCAACAACAACAATAACAACATTATAACAGTTATTTAAAAATCCAAATTATTGACATTGACATAATGATGCTAATTCTCTTTGGATAATATTAACCTGATACAATCTTTTTTACGTTCATGTATTTTACGATCTAATATTTCCAGATCATATATTATAATGATATTAATTACATTAATCATTTCTTCATTTACTAGGTTTAAAATAATAGTATGCTTTATGTCTTTCTCACACATTAAATTTGATTTTTTATTTTTATAAATATGAAACTACATTTATAAATATAAAATTATATTTATGTGTATAGATACAGGAAGGAGCTCTGATGGCGTAGTACCTAAGGTATTTGACTGCTAACCAGAAGGTTCGTGGTTCAAACCCACCAGCCACTCCATGGAAGGAAGACTGGGCAACGTAATTCTGTATAGATTTACCACCTGGGAAACCCAAAGGGGGTCACTATAAATCAGAATCAACTCAATGGCAGTGAGTTTTTTATATATATATAGATAGATAGATAGATACAGATATATGATTACACACACACATCATAATTTCCATTAACTGAATACTTAAGGAATCTAATTCTGATTTTATTGTTTTTTCTACTTACTTATAGCCAAGATGGTTAGTCTTTTAACATTACTTTTTGTTTTGAATTTTGGACTCAATGCTTGGTAGAGCTTTCTTTTCTGTGAAAATACTGTTGAGACTATCCTGAAGGTATGTATCTATAAAAAGGATTTTATATTGATGCTTTTATTTTCATTGTTGTTGTTGTTAGGTGCCATCCAGTTGTTTCCAACTCAATAGTGACCCCATGTACAACATTATGGAACACTGACTGGCCCTGTGTCATCATCACAATTGTTATGTTTGAGCAACTGTTGTAGCCACTGTGTCAGTCCATCTCATTGAGGGTCTCTCTGGTAGCGTAGTGCCTAAGGCATTTGACTGCTAACCGGAGGGCTGGCTGTTCAAACCCACCAGCCACTCCTCGGAAGGAAGATGGGGTGATTTCCTTTCGTAGTGATACTGCCTCAGAAACCCAAGGAAGGGTCGCTATGAGTTGGATTCTACTCAAAGGCAGTGAGAGGGGGAGAGAGAGAGAGAGAGAGAGAGAGACAGACTACATTACAGGGTACAACAAACAAGTGTCAATTTAAGTTGACTTGAATATTTCAAGTTTATTCATCTATTCAGATTGTATAAATATGAACCTCAAACTCAAAGGAAGTATAATCTACAGTACTAAATTCTGTCATCAGCAATGACTATAACATCTCAGGGCCTAGGTGAGACAGAGAAGTTGTCTCCTTTGACAACTTTTTTTTTTTTTTTACTAGCCAAACTTTCCATATAATGTTGTCCTTCCAATGTCCTTTCTTTGTGTGGAGTATCAATTTTAAATCCACCCTTTCAAAGGCATGACTTTTATCTCCTCTCTCTCTCTGCCAAGGGCCATTAAACTTCAACCTATAGGTTTCACAGAACAACTTATCTCTCCAGGGAGCTATGTCTTCCATAAAAGTTTTCCAAAGTGATTTTTGGTTCCCTTGTTATTTTTTAAAATCTGGAAATTTCTGTTTCTTTTTTGTGGGTTCAGCTACATTTTATTTTCATATGTACTTTCAAGGATATTTACAGTATCTAGTCCACCATGTTGTCATATCTGGAAGTCTTAATTCATTCTGTAGAGAATAGCCAAAGAAAGCTAAGCTTAAAAAAAAAAGTCACATGTTTAAAATCCTTTTAATGCTTTTCCAATGATTTTAGGATTAAGATAAAGCTCCCAAACAGGGCCAACCAGGCTTTGCATGTGTATTTATATATATGCTTGTAGCTTTATCTTACATTATACATTGATCCTGTGTTATCCAGGAATAACAGCCTTCCATAATAATTTTCAATGCTGTAAAAGGGTCTTTCTGTACGTTGTTGTCTCTCTGTTGAATGCTCTTTTTTCTTTCCTTCACCCAGTTAATTTCCACTTTCCTGCAGAGTTCAGTACAAGCTTTAAATTCTCAATAAAGTGTTTTTCTTTTTTTAACTCTCTGAGTTGATCCCATTTCCTCCCCCTCCTTAGCACTTTTTAACCTCTGACTGTTTATCTCTTTCTATACTTACATTTGTTTTTATTATTATGATTTGGGTGAAAATTTACAGAGCAAATTCATTTTCTATACAGCAATTCTACCCTTACATTTTAACTTTCTATCTATGTGCATAAAATTTTTTGATATATAGGTCTATTTGAATTTTAAATTCTCTAAAGGCAGAGATTGTATTCACTTTTATTCATCTTTGTTATCCTTAGCATCTGAAACACAATTGTTATTTACATATGTATATACTAAATCCTCAGAAGGAAAATTGGGCAATCTACTTCCATAGTGATACCACCTCAGAAACCCAAGGAGAGGTCTCTGAGTTGGATCCAACTCGATGGCAGTGAGTTTGGTTTTTGGTTTGGTATACTAAATAAGCAAATCAACAGAGTATACATTTTGACTATTTTAAATAGGAAATTCTAATTTTAATTTTTCTACTCAAAATATATTCCCATTATAAAAAATGACCAGAGAAGAATCTGAATATCCTAACCTTAGAGAATAGGTTAGGTCTAGGTTAGTTCTAGAGAAGACTCTAGAACTAAGTTATTCTCTGAGGTTAGGAAATTCAGTTTTGCCAGTCAAGGCAATATGCCATTCTTGTCCTTCTACATCTTCAGTTCTTTATCTATGAAATCACATTTCCAAACTAATGACATTTTATTCATAGCAAGAGTGTAGGTGAACCAAGGGGCTCCTACAAATTCATCATACTGGATATGTGGTTAAGAGCCATAGCTTATCAAAACGTTCTAATAAGTAAGGCACGCACTGCCATCGAGTCAGATCTAACTCACAGCGACCCCTTCCTGGTTTCCGAGGCAGTATCACTACAGAAGTAGATTGCCCAACCTTCCTTCCAAGGAGTGGCTGGTGGGTTTGAACTTCCAGCCTTCTGGTTAGCAGCCAAATGCCTTAGGCACGATACCACCAGAACTCCTATGGCAGAGCCTCCAAAAAAGGCAACAACTTTTGATCTCTGTTCAGGCAAACAGCTTTCACCAGGAAACCTAGGAGCAAACTCAAGAAACCAGTTAACATAGTGATTAATGGAAATGTGGGGATATATGACCAAAAAATACATATGGGTAGTTTGTGTCTCACAGTTCTGTCTGCAGGTAGCTGAATCCATCCAGAAGAACCTACTTCAGAGATCAGGAGAATGATAAAACAGAAACAAAGTTCAATTTAAAATTACTAGAGACATGTTACTGATACAGGAATTTAAAATAGTAATACAAACAGAAGTCCAGTGCTATGACTGGGCTTATCAGAGAGAACTGAAGAAGAAAACATATATGGGGTTGGGACTTGAGGGCAAAAGCACTGTTACTTGGAAAGAGTGAGTGGAGAATTGGAGATCAGCAGGTACATCCAAAGGCTATAATGCACCAGTTCATCCTGTTGTGAAGAATGGCTCTATATTAAGCCTGTAAGATTGCCAGTAGGATTTTTTTTTTGTTTCAATTTAATAAGAAAAAAAAATCTTTTGTTTTCTTTCCTTGTTCCTTTGCCTAGTTAATTCCCACTTTCCTTTAGATTTCTAAAGCTTGATTTTTCAAGAAAGATTTTCCTGAGTTCCCAGGTTGGTCCCATTCTTACTCCTTAGAATATTTATTAGTTAATTCAATATTACTATCTTTAATTCTTTT
>NW_006921615.1:12163486-12176844 GCF_000298275.1 Orycteropus afer afer
TGTTGTTGTTGTTGTTATGTGCCGTCGAGTCAGCCCTGACTCATAGCGACCCCTCCTTGGGTTTCTGAGGCAGTATCACTACGGAAGTAGGATTGCCCAAACTTCCTTCCGAGGAGTGGCTGATGGGTTTGAACCGCCAGCCATCTGGTGAGCAGTCAAGTGCCTTAGCCACTATGCTACCAGAGCTCCCAAAAAAGGGTTTAGGATGTATTAATAGAAGTGGCATTTGCATAGTTCTGAAAATCACTAAAATAACCTCCAGTATTTGCCTGAAGTTTGTGTCTCACAGAAAAAGAAGAAAAAAAAAACATGGCTAACCCATTGAGGTCTGTAGACCTATAGACTTAGGCTTGCAATCATATTATATAAGCCATGGATTAAGATTATATTTTGTGTATAACTAGACATTAAAAAGCAGGATTTCTGGTGGTGCGGTGGTTAAAGCATTCCACTGCTAACCAAATATTTGATGGTTTGAACTCACCAGTCACTCTGTGGGAGAGAGATGAGTCAGTCAGTTTCCATAAAGATATACAGCCTTGGAAATTCTATGGGGCAGTACTATGTCCTGTAGGGTCACTACGAGTGGGCATTGACTTGATAGCAGTGAGTTTGGTTTTGGTTTAGGCATTACAAAGCAGAGTGATCCTTTAAAACTTAGGAAACTGTCTACATTCACCAACAGCTTGAGTTAGGAAATAATTGATTCATAATATCTGAAGAAAGGATATGAATAAATTAGTTGCATTGCAACTATATCCCAAGAATATACATGAGTAGTGGTTTTTCATTTTTTCCATTGACATGGGAGAGGTCATACTATAGAAATTTGATATTCTTGCTAATTCTTGAAGAACACTGGTAAATTTGCAATTAAGTAAAGTACTCTCCATCATATAGCAGGTGACAGAAGAAAGCACTGATTCGAAGTGTAAAAGCCTTTTCTGCTCTGGCAAGTACCCTTCATTAGGATGAACCAGGTTGGATCATGATGGGTGCCTGCTTGCCAGAGCCTGGATTTTCAGAATGTGAATGGCTTTCTCCATGTAATTACTGATAATGTTGCTGGGCAAACTGAAGACACATTGAACAGTGAATTAGATAGTACATCTTTCTCGGCCTTGCTATTCACATCACAGAGATCTCTAGAGCACACCCTGTTCTGATTTTCGCTTCTATCCATTTTCTCCTCATTTGACCTATGTAATATCCCTTGCAAATTTTTATGCCATCTGGACTATTTGGAATTGCTATTCAAAATCAATACTACTACTTTACCTAGACTTTCCTACTAATGTATTCATCATTTGTCAGAGGTGAATGATGAAGTTACTACTGTATATTTTTTATTCAGTGGTTATCTTACCTCAGGAGCTTTGGTGGCACAATACTTAGGGCATTTGGCTGCTAACCAAAAAGTCAGTGCTTCAAACCAGAAGAAAGATGAGTCAGTCTGCTTCTCTAAGGATTTACAGCCTTGAAAACCCAATGGGGTTACTATGAGTTGGAAATAACTCTATAGCAATGAGTTTGGTTTGGTATCTTACCTCAGAATCACATAACCCAACAAAAACAAAAACTCTATGGCTGTTGACATTTAACCTCAGAAAGCACTTACTGTCACCAAACCAAAACCAAACTCACTGTCATCAAGTCGATTCTGACTCATAGTGATCCCTGTTGGGTTTCCAAGGCTGTAAATCTTTACAGAAGCAGACTGCCCCATATTTCTTCTGAGCACGTACCCTAGGATAGCAAAACATCACTTCTCTGCTACAGATTTACCCCAGAATTCAATCATGCAGCCACAAAGGAAAACAAACAAAAATGTTGCCTTCAATCCATTGTAACTGACAGCAACCCTAAGTGTTTTCAGCTGGAATCTTTACTGAAGCAGATCACCAGTCTGTCTTCCACTGTGACACTGGGTGAGTTCAAACTGCCAGCTTTTAGATTAGTAGTGGAGCTCAAACCCTCTGTGCCACCCAAGGACATTTATATAGCCACAGGGGCTGATAAGAGTCACTCAGGGAACTTGATTAACTGGTACATATACTCTGGGAGAGTGTTTTCTGTGGCAGGCATTTTCAATTTATTTTTTTTTTCCCCCAGAATCTTTCTTTGGAATTAGAAACAAATTGTGTATGTTGTATTTTAATTGCTTCAAGTACTTTTAAATATCCTTTTAATGGTGCAAAGCTCTAAGTAAGTTTTCTAAGGGTAAGCTTTTTACTTCTTATTTAGTGATTATTTTCTCATTTTGAAATTGTTTGACTACTCCTTGGAACCAATTCACATTTTTTTATATTACTTTATTTTTTATGGTCTATCATTTCTATATCTAAGTCTTTGGCCCAGTTTTTCAAGTCTTGCTAAACTTAAGAGGTCAAATGTTACCTTGGATTGCTAAACTTAAGAGGTCAAATGTTACCTTGGATTAACTCTTTGAGGATAAAAAGCTTACCCGATTTGGCTTTAAAAGTTTTGAAGAGTTATTTTATTCTATTGGAAAAGGAAATTGCTGGGCTTTCATTACCCTACCTTTCCACTGAAAGGAACTGTGCTTAATTCTAACCTTGGATCCCCTGAAGTTTGAGTAGGTTCAAATCTCAGTGTACATCCTTTCAATCCAAATTACTGCCAAGGATACTGACACCTCCAGATGTTGTTAAATTTTCTAAAATGACCACTTATCTCCTTAGCATTTGCAACTACAGAAAGAAAAGCAACAGAAAATCCCACTGAGCTGAGACTGGGTGGGAAAGAAGGAAAAGAACAGTTTTAGTTTATCCCATCTCCTGAAAATTAATATAAGAATGAGTCCTATGGTGAAATGTAAAAGCTTTGTTCAAAGAAGTTTTAATAAATTCCAGCCACAGAACTAGTAGAGAATAATCCTCACTAGCACCAGTTTTTAAAATAAGCAAAACCATGTGTTGCTTTCACTGTAGAGTTTACAGCAAAGAAATCTAAAAGTTCTCATATATGTTGTTGTTACATGCCGCTGAGTCGGACCCGACTCATAGCAACCCCTCCTTGGGTTTCAGAGCCAGTATCACTATGGAAGTAGATTGTCTAAACTTCCTTCTGAGGACTGGCTGGTGGGTTTGAACCACCAGCCTTCTGGTTAGCAGTCAAATGCCTTAGGCACTATGCCACCAGACCTCCTTAAACATAGGAGTTTTATTTTTCATTTCTTAAGTGTAAATGAGAATAATAGCAAATGAAATTAATTTCAGATTGTAAAGAATTCTGAAAAATTCTCTCATGAAAAGTTGTTGAATTACCTAATAATTAAAAAAAAAAATAAAATAAAATAAAAGTTCCACTGCTCGGGTAACTCTTCTGCAACAAAATAACACATTAAAATTACTACAAGAGAAAAATAATAGAAACAAAATTTTTCCATTACTTATTGAAAAAAAAAACAAGCCTTAACTATAATCCTAATTGAAATTTTTGACTTACAAGATTGTGTTGCCTTAAAGAGTTTATCAAAATGCTTAATTGGGTTTATTTAATATAAGCTTTCCTTTTTAAAGTGCATTTCAGGTGCACATAAATGGAGATATTCTAGTTAAGATGACTGATTGAAGCTTTATCACAGAATTTCTCTTTCACAGTAGCCAATGAAGAACAGAGCAAACCCTAGTGATGCAAACAAATAAACAGACCAAAACAAAACAAATACCACAGAAACCAAATGAAAGAAACATGGAAAAAAAAATAAAATGAGGAGAAAATGGAATATTCTGTAACAATGTGATTCTTAACTATTTTCATATTTCCTGGAAGTGATATGTATGATTTAACAAAATCTCCAAATCCAGGAAAGCTTATGTTGTCTAGACATCATTTCATTCCCTTCTTTTTTCATTCTTTCAATCCCTGGGATTGAAGTGAGGTAAACAAAGGAAAGAAAAATGAAGCAGACACTCCCTCGAGCAAATAAATATTTTAGGGCTACCCAATGAATTGTTGGATGAATCTGAAACAGGAAGATTTTCCTTCATGGGAATGATATGTGTTCTCCAACTATGTAAAACATATCTTGATAAAGAATATTTGACCATCTCAAAAATGAGAAGCCAGATATTCTAACAAAAGGTGCATACTACTTCAGCTCTTTTATGGACCTCCTCCTACTAGAGTAACTGAGAGATAGGTGGCACAGTGGTTAAGCACTTGGCTGCTAATTGAAAGGTTGGTGGTTCAAACCTACCAGCGGCTACTTGGGAGAATAGATCTGGTGATCTGCTCCAATAAAGACTACAGCCTAGAAAATCCTGTGGGACAGTTTTGCTCTCTCCTATAGGGTCACTATAGGAGCTCTGGTAGCATAGTGCCTAAGGCACTTGACTGCTAACCAGAAGGCTGGTGGTCCAAACCCACCAGCTACTCCTTGGAAGGAAGGTGGGCAATCCTACTTCTGTAGTGATACCACCTCAGAAATCCAAGGAGGGGTCGCTATGAGTCGGGGTCAACTCGATGGCACATAACAACAACAACAACATAGGGTCACTATGAGTTGGCATTGGCAGGACATAGCAACAACGATCTGTATCTGTATCTGTGTCTGCATCTGTATGTGTATTTATATCTCCAAGCACAAACAAGATGAAAAGAAATGGACTTGCTAAGTAAAGTACAGGAAATAATTCATTAAGAAATGGAGAAAGAGGGCAGGAGGGAGAGAGGGAGGGAGAGAGAGAGGGAGGGAAGAACAAAGAAAGAAGGGCAGGTGGGTGTGAGGGAAGGATGAAGGGAGGAAGGAAGGGATAGAGAAGATGAAAGGATAAAAATGAGAGATAAAAAATGAGGAGGAAAGAAGACAGAGGGAGGAAGAAGGAAAGAAGAGAGGGAAGAAGAGAACATTGTCCTCTCTCCTCTCTTTACACATGTTTTCCAATATCATGGTCTTTTCCGTGATTGTCATTGTATATCGAAAAATATCTTAGAGCAATTATAGTCAACACAAGAGTTATATAGATGATTTAGGGTTTATCCATAATTTTGAACTATTGATATCCTTCTATCAATTCAAATAATTGAAAGTTGACTGTATTTTCTTGAGCAAGTTCTTGATAAATGAGACACTTGGTTAATAATGACATGTCCAATGGTAGTTACAAAAAGGAATTTAGAAAGTAAATAAATCTTCAAGGTAGAATTAAATGTCAGAGAACTTGAAGAAGAGTTTCCAGTAAATCAGTTGTCTATAGAAGGATATGGTCAGAGTTTGATTATTTTATTAACAAACAAGTTTCCATCCACCGTGCTTCCCTGACATGAGCATAAATAACATCGATTAAATGATTGTGTTTCATGAAAAGTCACACAATGATGGGTAAGACACTTAGAACTCAGATTGTTTTGTAAATAAAAAAGCAATATATCTGAATTTTTTTTTTACCCTAGATTCCTAAATGTCCTTTATTTGTTTTGTCCTTGAAGAAGAAGTTTAATACATGGGTAAGTTTACCAGAAATCTTTTTTTTTTTTTTCTTTGTATGTGAAAGTTGCTTTAAAAATGGTCTTTCTTCTCCGGAGGGAAAGTATCAATGTCATGTGGTGTGTCAGTTGCTATGGTAACTACACCTTGTTCTTTTTTTTTTTTTTAAATAACACTTTGAACTGTCTCACAAACCTGAACAACAGCATGCCTTGCTGAAGAGTAAATTGCTGCCTCACTAGAGCTCAGTTCTTTAACCTCATTTCCCTTTCTTTTCATCTCTACCCCCTTACATTTTTTAAAAAAATTATTAATAATACACTTATACTGTTCTCTTGGTTAGTTGTGCAAAGCCATAATGAGTTTATAAGTAAGGCATTACTAGTTAAATATGAAGAAAAGGAAAGTTTCCAAATTTATCTCTGTTGATAGAAAAACGAGGAAGACTTTATTTGTTATAAACCTACAAATTTTCTTTCTCTTCTTTTTTTTTTTTTTAAATTATGATTTGGGTGAAAGTTTACAGAGAAAATTCATTTCCCATACAAAAGTTCATACACGTTTTGTTTCATGGTTTTGATCGTGATCCCCATAATGTAACAATTCTCTTCCCAGTTCTACCCTATTGTTACCTTTTCCCTGTGTCTTTCTTTCCTATGCATTCCTGTCCTCTGAGCTATCTCCCTGTGCAAATACTGTCCTTTTGATCTCCATGGTTGATTGTTCTAGGGAACAAACCTACCTGGTGTAAAGTCCACCTTATATACCTTTCTATTGTTTGGGGAGTTCAATTCCAGTCCTGAAGGATGACTAGGGCCTATAGTTTCAGGATTTTCATCAGTCTCTATCAGATCAGTAAGCCTGGTCTTTTTTTTTATGATTTTTTACTTTGTTACACATTTTTCACCCACTCTATCCAGGATCTCCTACACTGATCCCTTTCCGAGTGGTTGACAATGGTAGCCAGGCACTATTTAGTTCTGGTGTCAAGGTCATGTAGACTGAGGTTCACATGGTCCACTAGTCCCTTGGATTGTTTCCATGTGTCTTTCTTCATTCTTCTTTGCTCTTGATGGAGATAGAGCAATTGTTGCATCCTAGATAGCTGCTTCCAAGTTTTTAAGACCCCAATAACTCTATAACCTATAAACTTTCTCAACTTAATATACCAACTTCTACTTCTCCTGAAAAACTGTTTCTAAAATTTGACCACTATTTTCTGCTTCCTTCTATATAAAGACCGCTTGACAATAGATGAGGATCAAAATAAATTCAGGTTCATTTTAATTCTTGTGTCATTGAAGAGAAATTGAGAACACTAAATCTATAATCTAGAAAAAGATAAGGCATCCTTTGACCAACATCTGACACTAGCAATAGAGAAATCTGAGGACCTCTGTTCTTTGTTCCTTTTATAGTTGCTGGTGAAATAAATCATGAATGATTTAACAGTATTTTATCCTAAGGTCTTTAAAGAAATGAACTTTCTTTAATTTAGGTGTATATTTATGTCAGTATTATAATAGTTTTTCTTTAAATGCAACATAGCTCATTGATAATAAAGATTTAGGGTTTAGGAAAAATAGTGTCCTTCAAAACATAAAATGCATAAAATAAATCTAATATTAAATTATTAAACCATTAATTAAATAATTGAATCAGCAATTATTTACATACAATTTTCATAATGAGTTACACTACATGTGATATTTATATTGTATTATCATTTATGTATTATTGTATAATTAAGCTACATTTATGAAACACTATTATAGTCTCACATAAGTCTAAATAGGTTACTATCCCCATGAATTCAAATAAATTTAAAAAAAATCGGTAACCTAACCTACCAAAAATATTTACCTTCATATATAATATAAATGTATTATGCACATTATAAAATACAACCAAAATTTGGGATCCCAGTTTGGAGACTAATAGTAATTGTGATGATGTCTATCAGGGTCAATCAATATACATTTTGTTGATAAATGTTCCTCATGGTGCTCCTCTATCCCCACTTTTTATCAGAGGATATAAACTAAAACACAGTGACCATAGCATTTAATAGGCAGTCTTAAGATTTAAGATGTAATTGAGACCTTCTTTTTCACTAAACAGAGACTCTGTATGTTCTTTCAGGCCAATTGTAGATGTGTAATCTTACTCCCTATATCACGCTACCCTGCCTCCTCCTATCCTTGCTGCAGGTCTCCGGGGACATATGGCCTTCCTTTTAGGGCTGTGAAGGAATTACTGACTCTTGAGTATATAATGTGGCATTCTCCCTCGGTCAACTCTAAATTTCAAAGGGAGGCAAAGAATGGAAGAGTGGAAAGAGCCCTGACCAGGGTGTGAGGTAAGCTAGGGCTGTGTGTCAACTTGGCTGGGCCTGGTTGAGTGGCTGGGCAGCTGGTGGTAGTTATTCCCCATAATGAGACTGGAAATCAGCTCTGTGGTGGCATAGCAGCTGAGTAGCTGCTGTAGGGATGTAGTCTGCTTCTCGAATACAAGCAGCAGCTTTGGAAATGGTCTCTAGCTGATGGCATGCTTGAACCCTGCATGTATGTAGCTGAGTCATTGTTCAGCAGCCTGCCATGCTCTGCTGATCTTGTGATTTTCAATGGATTTGAATCAATGGCTTGCCATGTGGTTTGGTAATATAAGGACTGTGCCTTTTCACTTGTCAACTTTGAGTTTATCAGCCTCAGCATCCAGCAGCTGCCTGGGTTAAGAGATATCTGTAGCTTCAGTGGGCTGAGCAAGAGGCAGAGCTGAAGCTCAAGGTAGAGGGGTTTTCATACAACCCCTAGAGGTTGGCACTTTGAACTCAGACTTCTAGCCTCCTAAACTGTAAGAGAATAAACTCCTGTTTGTTCAAGCCATCCCATTTGTGGTATTTCTGTTAGAGTGGCACTAGGTAACCAAAACAGCTAGGATCTCTTCTGGTTCTGCTACTCCCTGGTAATTAAGCTTTGTCAATAACTTCACCTCTACAGACCTCATTTCATTACCTGAAAATGAAAAGTGGGTAAAGTAAGCTTTAAGATCCTTACTAGTTTAAAAATTTACATTATCATGCAGGTACAGTAATTTTGACAATACTCATTTTAATATCCTCTTGGGATACAACTCATTTAGTATCCCCACAGAATAAAATAAATAAGTGAATCAGTATCATATAACCCACAAAAAGCATTTATTATTATTATACCAAAAATACCGATGCCTGTTCTTTTAGTGATACTTAACTATATTTCAGTTTTTAAGAACTGAAGAGACATTTAAATATATTATCACAAATTGGACCAAGGATACCTTTGGGATATTGGAGGTTAAATAAAGGAAAAAAATTAGTAGGAATAAAAAAATGTAATTGTTTAAGTCTGGACTTAAATGAATACATACAGTGATTGAGCTGTTATTTACTTCCCTCCTTTATCTTGCATAAAATCTTATTATCAGTGAAACTCCTAGGAATTGACACATTTAGAAAACATTGAGACACAGAAAAAACTTGCAAATAAGAGAGATAAACATGGTGAGAAGAGCCACAAAGAAAATGTCCTTGAGGTAGTGTGAGAGATCATGGGCGCCATGTACTCAATTCACATCTGAGATAGTAATGTGTCTGTAAATGTACATACTTAAATGAGAAAGTGATCACACTGAATCCCTGGGGATATGTTGATAATTACATATTCAAACAATATTTGCTTATAGCAGGATCTTTGGAATCATTTACAGCAGTCTCCAAATTCTTTGTTTTTGTATTTCTCATCAGTACATTTTTCTAAGTATGCCATTTATGTTTGTTCATTTACAAACAGTATATTATAGAGATAATACTCAAAAGATATTAAAAGATAATGAGATGAAAACTAATCAGATTTGAAATTTTCATATTTTCTTCCTACCTCCAATGGAGCATCACTGAAAGATTCCTGGACTGTACACACTCATACATTGGTATAGGTTCATGCTTTCTGAACAAAATCTATTTGAAAAGTCTAACTATGAAGATGAAGTGGTGAGACATTAGCCATGCAGAGAAATGAGTTTGAGGAAGGTATGGGAGAAGATTGATCACATTAAATTCTGATGAAAAGTATTTAGTTAAGTGGGAGAAG
The DNA here is from genome assembly GCF_000298275.1 of Orycteropus afer afer. NCBI lineage: Eukaryota > Metazoa > Chordata > Mammalia > Tubulidentata > Orycteropodidae > Orycteropus > Orycteropus afer. The sequence goes on from NW_006921615.1 coordinate 12,173,069, forward strand.
GTGAAGATAAGGGAAATGTTCTTCAGGAATGCAAGATTCCTGAATAGGCTTTGCATGATGCTATAAAGGAAAGGGTTGTTGTTGTTAGGTGCGGTCGAGTCATCTCTGACCTATAGTGACCCTATGTACAATAGAATGAAACACTGCCCCTTCCTGTGCCAGCCTCATGATCCCAGCTATACCTGAGCCCATCTGTTGCAGTCACTGTGTCAATTCATCTTGTTGAGGGCCTTCCCCTTTTTTGTCGACCCTCCACTTTACCAAGCATATCCTTCTCCAGAGAATGATTCCTTCTAATAAAATGACCAAAGTAGGTGAGACAAAGTTTGGCCATTCTTGCTTCCAAGAAGCATCCCAGCTGCACTTCCAGAACAGATTTGTTTGTTCTTTTGGCAGTCCATGGTACTGTCAGTATTCTTCAACAACACCACAACTCAAAAGCATCAACTCTTCTTTGGTTTTCTTTATTCATTGTCCAGCTCTAACATGCATGTTGTTTTTGTACAACTCATAGTGACCTCTCCTGGGGTTTCTGAGGCAGTATCACTATGGAAGTAGATTGCCCAACCTTACTTCCAAGGAGTGGTTGGTGAGTTTGAACCACCAGCCTTCTGGTTAGCAGTCAAACGCTTTAGGTACTACACTACCAGAGCTCCCGTCATATGCATAAGAGGTAATTAAAAGGGTACAGGCTACAGACTAGGAGACATGAGCTATAAATAAAATTCTGCAAGTAACTAAAGTTGTAATTTTGGAGAAATTATTTATCTAATCCACCCCTTGTTTATTGTACTATGTTTTACTATGATGCTGGTAGCTATGTCACTGTTTTTTAAATATGAGTGGGGTATTTTGGTTACCGAGTGCCTCTCTGACAGGAATATACCACAAATGGGATGGCTTTAACTAACAGGGGTTTATTCTCTTACAGTTTTGGATGGTAGAAGTCCAAGTTCAAAGTGACAGGCTCAAGGGCTGGGTGAACGTCCCTTGACCTTGGGCTTCAGCTTTGCTTCTGGCTCACAGCCCACTGAAGCTGGAGGCTTTTTTTCTTCTCTCTGGTAGCTGCTGGCTGCTAAGGCTGACAAACCCAAGGTCTACAAGTGAAAAAGCACAATTCTGAAGTTACCAAACCACCCAGCAGGCTATTAATTCAAGTCTATTGAAAGTCTCAAGACGGGCAGGGCATGGCAGGATGCTGAATGAAGACTCGGGTACATGCAGGGTTCAAGTGTGCCAAAAAGCTAGAAACCATTCCCAAAGCTTCTGCTTATATATGGGAAGCAGAGTACATCCCTAAAGCAGCTACTCAGCTTCTTGTGGTAGATCCCACCATGAAGTTGATTGCCAGTACCATCATGGGGAATAACTACCACCAGCTGCCCAGACACTCAACCAGGCTAGCCAAGTTGACACACAATCTTAACTACCACACAGGGTCATCATGGTGGATAAGCTTCAATGGAGCTTCCAGACTAAGACAAACAAGAAAGAAAGGCCTGGTAATCAACTTCAAAAAATTAGCTGATAAACTCTATGGATTGCAGAATATTGTTTGAGACATTGACCCACATACTTTGGACACATTATAAGGAGGGACCTAATGCTGAAAAAGGACATAATGTTTGGTAAAGTAGTGGGCTGGCAAAGGCAAGAGAAACCCTCAACGAGATGGATTGACACAATGGCCACAACTCAAACATGCTAACGATCATGAAGATGGTGTAAGATTGGGCAATGTTTTGTTGTTATACATGGGACTCACCATGAATAAGAGCCTACTTAAAAGCAGATAACAGTGATATTTATTTATTCAGCATCATAGCTTTTTACTTCTTAAAAGAAGATTTTTGAAACTCAAAACACTCAACTCTATGAATGCATGATTCTGTAAAACATTTTGTTTACTTCTGCCTGCTACCTAGCCAGGTTGTCTACAGGCCATGAAGCTGAATGAGGTGCTGAGAAGATATTTATTAGAAGTGCTGATGCTCTTTATTACATCACTGGCTGACTAACCTCAAGATACAATCATTTTCCACACTTATCCCAAGATGGACCTCCATGAGCAATTGACTAACACTAACACCCTCCATACTTCCAGCAAAGAGGAAGGCTTTCATCAGACTCAATTGCTGCCCTGTCCTCCTGTGATTCTCACAAATACCCAGGAGGTCTGAGGAAATATACTTGCAAGTGGGTGTGAACTCCTTTACTGCCTATGTTTTCCAGAACCTCATGTTCTCATGCTAGTTTGGTAGTGTAGTGCCTAAGGCACTTGACTGCTAACCAGAAGGCTGGCGGTTCAAACCTACCAGCCCCTCCTTGGAAGGAAGATTGGGCAATCTACTTCCATAGTGATACTGCCTTGGAAACCCAAGGAGGCGTCACTATGAGTCAGGTATGACTTGATGGCACATAATACAACATCAACAACAAGAGTCTATACTTGGTTTAATAGGATGGATAATATCCCCTCAAAATTCATGTCCACCTGAAACTTCACAGTTTGATCTTATTTGGAAATAATTATTTTGTGGATATAATTAGTCAATGATCAAGATAAAGTTAGATTAGATTAAGATAGGCCCTATATTCATTGAGTAGTGTCCATATAATAAGAGACAAGGACATAGAGAAGCGTGCAATGAAGTTTATATGAAAACAGAAGCAGAGATTGGAATGATGCAGCTACAAACCAAAAGATGCCAAGAATTACTTGAGCCATCAGAAGTTAGAGAGAGGCAAAGAAGAATTCTTCCTTCAAGTCTTTAGAGAGAGCATGGCACTGCTAACACCTTGATTTCAGACTCTCACCTCCAGAACTGTGAGAGAATAAATTTCTGCCTATTTTATGGTAATCTGTGTGGCATTCCTAGAAAACTAATCTACTTGGTCTTTTGCAACCCATTAACATTGCATTTACTTACTTTCATGCCTATCTTTCTCTACTTGCCATATTTTGCTACAGGTGACACAGTTCTGCATAAGACATCTCTCCAAGGGGGAAGAATATACTGATCCTCCTTAGATTTCAATGTACTTAGTTGCCTGAAGGCCTCAACTCTCTGAAAGTTGTGATTTTGTAGTTTATCCTACTCATTCTCTTTTTTAGGGTGGAAGCAATACTCTTTCCATCTTTCTTCATCTGAAGCAGAAGTAGAAGCCTTCTCCCTTCTTTTGCATTTTCAGTCTTCTAAATGGAATCTTATACATAAGGATTTTAAAATTTCTGTCTTAACAGACACATGCAAATAAACATGAACACACAAATTTCTACTCCATGTTTCTTTCCAGCACCTTCCCAATGTTTTTATACACTTCTGTTCGTTCAAGATTACTCACTCCTTGGACCAATGCAGTTTCTTTCTCTATTATACTAAAGCAATTATTTTCTTTGACAACATCTTTATGGATAAATATAATAGTCAACATTTTTTGTTTTGGAGCAGGGATAATAAGTTTTTCGAGTAAGTAGTATTTAGAACAGATAATCAGATAATATAATAAAATTTACAGAGAGTTTAGCAGAAAATGTTTGTTATGTGCAATAGTTTGTATAGAATAGTCCTTGTGGTTTTATTGTAAATAGAGAGGGGGGGGGAAAGAAGAAGAAGAAGAAGAGGAAGAGGAGGAGGAGGAGGAGGAGAACAAGAAGAAGAAGAAGAAGAAAAAGAAGAAGAAGAGAAGGAGGAGGAGGAGGAGAAAAGGGAAGAAGGAGGAGGAGAAGAACAAGAAGAGGAAGAAGAAGAAGAGGAGGAGGAGGAAGAGGAAGA
>NW_006921615.1:12176944-12180560 GCF_000298275.1 Orycteropus afer afer
AAAAAAAGTCAGAGAAAAGAAGAAAAAGAAGAAGCAGAAGGAGAGGAGGAGAAGGAGGAGGAGGGGGGAAAAGGAGGAGGAGAAGAAGAAGATGAAGAAGGGGAAGAGGAAGAGGAAGAAGGAGGAGGAGGAGGAGAAGAAGAACAAGAAGAAGAAGAAGAAGAGGAAGAGGAGGAGGAGGAGGAGGAGAACAAGAAGAAGAAGAAGAAGAAGAAAAAGGAGAAGGAGAAGAGGAAGAAGAAGAAGGAGAAGAAGGAAAGTAAACAATAGGAAAAATGGTAGAACAAGTACGAGTCATTTACATGTAAGTGAATCTTTTATTCCAATGATAGCAGAGTGACTGAATGGCTAAAGAGAGTACAGAAAATAAAAAAAATGGAATTAAGATCAAGTGGACCAGTGCCTAAGGGAGTTGACTGCTAACCAGAAGGTTGGAGGTTCAAACGTACCAGCCATTCTCCGGAAGGAAGACCAGGCAATCTACTTCCATAAAAATTTACCACCTTGGAAACCCAACAGGGGTCGCTATAAGTCTCAATTGACTTGATGGCAGTGGGTTTTTTTTTTTTTTTTTTGTATGCTAATCATAGTATAGATTGTCCCAGTGACAAAAATTCATAAATGAGAGTCATAAAGTAGAAAACAGTCATATATGCTTGATTCGAAAGAAGACTAAGAAGCAAATAATGTGGATAATAGTTAATAGTTGTTTTTGAGACTGCATTCATGCGTGCATGATAGTATATGGGGTCACAATGCTGATACACACAGTTTTTGTGGAAGTAAATTGTGGTATTGGAAGTGATACTTAACAAAATAGGAAAACAAGATGGAAATCAGGCAGAACTGTTTATTAAAAAAAAAAAAAAGTTGTCATCAAATTCATTTTGACTCATTGTTACCCATGTGTGTAAGAGTAAAACTGCACTGTATGGGGTTTTCAGTGTTTAAATTTTCAAGATCACCAGTCTTTTCTGCTTAGGCACCTCTGGGTGGACTTGAACCACCAAACTTTTGGTGGATAGCTAAGAATATTAACTTCTTGCAGAACCACACAGGAACTCTTAAGCTTTAATATGTGAGAAAAACTTTACACCTAGAGAACCAAGAAAGGAATCAGAAAGGATTTCCTATAAAACTAAAAACCAAAGGATCATCTTTATTTTGTCTAGAAAGAGATGTTTCACCTTAGGAGAAGGGACTATCTATATCTCTGTCTCTATCTAAAAAACAAAGATGTTGCCTTGAGGCCTAAGGTGTACCTGACCCAAACCATCGTATTTTCTTTTTTTTTTTTTTTTTGTGATTCGGGTGAAAGTTAACAGAGCAAAATAACTTTACATGCAGCAGTTCATGTACATTTTGTCTCATGACAATGACTACAATTTACCACGATGCAACAGCTCCTCCCACTAGTTACCTCTTCCCTGTGTCCATCCCTCCATGCATTCCTGCCCCAAGAGCTATGTCCCTGTGCATAAGCAGACTTTCTATTCTCCCATGATTGTTCTCTCCAAGGAGTGTATCTACCTAGTGTATATGTTTGTCTCATATGCCTGTCTTTTGTTTGGCTGGAATCAATTCCAGACCTGAAGAGAAGCTAGGGGCCACAGTCTCAGTGGTTCCATCAGGCTCTATCAGACCAGCAAACCTCTCTCTCTCTCTCTTTTTTTTTTTTCCAAATGATTTTGAGTTTTTTTCCACATTGTTCTCCCACTCCATCAAGGATCTTCTACATAGATCCCCCCCTGAGTGTTTGACAATGGTAGCCAGGCACCATATAGTTCTTCCAGTCTTATAGTCGTATAGGCTGAGGAACACATGATGTATCAGTCACTTGGACTAATCGTTTCCATGAATCTTTAGTTTTCTTAATTCTTCTTTGCTCTGGATGAGAAGAGATCCATTGTAGCATCTAGATGGCTGCTTGCAAGCTTTTCAGATGCCATCGCTACTCACCAAAGTAGGATGTGGGACAACGTTCTGTGTAATATGTTATGGCAATTGAGCTCGATGTTTCCTGTGACTATGGTCCCAAGCCCACAGGTCCAACTACTCACTCCCTCTGGGTAGCTGGCTATGCCCAAGAAGTGACTACAACCTTGTCTTTTGTCAGCTCTATTATACACCTGGGTGGAAAATCTTACAGAACATATCAATACACTTGTAGAAAGATTGTCTGCCAACCCAATACATGGTCTTAGGCACACTTCCCCCTGCATAGATATACCTAATCGTTCAGCCTGTCTACCCATCTATCCAACCATATAGCCATGTTTGCCTTCACTGACTACACAGTACTGTATGAGTAAAAGGATTAATCTTTGTCATCTGTACCTTTCATGTACCTCTCTATGTCTTCCACTTCCTCAATGCCACCATGTCATGTCGATTACTCACATTTGGTACATTGCCATTTGCTTCACCCAAATCAATACTTGTCTCTACCTATCTAACTATATTCTCTCCTCCTCCTTACGACCCCTGGTAACCAAGAAAGAAAATTCCTTCCATATATAAACTTTTCCTGGACTTTTTACAGTAACAGACTAATACAATATTTGTCCTTCTGTGATTGACTTATTTCATTCAGCATAATGTCTTCCAAGTTTATCCATGTTATGTGGTGTTTTGTAGATTCTACATTATTTTTCAGGGTTGCATAGTATTCCATTGTGTGTATGTACCATAGTTCAGTTATGCATTCTTCAGCTGATGGACACATAGGTTGTTTCCTTCTTTTGGCTATTGTAAATAGTGCTGCAATGAACATGGGTGGGCACATGTCTGTTCTTGTCCTGGCTTTCACTTCTTTAAGATATATACCTAGTAATGGAATGGCTGAGTAAAATGGCATTTCTAATTCCAACTTTTTAAGGAATTGCTATACTGCTTTCCACAATGGTTATATCACTTTACAATCCCACCAGCAGTATATGAGAGTCCCAATGTCTCTGCATCCTTGCCAGCATTTGTTATTTATGTATTGTTGAACTTTGCTACTAGTGCTGTGGCAAGATGGTATCTCATTGTTGTTTTGATTTGCATCTCTCTAATAGCTAATGATTGTGAGTATTTCTTCTTATGTTTGTGGCTGCTTGAATATCCTCTTTGGTGAAGTGTCTATTCATGGCTTCTGCCCATTTTTAAATTGGATTATTTGTCTTTTTGTTGTTGAGGTGTTGGAATTTTCTATAAATTCTAAGTCCCTAGTCATATATGTCATTGCCAAATATTTTTCCCAATCTGTATGTTCTCTTTTGACTTTTGGTGAAGTCTTTGGAAGCACATAAAAATTTAATTTTGATAAGGTCCCATTCATCTAGTTTATCTTCTGGTGTTTGTGCATTTTAGGTTATTCTTGATAGTCTATTTATGCCATATATTAGGACCCCTAAATTTGTCCCTACTTTTTCCTTGAAGAACGTTATAGTTTGAGGTTTCACATTTAAGTCTTTGATCCATCTGGAGTTAGTTTTTGTGTATGGTGTGAGGTATAGATCTTGTTTCATTTTTCTGCAAATGGATATCCAATTTGGCCAGCAGTATTTATGAAACAAATATTCTCTTCCCATTTAATGGATCTCAGCCCTTTGTCAAATATTTAGCTGACCAT
>NW_006921615.1:12182010-12184296 GCF_000298275.1 Orycteropus afer afer
GTACAGTTCTTTAGAGTATCCTGATATTATCCTTTTTATTTCAGTTGGTTCTGTTGTGATATCACCCATTTTGTTTCTTATTCATGTTATTTGTATTCTCTCCCTCTTTTCCTTTGTTAAATTTGTCAGTGGTTTGTCAATTTTATTAATCTTTTCCAAAAACCAATTTCTAGTGTTGTTGATTTTTTCTATTTTCTGTTTCATTGATTTCTGCTCAAATCTTCATTTCTTTTCTTTTGGTTACTGTAGGCTTTTCTTGCTGTTCTTCTTCTAATTGTTTGATATGTTAGTTTAAAGTGTTGATTTTGGCTTGTTCTTCTTTTTTGATGTGTGCCACTCCTGCTTATTTTTGTTGCCATTTGCTTGACATATCTTTTTCCAACCTTTGATTTTTATTCTATTTTTGTCTTTGTCTCTAAGGTGTGTCTCGTAGGCAGCATATTCATGAGTTTTGTTTTTGTTTCTTATCCAGTCTGCAACTATCCATCTCTTGAGTCATATATTGTGTATTTAATCCATTACTATTCAGTATAATTATTGACAAGTATGAATTGGTTGCTGTCATTTTGTTATGTGTTTTTTTTTTCATGGTGTTCCTGGTTTCTTTATTTCATATAATTTTCTGTGCTGAGCTCATTATATTTATGCATAGTGTTATCATTTCCTTTGTTGCTATTGTTTTAGTATTTGCTAAATATTTGTGCTTGTCTTCTTTTTTATTATGATGTGATGGTTTATTGTTTTTCTTTGAGACTACTCTGTGATTTATCATTTTCTCCCAAAATTTAGAACAGTCCATGTTATCTTGAGATTGTCTTGACTTCCTCACCCTTTAGAAGTTCTTTAACTACCCTATTTTTCCCTCTTTTTGATTTATAGTTTTCCTTATTTGCCAATTGATGTCTCTGGTTCCCTGCTTATAATCTTGGAAGCTTATTTTACTTTGTATACTTCCACAGCTGCGCTGGTTTCTGGGTTATGTCATCTTATCTGTTAATGGTCAGTTGTGGTTTGCTATTATTGGTTCACTGTTTTGTTTGTTTGTTCTCCTTAGTATCTCTTGTAAGGTTGGTCTTGTTTTAACAAATTCCCTTAATTTCTGCTTAAATGGAAATTTCCTAATTTCACCATCATATTTGAGGGACAATTTTTCTGGGTATATAATTCTTGGTTTGAAATTTTTCTCTTTCAAGGTTTTATATATACCCTCCCATTGCCTTCTCACTTCCATAGTTGCTGCTGGGAAATCAGAACTTATTCTTACTGGTTGTCCTTTGTAAGTAACTTTTCATTTTTCCCATGCTACTTTCAGGATTCTTTCTTTGTCTTTGGTTTTGATGAGTTTGATGATGAAATGTCTTGGTGATTTCCTTTTGGGATCTATCCTGTTTGGGGTTTGTTGGGGTTCCTGAATGGATATAATCTCATCTTTCATCATACCAGGGAAGTCCTCCTCCAGCAAATCTTGGTCAATTTTCTCAGTGGTTTCTTTTTCACTTCCAGTTCTGGAATTCCAAAGACACATAGGTTATTTCTTTTGATGGTATCCCACATGAACCTTAGGCTTTCTTCATTTTGTTATGATCTTTTTTCTGATTGATCCCTTTCCAAAGCAATATCCAGGTATTTGTTTTCAATCTTATTAATTCTGTCTTCTATTGATTCAATTCTACTCCTTTGCCCTTTCAATGTGTTATCTCTTTCTAAAAATTTAGTAGCAATCTTCTGGATTTCTATCTGCAGATTTTGCATTTATTTTGTCATTTTGTTCTTGTATTTTCTTCTGAAATTCTTCTAGGGTTTTCTCTGTTTTCCTTAATTTTGTCAGTGTTTTCCTTGCTTTGTCTCTCAGTCCTTTGAAGGTACCCAAACAAAATTATTTTAAAGTCTGTATCAGGGAGTTCCAATGGTGTTTCTTCCTCAGGGATGTGTTCTGAGTCTGTATTGTGCTCCCTTGTTTCTACCACTTTATCTTGCTTCTTTGTGTGGACTGTGATGATCTGTTGTCTGTGAGACATTGTGACCTTGTTGTATTAGATCTCTGTTAACTGTTTGTGAAGAACAGCTAAGGGTGAGTCAGCTCTTCTTGGTGGTTGTTTATCATTGGCCAGTTCGTGGAAAAGGAAGTGGTGGCTCTCATTCCATAAATGAAGCTGCAGGAGTTGTGGGTGTAGTTGTGTCGTATGAGACTGTTACTGTCTCCCACTGAGTTAGACAAAAGTAACAATTGAATAACCATCAAAAAAGTAAAGACATTGGACAAAACACACACCATGTAAATACAAA
>NW_006921615.1:12184657-12187758 GCF_000298275.1 Orycteropus afer afer
ATATATATATATATATCTGGGCAGGGCAGGGCAGGGCACCCAGGATCCATTTGAGCACAAAGACTAGGATGAAATTCTTGCCAGCCCAGAGAGTGGGTGTTAGTGAGGGATGGCCGCACCTCCATTCACCATGATGGTGTGGGGTATAAGAGTAACAAGGGGAATGTCGCACCCTTCCAGTCATTAGTGTCTGAAATGTCCTTGTGGTTCCCAGCAAGTGAAGAATATTCTTAAGTCCCTGGAGTCTGAGAGAATGCTGTTGCTTTAAATATCAAAAATGGTCAAACTGCTTGTAGCCATTCAAAATGGCTGCATCCTCCAGACAGGCAAAAGTCCACAGCTCAGCCTGCCTTCCTTTTCACTGCTTCCCTTTTTATTCACCAGCCAGCAGTGCAGTCCTCTGTGCAGTCCGTGGGTAGCAGGGCTGACTTTTAGGTTAATTTTTAGGTCCTAACACCACTAGGCAGTATCCAAGCTCTCTGTGCCATCATGATCAGTGCCAGACTGCAGCTCTGTATGTCTTCTTTTTTGGTGTTTTCAGGAAAATTCTTCTATTGGTTGGAGTTTAGTCCACTTCTACATCCTTCCCTTCAAAGCTCAGGGGTCTAGGATTATCTTCTGTATCTGTATTAATTAGTCCCCCTTTTCTTTGTAGAAGAGGGTCTGTGCAGTCTTTCTGCCTATTCTGCTATCTTACCGGAACTCCCCAAACCATGGTATTTCAAATCACGTCATATGCATGTGAAAGCCTGACAATGAATAAAGAAGACGTAAGAAGTGTTGATGCTTTTGAATTATGGTGTTGTTGAAGAATATTGAACACACTATGGACTGTCAGAAGAACAAACACATCTGTCTGCAAGAACTATAGCCAGAATTCTCTTAGAAGTGTGGATGGCAAGACTTCATCTCACATACATTAGGCATATGATCAGAAGGAACAGATCCTGTAAAGGGACATTTTGTTTGGTAATGTAAAGGGTGAGCAAAAAAGAGGAAGACTGTCAAAAAAATGGACTGATGCAGTGAATGCAACAAGGGCTCAAACAAATAATAATTGTGAGAATGGCCCAGGACCTGGTAGTGTTTCATTTTGTAGTACATTGGCTCACTAGGGGTCAGAAATGAGTTGATGTCATCTACCAATAATTAACCACCACTCATCTTCCAGTTTGTCATACTATAGTGGTTTGCATATTGCTTTCAGGCTGAAGGCTATGCCATCAGTATTTCAAATACAAACAAGGTCACACATGGTGCACAGGTTTCAATGGAGTTTCCAGACTAAGACAGACTTGAAAGAAGGAAGGGGCCATCAACTCAAAGAATCTATCTGATATATTACTGTAAACTTTATGAATAGCTCTTGAACATTGCCTGATATAGTGCCAGAAAATGAATCACTCACATTGGAAGGCACTCAAAATATGTTCTGGGAAGAACTGCCTCTTTAAACTAGAGTTGACTTTAATAACATGAGTAGAATGAAGCTTTCAGGACCACTAATTGCTTATGGGGCATGATTCAAAATGGAAGAAATAGCTACAAACATCCATTAACAATCAGAATGTGGAATATATGAAGTATGAGTACAGGAAAATTGGAAGTTGTCAAAAGTGAAATGGAACACACAGATTGATACCCTAGGCATTAGTCAGCTGAAATGGACTGGTTTTGGCCATTTTGAATCAGACAACCATGATCTACTATGCTGGGAATGACAAATTGAAGAGGAATGGCATGGCATTCGTTGTCACAAAAAATGTTTCAAGATGTATCTTGAAGTACAGTGCTGTCAGTGACAGGATAATATCCATACGCTTACAAGGAAGACTGATTAATACTAGTATGATGTCACATAATGACAACAACAACATTACTCAACATTATTCAAATTTATGCATCAACCACTAAATCCAACAACAAGGAAACTGAAGATGTTAACCAATTTCTATAGTCTGAATTTGATCAAACATGCAATCAAGATGTACAGATGATTGTTGGTGATTTGAATGTGAAAGTTAGAAACAAAGAAGAATTGCCAGGAGCTGGAAAATATGGCCTTTGTGATAGAAATGATGCTAAAGATCTCATGATAGAATATTGCAAGACCAACAAATTATTCATTGCCAATGCATTTTTTCAACAACGTAAATGATGGCTATACATGTAGACATCACCAAGTGAAATACACAGGAATAAGATTGACTACATCTGTGGAAAGAGGTGATGGAGAAGCTCATTATCTTCTGCCAAAACAAGCCAGGAGCTGACTGTGGAACAGACCATCACTTGCTCACATGCAAGTTCCAGTTGAAGCTGAAGACAATTTTTAAAGTCCATGAGAGCCAAAATATGACCTTGATTATATCCGACCTAAATTTAGAGACCATCTGAAGAGTGGATTTTACACATTGAACACCAATGACCGAAAACCAGACAAATAGTTGGGTCACATCAAGAACATCATCCATGAAGAAAGCAAAAGGTCATTAAAAAGAAAGGAAAGGAAGCAAACACCAAAATGGTTGTCACAAGAGACTCTGAAATTTGCTCTTGACTAGAAAGTAGCTAAAATAAATGTAAGAAATGAAAAGGTGAAAGAGCTGAGCTGAAGATATCAAAGAGCAGCTTGAGAAGACAAAGTCAATTATTATGATGGAGTGTGCAAAGACCTGGAGTTAGGAAACCAAAATGGAAGAATACACTCAGCATTTCTCAAGCTGAAAAAACTGAAGAAAAAATTCAATCCTTGAGTCGCAATATTTAAGGATTCTATTTGCAAAATATTGAATGATACAGGAAGCACTGAAAGAAGATGGAAGCAGTACACACAAGCACTGTACAAAAAGGAATTGGTCAATATTCACTTAGTTCAGGAGGTAGAATTTCATCAAGAACTGATAGTATTGGAGGAAGAAGTTGAAGCTGCACTGAAGGAATTGGGAAAAAAAAAAAAAACAGGAATTGCCAGAATACCCATTGAGATGTTTCAACAAACAGATATAACAAATGGATACCATGCTGAAGACCCTTGCTTGCCTATGCCAAGAAATCTGGAAGACATCTACCTGGCCAACTGATTGGAAGAGATCCATATT
>NW_006921615.1:12190718-12193590 GCF_000298275.1 Orycteropus afer afer
TTTTAATCCCCTTTCTCCTGCTCTTCCCGCCTGCTACTTTGGGCGTCCCTGAGTTGTCTCTCCTCACCTGTAACCCTGGGGCTGACTGCTCTTCTGTCCGGGTTCCTGGCTTTTATCCCCTTTCTCCTGCTCTTCCAGCCTGCTACTCTGGGTGGGCCTGAGTTGCCTCTCATCACCTAATCCCTAATCAATCTGTATGCACAGCAAATAATCTGAGAAATTAGACTATAGAGGAAGAATGTGGCATCAGGATTGCAGGAAGACTCACAACAACCTGCAATATGCAGATGATACAAACTTGCTTGCTGCAAGACAAGATGACTTGAAGCACTTACTGATGAATATTAAAGACTACAACCTACAGTATGGGTTATACCTCAACATAAAGAAAACGAAAATCCTCACAGTTGGACCGATAACCAGCATCACTATAAATGAAGAAAAGTTTGAAGTTATCAAAGATTTCATATTACTTGAATCTACAATTAACACCAATGGAAGCAGCAGTCAAGAAATCAGATATCGTATTGCACTGGACAAATCTTCTGCAAAAAACCTCTCTGAAGTCCTGAATACCAAAGATATCTCTTTGAGGATCAATGTACACATAATACAAGCTATGATATTTTTGGTAGCCTCATATACAGGACAATGGATTATGAAGACTGAAGAATAATTGATGCTTTTGAGTTGTGGTGTGTTTGCAAAGAATACAGAAAACACCATGGCCTGCCAGAAGAATAAACAAATCTGTCTTGGAAGAAATACAGCCAGAATGCTCCTCGGAAGTGAGAATGGCCAAACTTCATCTCATCTACTTTGGTGATGTTGTCAGAGGGACCATTCCCTGGAGAATGATATCATGCTTGGTAAAGTGGAGGATCAGTGAATAATGGGAAGATCCTCAACAAGATGGATTGACAGTGGGTGCAACTATGGCTCAGGTATAACAAGGATTGGGAGGATGGCGCCCAACTGGACAATATTTTGTTCTGTTGTACATAGGGTCACCCTGAGTCAGAACTGATTCTGTGGCACCTCACAACAACAATAAAGATAATAACAACATATCTATACACACAAACACAAACATATACAAACATACACAGATTTTATAATTCAATATAATAAATGGTAATATTTCACTCTGACAAATTCACACATTCTTGTACATGCAGAGAGAGATTTAGAAGAAGAAAAATAAAAAAAAATTTTAAAAATCTCATGTGAAACAATCTGGATGAAATCTAGTAGCTTTGCATATGCCTGCCAGTTTGTCATGCTGAGACTGTAAAGTCACACTTGAGGCCTTAGGCAATCTCTCACCTTGCTGTGAACCTCAGTCTTAAAAAATACAGAGAAAATTGAAATGGTTTCCAATTAGAGTCTAATCTTTAGATAGATTTTATCTGTATCAACTCTAATAACCCTCCCAAAGGAGAGTACCAATCATATCATAGCATAAATTCCAGACATGGTAAACCAGAAAAAAAAAATCCACCAAATCCACTGTCATTGAGTTGATCCTGACTCATAGCAACCTCCATCGGGTTTCCGATGGAGTAAATCTTTATGGAAGTAGATTGCCCAGTCTTGCTTCCACGGGGTGGCTGGTGGGTTTGAACCACCAACTTTCTAGTTAGCAGTCAGATGCCTTAGTCACAGTGCTACCACAGCTACATGGTAGGTTATCTCAAATAGCAAATGAGGAAAAGGAGATTTTGCTTTCTGTATCCTCTTTGCTCTAGAACTATTGAGTTGGTTGTGATATGAATTTTTTTGTTTAATTAGATTTAATATGTCTTTATTGTCTTAACTTTCATAAAGAAACATAACTTACATTTAAATTTTGTAATTCATACTGCTACTGACATAATGCTCATTATAGTATGCAACATCGTCCCAAATATGCACACCCACAAGATCCAAAGACTGATGATACTATCCACCATTTCTTATGAATAAAAATAAAAATAAATAAGCTAAACTAACTAAAACCTCAAAATCCTACTATAATGATTTAATAAAGATATGATCTTTTGGCCTAAACAAATACTGAATATAAAGTTATCTCAAACTTGCTCTAAAGCAGTGTTAGTGTTAGAGGAAAGATGAATCCCTTTAGAGTCAGAAGTAAACATTAAACAAGGACAGCTACATGTTGTACTAAGCATACTTATGGCAGAGGTTATTACACCATACATATTAATGGTATAGATATTAATATCATGACTCAATACTGTCCTATAACTTTTCAACAGTATCCTAGGCATTAGTGACCTAAAATGGACTTAAAGATTTTTAACCAACTTCTGCAGTCTGCAACTGATCAAAAATGCAAACAAGATGATTGATAATTACTGGTGAGTGAAATACAGAAGTTAGAAACCAGGATCACTGGTTGGAAAATATGGCCTTGGTGAAAGAAACGAGGGTGGATATCACATAATACAATTTTATGAGACCAACAATTTATTCATTGCAAATACCTTTTTTCAACATAATAAATGGCAACTATACAACATGGACCTTGATGGATGGACTACACAGGAATAAAAATGACATCTGTGGAAACAGACAATGGAGAAACTCATCAAAGACAAGACAAATTGTATGGCATCAAGGCATTGATGGCATCAAGGATATCATAGATGAAGAAAACAAAAATCATTAAAAGATAGAAAAGAAAGAAAAGACCAAAATGCATGTCAGAAGAGACTCTGAAATTTGCTCTGGAACACAAAGTTGCAAAAGTGAAAGGAAGTGGAAGGTGGAAGATGGTGGACTAGGTAGAAGGACTGCACAGACCCTCTTCAACAAAGAAAAGGGAAACCAATTGACACAGACACAGAAGTTAATCTTGGACCCCTGA
>NW_006921615.1:12193690-12194816 GCF_000298275.1 Orycteropus afer afer
TGAATGATACAGGAAGCACTGAAAGAAGATGGAAGCAGTACACACAAGCACTGTACAAAAAGGAATTGGTCAATATTCACTTAGTTCAGGAGGTAACATATGATCAAGAATAAATTGCATTGAAGGAAGAAGTCAAAGCTGCACGGAGGGAATTGGCCAAAAAAAAAAAAAAAAAAAGTTCCAAGAATTGACGGAATACACATTGAGATGTTTTAACAAATGGATACCATGCTGAAGACCCTTGCTTGCCTATGCCAAGAAATCTGGAAGACATCTACCTGGCCAACTGATTGGAAGAGATCCATATTTGTACCCATTCCAAAGAAAGATGACCCAACAGAATATGGAAATTATCAAACAGTATCATTAATATTACACGCAAGTAAAATTTTGAAGAAGATATTTCAAAAACAGTTGCACCAATATATTGACAGGGAACTTCCAGAAATGCAGGCTGGATTCATAAGAGGGCATGGAATAAGGAATATCATTGCTGATATCAGATGGATCTTGGTTAAAAGCAAAGAATATCAGAAAGATGTTTACTTGTATTTTATTGACCATGCAAAAGCTTTCAACTGTGTGGATCATAACAAATTATCACTAACATCGAGAAGCATAGGAATTCCAGAACACTTAATTGTGCTCATCAGGAACATGTACATGGACCAGGAGGCTGTGGTTCAAACAGAACAAGGGGACACTGCATGGTTTAAAATCAGGAAGGGAGTGCGTCAGGATTATATCCTTTCACCATACTTAATCAATCTGTTGTTGTTGTTAAGTGCCGTCGAGTCATTTCTGACTCATAGCGACCCCAAGCACAGCAGAACGAGACACTGCCCGATCCCACACCAGCCCCACAATCCCTGCTATACTTGACCCCATCATCACAGCCACCATGTCAATCCATCTCGTTGAAGGCCTCCCCCTCTTTCGTCGACCCTCCACACTACCAAGCATGACATCCTTCTCCAGGGAACGGTCCCTTCTTACAACATGACCAAAATAGGTGAGACGAAGTCTGGCCATTCTTGCTTCCAGGGAGCATTCTGGCTGCACTTCCTCCAGGACAGATCTGTTAGTTCTTTTAGCAGTCCAGGGTACATTCAACATTCTCCGCCTG
>NW_006921615.1:12194916-12199324 GCF_000298275.1 Orycteropus afer afer
AACCCACCAGCCACTCCTCGGAAGGAAGGTTGGGCAATCCTACCTCAGTAGTGATACTGCCTTGGAAACCCAAGGAGGGGTCGCTATGAGTCGGGGCTGACTCGACGGCACAAAACAACAACAACAACAACAACATACCAAAAAGAATTGATAGACATTGAACAATCTCAGGAAGTTATACATGGTCAACAATTGATGGTATTGTAGTAAGAAATCCAAGCTGCCCTGAAGGCATTGGCAAAAAAAAAAAAAAAAAAAAAATTGGATTTGAATTGAGATGTTTCTACAAATGAATGTAATGCTGGAAGCACTCGCTCGTCTATGCTGAAAAAATTGGAAGACAGTGATCTGGCCAACTGACTGGAAGAGATACATATTTTTGTGCATTCTAAAGAAAGATGATTCAACAGAATGCAGAAATTATTGAACAATATCATTAATTCTATACTCAAGTAAAGTTTTGCTGAAGAAAATTTAAAAAAAGTTTACGCAGTACTTTGACAGGGAAGTGCCAGAAATTCAAGCCAGATTCAGAAGAGGATGTGGAACGAGGGATATCATTGTGAATGTCAAATGGATCTCAGCTAAAAGCAGAGAATACCAGAAAGATGTGTTTTATGCAAAGGTATTTGACTGTGGTTCATAGCAAACTATGGATAACATTGCAAAGAAAGGGAATTCTAGAACACTTAATTTTGCTTTTGAAGAACCTGTACATAGACCGAGAGACAGTTATTCCAATAGAACAAGACACTTCATGGTTTAAAATCAGAAAAGTTATGCATCAGGATTGTATCCTTTCATTATATTTATTCAATCTTTATGCCAAAAAAAAAAAAAAAATCCAAGAAACTGGACTATCTGAAGAATGAGACATCAGTATTGGATGAAGACTTACTAACACCTGTAAAATGCAGATGGCACAACCTTGTATGCTGAAAATGAAGAAAACAAAAATCTTCACAACTGAATTAATAAGTAAAATCATGATACATGCAGAAAATGTTGAAGTTGTCAAGCATTTCATTTTACTTGGACCAATAACCAATGTTTATGGAAGCAGCAGTCAATAAATCAAATGACATATTGCATCGAGCAAATCTGCTGCAAAAGCCCTCTGTAAAGTGTTAAAACAAAGATGTCACTTTGAAGACTAAGGTGTACCTACATCAAGCTATGGTATGTTCAATTGCTTCTTATGCATGTGAAAGCTGGATGATGAATAAGGAAGACAAAGAAGAATTGATGCATTTGAATTGTGGTATTGTCTATGAATACTGAATATACCATAGACTGCCAGAAGAATGAACAAACCTACCTTTAAAGAAGTGCAGCTAGAATACTCCTTACATGCAAGACTGGCAAGACTTCATCTCACATAATTTGGAAATATTATCAGGAGGGACTAGTCCCTGTAGAAGGACATGATGCTTGGTAACAGGGAGGGACAGCAAAAAAAAGGAAGATCCTCAACACAGTGGCTACACCAAAGGGCTCAAACAACAATGATTGTGAGGATGGCAGTGTTTCTTTCTGTTGTACATTGTTTTACTGTGGATCAGAACTGATTCAACAATACCTAACCATAACAATAATATTATAATAGGCTGTAGATATATTTAGCAATGGGGAAAACCTAGTGACAATTATGCTCCCTATCCATATCACTTTTAACCTGATGATGTCAAATGCTAAAATGTGTTAATAAAGATGCCACAGCAGTTGTTTGTGGTGGAACCAAATAATTAAATGTTGTTATGTGCTGTCAAGTCGGACCCGACTCATAGAGACCTCTCCTTGGGTTTCTGAGGCAGTATCACTACAGAAGTAGATTGCCCAACCTTCCTTCCAAGGAGTGGCTGGTGGGTTTGAACCGCCAGGCTTCTAGTTAGCAGTCAAGTGTCTTAGGCAGGCACTGTGCTACCAGAGCTCCTAAACAATTAAAAAGAAGAAGCTAATATTCAGTGGTAGTTCATCTTGTATCTGAAAAAGGAAAGCAGTTGCTGTTGAGTGGGTTTTAACTTATGCCAACCATAGAAGAACTGTGCTTCATAGGGTTTTCATTAGCTGATTTTTTTCAGAGATAGATCACCAGACCTATTCTCTAAGGTGATTCTGGGCTTGAAGTTCTAAGGTTTGGTTAGCAACCAAGTGAGTTAACTCTGCACCACCCAGGGACACATGTTGTATAGTGTTTTTTTTTGTTTGTTTGTTTGTTTTGTTTTTTAATGTTTTTTTTGTTTTGTTTTTACTTAAAGTTATACTGTGAATATTTTGCCATCATTTGTCTTCTGTGTACCATTTTCATTGAATGTGCATTATTTTACCATGTGGACGAACTAAGTTGTTTTAACCCTTTCACTTTGAACATATAGGATATATCTAGCATTTTGCCTTCATATATAATCTTAGAATTTGCATCTTTATACACACTGTTTGAAGTATTTTGTATTCCACATTTTTTGAAGAGTAGCTTTTGATTTTTCTTAGGTTTTGTAATTATGGATTGTTGTTATTGTTAGGTGCCTGAGAGTTCCTATTGTCTCATAGTGACCTCACACACAACAGAATAAAAAACTGCCTGTTCCTGTGCCATTCTCACAATCATTGCTAAATTTGTGCTCATTGTTGCAGCCACTCTGTCCATCCATTTGAGGTTCTTCTTCTTTTCACTGACTCTCTTTACCATACATAATGTCCTTCTCCAGTGATTGGTCCCTCTTAATAATATATCCAAAATAGTTAGACAAAGTCCTGCCATCCTTACTTCAAAGAAGCATTCTGGATGTAGTTTTTCCAAGACAGATTTTTCATTGTTCTGCCAATACATGTTGTATTCAGTACTAGCCATTTATCGAAGAGGGCAAGTTGGCTACCAACTTCATTTCTTATCATACTGAAAATTCCCATAATCTAAAGAGATTGGATTTAGTGTTGGACATATGCTGGAGATACACTCATACCTTGCTTCTCTTGATGTACACATCACATAAGTTCTGAGAGCTGTATGGGCAGAGAACCTCAAAGTGACCCAAAGAAAGCTTTTTGTGAAAAGAGTTAATGATTCTCTGTCTCAAGATTTCCAAGTGGAAAAGCAACCAGAGCCTAAACATAAGGGACACTGGATTATTTTTGTAATCCCTCTTCTCAAATTATAGAAAATAAGAAATAAATCTGTAAGATTTAGAAGAGAACATGTACACGACGAGCTGCCAACCATTTAATGCACATGAATAAATGCATGTACATATGTTGAATCTATAATGCTTTTTTTAAAAAAAAAAAATGCCAAATCTCTAATAGTTCATGGGGAACAAACTGGCTGTTGTTTGACCTTCATTTGCTTTTGTCATTGGGAAAAATGGTGTGAATGTTTGTACATGAATTGCATATGCTTATGAGTGTGTCTGTGTACGTGTTTCTTTTATTTCTTTTATTTTTACAAAGCTTCTTTTCATCAGTTGCTAGGCAGGCTAATTTGGTACTGGCAAAGACAATACCCCATATGCTCAGAATTACAACTACTTCAGCAAGAACCCTTTCCATTATACTTCTCCTCACACAGCCTTACATATTAATATTTTCTCATCATAAAAATTGATTTTACAAGAGTTATAAAATGATGTATCTAAAGGTGTGGTTCAACTCCTTAATTTACTCATGAATAATTAAGTTGAGAGAAGTCAAGCACAATGTGAAATATCACAGATTAAGTGAATGAAAGGGAACTCTCTGGATCTTGATATCCTAGTTTGATCAATAAACCTTCCTAAAGGACATTCCTTTTCACTGCTGACATGATACAGCAGAACCCTTATCAAGCTAGAGCAGTGATTCTCCAACTTTAATGTGCATATGAATCAGATAGTACACTTCGGAATTCTCCATTACTAACAAGTTTCCAGGCTATTCCAATATTACTGCTCGTTGTGGAACACTCTTTGAGTAGCAAAAGTCAGGACAAAATTGCCACTCACCATAAGTCATAATAGAACTTGTGCGATGGATATAGAAATGAGTATGTCAAAAGGAAATGTAAATAATATCCTAAGATAAATGAATTTAAGAAGAGGATCCTTAACCTACTTTATTTTAAATATTCTTACATTCTTAATCCTCATATCTCACAGCCTGAAGTACTGTCTTGTTTAATTACCGAATAGGTAAAAGAGTTGTAAATTACCATGGATAGGTTTCAAACCAGAATATAGAGTTCTAAGGTATACTTGAAGAAAATCGGGGAGGCAGGGCAAGATGGCGGACTAGGCATAAGGATTGCACAGACCCTCTTCAACAAAGAAAAGGGAAACCAATAAATACAGACACAGAAGATAATCTTGGACCCCTGAGCCTTGAAGGAAAGGATGCAGATTTGGACTAAACCCCAACTAGCAGAAGAATTTGCGTG
>NW_006921615.1:12199424-12200160 GCF_000298275.1 Orycteropus afer afer
GACAGCGCTCTGGCAGAATCCGGCGGTCGTAAGACTTAAGAATTAACCTAAAAATCCCCTGCTAGCCAGGGTCTGCGTGGAGGACTGTGTACAGTGGCTAGGGAACAAACGGGGAAGGTGAAGAGAAAGGTGGGCTGAGTGGTAGACTTTTGCCAGTCCAGAGGACGCTGCCATGTTGCACGTTTAAAAAGCAGCTTGACTATTTTGGATATTTAAAGAGACAGTGCTCTTGCAGATTTCTGGGGCTTAAGATCACGTTCTGCTTTCCGGCAGCCCCGGGGACACTCGGGACCTGCAAGACTGAAAAGGTACGACATTCTTCTTGTTACTGCACCCTGCACCCACTTGGTGGGCGGGGGTGTGACCATCCCCATTCCCACCTACCTTCTGGGCCCACAAGAACTCCATCATAGCCTGTGTGCTCAGACGGAGCCAGGGTGCCCTACACAGTCCTCCTCCAATTTTTTTTCTTTTTTTTGCTTTTTAATTTTTTTTCTTTTTCACTCTCTTTTTCCCAGTGATTTGTTTGCTTGTATTTGTCTGTTCCAAACCAACTAATATTATTAATACCTTTGTCCTTTTTATTATTATTCTTAACCTTCCCCTACCAGGTCCTAGTTTTCAGCAGTTTTCTTTTCCTGTGCCTGGTTGAAATTCTGCCCCCCCCCCCGCCATTTAAGGGTTTGTTTGTTTGTTTGTTGTTAGCTTTTTCTTCTTTTCCCCATTTTTTTTTCTC
>NW_006921615.1:12201030-12210698 GCF_000298275.1 Orycteropus afer afer
AGAACAATAACTGCTAAGTATTGATTTTATACCTTAGATTTTATCTCTTAAAATCTCTATAGGCATGATGTTAGAATTAAATTCATAAAAGTACGATAGCAAAAAATTGTTTCTTTGTTACTTTTCTGTGTAATCTGGTTCAGATGCAACAGGGAGAGAAAAGGAATGCAAAGACAAACAGTTGGAATTTTTATAATGAGGAAGATGACTTGTATTTTGCGATCTGGAACAGCTCAAGAACAGCTGGCTCTCAGCACAGTTCTGGATTGATCGTCTTTAATCTCCTACATCACCTTGTTCTACCCTGCATTGTTCTTTTTACAGGCTGGCCTCACATCTTCTCATTAAACTGGTAAGAAAATTTAATAAGCTTCTTCTCATTGTGTCCTCTTAGAGTCTATATAACACTCCCCGAGGGATAGTTGAATCTGGATACACAATAGAATCAATCACCTGGTGAACTTTTAAAATTATCTGACATCTAAACATTTCCCCAGGTCAATTAAATCAGAATTTCTGGGGTAAGTCCTGGGCACTGGTATTTTTGAAAAGCTCTCTAGGTGATTCTACTGTTCCAATAAGGTTTATATTCACTGTTAAAAGAAGACAAATAGAAGGGACAGAGATTTGCACGTCAATAGAAATCACATTTCAAAGTATGTGATGACTTCAATAGGTGGTAGTGGTATGTTATGGTTGTTGTTATGTGCCATCAAGTTGGACTTGACTCATAGTGACCCCTCCTTGGGTTTCCAAGACAGTATCACTATAGAAGTAGATTGCCCAACCTTCCTTCCAAGGAGTGGCTGGTGGGTTTGAACCACCAGCCTTCTGATTAGCAGTCAAGTGCCTTAGGCACTATGCTACCAGAGCTCCTGGTAGTGGTATATATGTATGTATTTTCAAAATATTTGCTGACTCCCCCTAGTAGTGGTAAGGCTGACTCAGATGCCTTATCAGGAGCAATAGTGTTGGCTACATATGAATAAGTGGAGTAGCAGCATGAATATTAAGTATTTATGATCCCTGGCTCATGATAAAACATCAGAATACAAAAGATACTTTCAATGAGGGAGAATTTTTTTTATATTCTTTCGATCATAGCATACAGGCTGACTACAAAGGGAAAGGAAAGACAGTAAGCCTTGAGGTGCTCCAATTTATCACTTACATTCTTATTCTTGTTAGCACTTCATCTGCCATCTCCCCATAGCATAGTCTGGTTTACCTACCTCTGAACTTCCAATATCTAGATCTCTAGTTTTTCATTGGTAGGATCAACCCTATAATTCCTTCCAAGAATTAATTATAAACAAATGGAATTGGGCATCATCACCTTCCACTTTTCTTAACCTTGAAACAGTGCCTCAAATTGGTAGTTTGGATTTTCAACTGCTCACCAAAACTTCTTATTCTAATCCAGTTCTTAAAACTTGAAATCATCTTCATCCTTACACCAAAGATCATATTCTTGTAACCTCAAAGCCTGAACCCTTACATTACCCATCTAATCTATAATTGCAATGAAAGCTGACCTGCTGGATTTTTGACCCACTGGTAAGGTAGGGTAAGGCTCTTAGTTCCAGGCATCAGATTCTCCTTCTCTGACTGTTTTGCTCATAGGAACTGCACTTACCGTGATGATAACTATTATTGACTATATAGGTTTGTAAAAATTCATCCAAAAATGACATAGAGGATTCTTCTGGAATTTCTTATTGTCCTGCCTCTAATTTGGAATTATTGTCTGTGTCAGTCAGAGTTTTCCAGAAGAATAGAACCAGTAGGTGGCATAGGGCCTAAGGCATTTGACTACTAACCAGAAGGCTGGTGGTTCAAACCCACCAGCCACTCATCGGAAGGAAGGTTGGGCAATCTACTTCCGCAGTGATACTGCCTCGGAAACCCAAGGAGGGGTTGCTATGAGTCAGGTCTGACTCGACAGCAAATAACAACAACAACAATGTATAAGTAGGTATTGAATTTTTGTTTGTGTTGTTTTAGTGTTTGTGTGTACATGTGGTATATTTTAAATTTAATTTTCACAATGTGGGCCTTAGGGGGATGAATAAGGAATAGCTTATGGCTTTTCCACCCTAAGAGCTAGGATGTGATTCTTAGATGTCAATTGCAGGGCATGATGGAAAATAGAGCTATGATGCACAAGCATAGAACACCTACAAGGTGTTGTTCTAAGCCACACTGATGATTTGTTATGCTACCAGAGCTCCCTACTTGCAAATACAACTGTATAACATGATTCAATTTGTGAATAAAACCCATGCTCTGATAATGGTTTCATTGACATATCACTTATTTCCAAAAACATGCACAAAAATGTTTTATTATTTATCAGTTACTTGAATATGTTTTTCCTTCTTTTCATAGTTGCATGCTCAAGATTATTGCACATTTTACTTTCTCCCAGATTATAGTAACTCAACAGGTACTATTTTGCTTTGTTACATTGTAAAAATAAATCTAACTTCTGCCATCTTCCATTTTAATATGCATTTAGCTTTTGCTTCAAGAACATTAAATATTAGGACCAATTTAAGATTTTTCTAATTTATGAATAAATTCATCTATTCATGCTAGACAAATTACAATAACAACCTTTGAAATAATGACTTTTAAATTTGTTTCTCTAAAAGGATCTCTCTTCTTACCTTATGGGTAACAGAGCAAATTCTCCTCATAAGATAAAAAACATATGCTGACATTCAAACTAATTTTTCTAAATTTTTGGTATCTCACTTGGCCAGGATGTTTTTGTTTTTGTGCTAGAACTATTCAAGGATGATTTCCTGTTCTTTGTAGGTGGCTCATATGCATGTTTACTTAAGAAGTACTTCCTACATGGAGTACTAAGCACTCTTAGCAGCTGAAAATTAGTCATCTCTTCAAATACACAATGTACCAACAGACAAATTATCAACAGTTCAACCAAGCAATCAGAGAATGTAATCAAGAAATCAGACAGTAGTTCATAGTGATGCAACAAAATATACTACTATTCAGATGAGGAAATGAAGTAAATTTTGACATGGTCAAATCATACTGTATTTAGTTGTTTAGTATCAAGTATATGCCAATAGTAAATAAGTGACAAAATATAAACCAAATGTTTTGAAAATATAGCATGATTAATATAGTTTGCTTAATGTCAGTCATTATATAATTATCAATATAAAGCTGAGGATAATTCTAAATCATTTACATATGTTTAGGTAGTATACCAAATAAGTTTTACAATCTAGTTTCCTTCTTAATTAGACTCTTTTCTTTCTTTTTTTAAAGTATAAATTCTCAGAATATCTTCTACAGCATTGTAAAGGGTACAGGTGATAGAAAAGTAACTATTCTAAAAGTCTGAATATCTTGACCTAAATATTTAGGTATAAGAGTGGTATAGGGCATTTGGGAGATTAAATAATATACAAAACTTTACAATCAGTCTTTGAAAGATGGTTTATAGAAATTGTACTCTCTAAAGCTTTGTGATTTTAAGGCCTATGATGGAAATATCTACAGAAAAGAACAGTAGAAATAAAGGAAAGCCAGGGAGCTCTTTGTGCAGAAAACTTTGAGAGATATTTAGACACATCCAACTTTAAAAAATTTGCTCATCTTTTCGATTTTACTCTTAACCATTTCTAGCTGTTTCATCTCTGTTCTTGAACTACTTTAAAAGGATATTTATTTATTTATTTATTTATGTTTGTCTGGAACAAACTATTATATTTGCTTTTGCCATTGCATCTACCTAATCTCTCTTGATTTTTTGTGATATTCTCTTCCTGTTATAAAATTCATATTATACTTGTCCATATTTACTCTATGTTCAAACTATATTGTAGTCTAAGTTTTTCATAAGCCTAGTTTTTATTTTAACTCTGTGAAAAGACTGTGTAATAATACTGATATTCATTGAGTTGCTTCTAATATATATGTCTTATCAGTCCAAAAATGTAAATTATTTTAACTTTTTAATCCAGTAAGTAGAAAGGGCAGTTTTAGAAATCTGCTGGTATAATTAAGGAATGTAATAGTATTAGTATTAGTACTAGCCAATTATTATTAATATTAGGATTGGTATTGTTGTTGTTGCTATGTGCCATCAAGTCAGACCCGACTCATAGCGACCCTTCACTGGGTTTCTGGCAGTATCACTATGGAAATAGATTGCCCAACCTTCCTTCTGAGGAGTGGGTTTGAAACACCAGCCCTCTGGTGAGCAGTCAAGTGCCTTAGACACTACTCTACCAGAGCTCCTAGCAGTATTATTAGATAGTATAATTAAGGGACATAATAGTACTAGTACTGTTTATCATTATAAATAACATTTATTGCTATACTACAAGGCAATGTTTGAATTGCTTTGTATAAATTGGCCCTCAAAATTATCATACAATATTAGTACTGATATTTTATGCATTTCATTGATGAAGAAGACAATGATACTATATATACTATAGAGTCAATGAATACACACACACACGCACATGAAATAGACAAGTCTTCAACTAAACATTTAAATATTCCTCTCTTGGAGAAAGATAAAAAGGTAGATGAAAATCAGTTAGAATTCAGAGACTTGAAAACCAGTTTGAAACAAATCTACCTATTTGACATTTATAAAGTATTCCAATTAATAAGAATAAAATGTAAATTAGTTTCAATGGTATATGAAACATTCACCACACTGGATGATAAGTTCAATCATAAATCTCAGTATATTTAAAATTTCTGAAATCATACACAATAAAATCTATGAACACTTTGTAAATAAATTAGAATTTGATAAGAAAGATATCAGGAAAATTTATAATATACTTCTAAGTAACCCATGGAATAAAAAAGGAACTAAAAGGGAATCTAGAAACCAGATAAATATAAAAGCAAAAGATACCATTTTATGGGATTCAGTTACTAACTTTAATAGCTCATATTAGAAAAATCAGAAAACTCTAAATTCACTGACCTAAGCTTCTATATATAGAACCTAGAAAAAGAACAACAATTTTACCCAAGATAAATAGGAAAATAAAAGAAATAGAAACAAAACAAGTAGAGAAATGGATAAACTATTAAGAAGTCAGTGAAATCCAAAGTTTGTCTTTAAAAAAATTAATAAAATTAAATGAATAAAGACACAAATTACCAATATCATGAAAGAAATGAGAATATCATTATACAGCCTACAGGTATCTGTTGGCTATTAAGGAAGTAATATGAACAACTTTATTCTAATTAATTGTAAACTTAGATGAAATGGACAAATTGCTTGAAAAACACAAACTATCAAAACTCATATAAGAAGAAACAGATAGTTGGAATAGAAATATATATATAACAAATTATATTTGAAATTTATTTCCCCATGAAGGAAATTCAAAAATCAAATGGTTTTACAAATACATTCTACCACTCAATAAAACATAATACCAATCCTGGATAAACTCTTGGGCAAATAAAGGATGAGGGATCACTCATTTTAAGAAATCAGAAATTCTCTGATATCATATCAGATAAAGGCATTATGAAATACAGGAAAAGTAGATCTGTGTCCCTAATGATCACAGATATACATTTCCTTTAATAATTATGATGATATAAAATCTCACTCACCACCATCAAGTTGGATCCAACTCATAGCAACCCCTACTTGAGTTTCCAAGGCAGTATCACTATGGAAGTAGATTGCCAAACCTTCCTTCCGAGGAGTGAAAAGGATGCTACATCATGACTAAATTAAACATTTGACAATCAGTTAATACAATTCTTAATTTTAATAATATGAGAAGACATATCATATTAACAGCACAAAAAATAATTGGACTAATTCAACATTCATTTATGATAAAAACTTTAAAAAACTAGAAATTATGGGAACTTTCTCAACCTGATTTAAAGTGTTAACAATTAAACTAGAAGTAGCATTATATGTTAAGGTAAAAGATCAGATGTAAGGCTATGATGCCGACTCTCATGTTTTCTATTTAATATGTACTGAATGAATGTCCTAGCCAGAGCAGTAAGCTTAAACAAATAAATAAAAAGGAAGTAAGATGCATGGATATTGGGGAAATAAAGAAGTAACAATGTCTTTATTTGCAGAAATACTGAGTATGTACATAGAAAAGTTAAGAATTCTATGAAAAAGACATAAAAGTTAGTTAATGAATTTAGTAAAGGTACAGGATTAATATAAAATAATTAATTATATTTCTTTATGTTAGCCAAAAAAGAAAACTAGAAATGAGGTTTAAAATGAAACCTCATTTATAATACCATCCAATGTCATGAAATAATTAGAAAGAAATTAAACAAAATATGATGTATGACTTGCAAAATGAAAATTACAAAGAATTGCTGTAAGAAAATAAAAAGACTAGAGTTCAGGTAAGATGGTGGAATAGGCAGACAGACTGTACAAACCCTCTTCAACAAAGAAAAGGTGAACCAATTAACCCAGATACAGAAGATAATCCTAGAGTCCTCAGCTTTGAAGGGAAAGATATGGAAGTGGACTAAACCCCAATTAGTAGAAGAACTTGGAAGAAAACACCAAAAAAGGGGACATACAGAGCTGTGGTCTGGCAGTGATCCTGACAGCAGAGACAGCTTGGATACTGCTGAGTGCTGCTAACACCTAAGAATTAACCTAAAAATTGTCCCTATTAGCAGAGACCTCTGGTAGCATAGTGCCTAAGGCATTTGACTGCTAACAAGAAAGCTGGTGGTTCAAACCCACCAGCCACTCCGCAGAAGGCAGGTTGGGCAATCTACTTCCATAGTGATATCCCCTTGGAAACCCAAGTCCAACTCAACAGCAGTGTGCTGTGTTGTTGCATTAGCCAGGGGCTACATGGAGGATTGTACTGGTGGCTGATGAATAAAAGAGAAGCAGCAAAGAGGACAGGGGTCTGAGCTGTGGACTTTTGCCTGTCTGGAGGGCGCAGCCATTTTGAATGTTTACAAGCGCTTTGACCATTTTGGATACTTGAAGTGACAGCATTCTCCCAGATTCCATGGACTTAAGAATAGGCTCCACGTGCCTGGAACCAAAAGATATTCAAGACACCAATGAGTGGAAAGATGAGACATTCCCCTTGTTACTCTTATACCTCATACCCTCTTGGTGAATTGAGGTGTGGCCAACCCTCACTCCCACCTACCTTGTGGGCCAGAAGTAATTCCATCCCAGTCTGTGAGCTTGGATAGAGCCTGGATACCCTGCCCCGCACTGTACAGAATTTTTTATTTCCTTTCTCTTTTTTTTTTTTTAACTTTGTTTTTGTCTGTTTTAAAATTATTCTTCTTATTGTTGTTGTCCTTTTTATGATTAATCTTTATTCTTTCCCTCCCAAGTTCTACTTTTCAGCTTTTTCTCCCTTCCCTGTTCCTGATTCCCATTTTTTCTTTCTCATGGTAAACCCCATTTTTGTTTTTCTTTTTCATTTTTCACATTTTTTTCTTCATTATGTTCCTACTCTACCTTTTTTCTCTTATTGCCCTATCCCCAGATATTGTTTCTTTTTTTTTTAAAGTTATTGTTCATGTTTTTACATGGTGTGTTTTTGGTTGACTTACTTTTACTTTTTGATGGTTATTCGAGTGTTGTTTTTGTTTAACTGAGTGTGAGACAGCAACAATGCCCATACAACACAACTATACCTGCACCTCCTGCAGTTTCACTTATGGACTGAGAGCAACCACTCCTTCTCTACCAGCTGGCCAATGACAAATGACCACCAAGAAGAGCCTGACTCACCCTGAACTTCTCTTCACAAACAGTTAACAGATCTAGATACAACAACATCACAATGTCTCAGCTACAACAGACAATCACAGTCCACACAAAGAAGCAAGATAAAGTTGTAGAAAGAAGGGAGCATGACAAAGACTAAGAACACATCCCTGAGGAAGAAGCAGTATTGGAAATCCCTGATAAGGAATTAAAAAGAATTATAATTAGGTATCTTCAAATGATTGAGAGACAGAGCAAGGAAAACACTGACAAAATTAAGGAAAGGATGTATCCAAAGTAAAATAAGCCTACAAGATTTTAAACAGGAAACCAGAGACATTAATTGGCAAATGAGGACAACTGCAAACCAAAAAGAGGGGAAAAATAGTGTGGTAACAGAACTTCTAAATGGTGAAGAAGTCAAGACAATTGCAAGATAGAATGGAATGTTCTAAATTTGGTGAAAAAGTAATAAATCACAGGGTAACCTCAAAGAAAAAATGATAAACCTTCACATCACAATAAAAAGAGGACAAGCTCAAATATTTAGCAAATACTAAAACAATAGCAACACAGGAAATGATAACACAATTCATAAAAATAATGAGCTTAGCACAGAAAATTGTATGGAAAAAAGAAACCTGGAACATGAAAAAACACATAACAAAATGACCGCAAACAATTTATACTTGTCAATAATTACACTGAACATCAATGGATTAAATGCAACACTCAAGAGATGGAGAGTTGCAGACTGGAGAAGAAAACATAACCCGTAACTATACTGTTTCCAAGAGACACACCTTAGAGACAAAGACAAAAATAAACTGAAAATCAAAGGTTGAAAAAAGATATATCAAGCAAATGACAACTAAAAGAGAGCAGGAGTGGCAATATTAATTTCTGATAAAATTGACTTTAAGACAAAAACCACCTTATGATACAAGGAAGGACATGATGTAATGATTAAAGGATCAATTGAACAAGAAGATATAACCATAATAAATATCTATAGATCCAATGAAAGAGCCCCAAAATACATAAATCAGACTTTAAAAGAACTGAAAAGGCAAATAGATGACTACACAGTAATAGTGGAAGATTTTCCACTTTCAGTGAAAGATGGAAAAACTGGAAAGAAACTAAACAAAGACATAGAAGAGCTAATCAATACAATTCACCAACTTGACATTGTAGACACCTACAGAGTATTTCACCCAACAACAGCACAATATATATTCTTTCCCAGTGCACATGGAACATTCACCAGTATAGACCATATGTTAGGCCATAAAGCAATCCTTAATAAATTTAAAAACCTTGAAATACTCCAAAGCATCTTCTCACATCACAATGCTATCAAATTGGAAATCAACAATAGGAAGATCAATGGAAAAAGACCAAACACATGGAAACTGAACAACACCCTCCTTAAGAAAGACTGGGTAAGAGATGAAATAAAGAAATTCCTAGAATGAAAACACAATGTACCAAAATCTTGGAACACAGTAAAAGCAGTGATCAGAGGCCAATTTATAGCAATAAATGCACACATTAAAAAAAAAGAAGAGTCAAAATCAAAACTTTAAACCAACATCTCCAACAATTAGAAGAAGAACACTAAGAAAAGCTTGCAGTCACCAGAGGAAAGGAAATAATAAACATTCAAGCAGAAATCAATGAAACAGAAAATAGAAAGATAATATAAAAAAATCACCAAGATTATAAGTTACTTTTTTTAAAAGATTAATAAAATTGACAAACCACTGGCAAATTTAACAAAGGAAAAGAGGGAGAGAATACAAATAACATGAATAAGAAACAAAATGGGTGACATTACAACAGAACCAACTGAAATAAAACGGATATCAGGATACTCTGGTAGCATAGTGCCTAAGGCACTTGACTGATAATC
>NW_006921615.1:12211768-12212509 GCF_000298275.1 Orycteropus afer afer
AAACTATCCCTATTTGCTGATGATATGATCCTATACCTAGAAAACCCAAAAGACTCAGTCAAAAATTTACTGGAACTCATTGAGAGATTTAGCATCGTGGCAGTGTATAAGATCAACATCCAAAAATCACTTGGATTCCTCTATACCAGCAAAGCAATTGCTGAAAAAGACATAAAGAAATCAATACCATTTACAATAACCATACCAAACTCACTGCCGTCGAGTCGGATCCAACTCATAGTGACCTCTCCTTGGGTTTCTGAGGAATTAAATTTTCCAATCTTCCTCCTGAGGAGTAGCGGGTTGGTTTGAACCATCAGCCTCCCGGTTAGCAGTCAAATGGCTTAGGCACTACACCACTATTTACAATAGCTACCAATAAAATAAAATACTTGGGAATACATCTTACAAGAGACACAAAAGACTTGTATAAAGAAAACTATAAAAGACTATTTCAAGAAACTGTAAGATATTACATAAATGGAAGAACATAACGTGCTCATGGATAGGAAGATTGAACATTGTGAAAATGTTAACTGTACCCAAAACAATACATTCAATGCTATCCCAATCCAAAACCCATCACCATTATTTAAGGACATGGAAAAACCAATCACTAATTTTCTATGGATACAGTCTGCAGTAAGGATTACATCTCAACATAAAGAAAACAAAAATCCTCACAACTGGACCAAGGAGCAGCATCACAATAAATGGAGAGAAGATTGAGGTTGTCAAAGA
>NW_006921615.1:12212933-12213585 GCF_000298275.1 Orycteropus afer afer
AATGGCCAGACTTCGTCTCACCTATTTTGGTCATGTTGTAAGAAGGGACCATTCCCTGGAGAAGGATGTCACGCTTGGTAGGGTGGAGGGTCGATAAAAGAAGGGGAGGCCTTCAACGAGATGGATTGATGTGGTGGCTGCGATGATGGGATCAAGTATAGCAGGGATTGTGGGGCTGGCGCGGGATCGGACGGTGTTTCGTTCTGCTGTGCATGGGGTCGCTATGAGTCGGAAATGACTCGACGGCACTTAACAACAACAACAACAATTTTCTATGGAAAGGAAAGAGACCTTGGATAAGCAAAGCACTATTGAAGAGAAGAACAAAGTAGGAGGTTTTACACCTCCAACAGATCCAGCAGGATCTCAAAACCTACTATATAGCCACTGTAGTCAAATCTGCCTAGTACTAGTATAATGACAGACACATAAACCAACGGAATAGAATTGAGAACGCAGAAATAGATCCACTGACCTATGGTCAGCTGATCTTTGACAAAGGGCTGAAATCCATTAAATGGGAAAGAGAATGTCTGTTTAATAAATGGTGCTGGCAAAACTGGATATCAATTTGTAGAAAATGAAACAAGATCTGTACCTCACACCATATACAAAACCTAACTCCAAATGTAGCAAAGACTTAAATGTGAAA
>NW_006921615.1:12214920-12234003 GCF_000298275.1 Orycteropus afer afer
CTAACCAGAAGGCTGGCAGTTCAAACCCACCAGCCACTCCTTGGAAGGAAGATGGGGCAATCTACTTCCATAGTGATACTGCCTCGGAAACCTAAGGAGGTGTTGCTGTGAGTCAGTCCAACTTGACGGCACATAACAACAATGACAACATAGTAGAGCTGACAAAGGACAAAGTTGTAGTCACTTTTTGGCCACAGCCAGCTACCCAGAGGGAGTGAGTATATGGACCTGTGGGCTTGGGACCATGGTTGTAGAGGACATCAAGTTCAATTAGCATAACACAATATACAAAACACTGTTTCACATCATACTTTGGTTAGTAGTGATGGCATCTTAAAAGCTTGCAAGC
Source organism: Orycteropus afer afer (assembly GCF_000298275.1). Lineage (NCBI taxonomy): Eukaryota > Metazoa > Chordata > Mammalia > Tubulidentata > Orycteropodidae > Orycteropus > Orycteropus afer. The sequence continues at coordinate 12,215,270 of NW_006921615.1, forward strand.
GGCCATCTAGATGCAATGATGGGTTTCTCCTTGCCCAGAACAAAGAAGAATGAAGAAAAACAAAGATTCATGGAAACAATTAGTTCATGTGACTGGTCCACCATGTGATCCTCAGCCTATACAACTATGAGACCAGAACAACTAGATGGTGCCCAGCTACCTGTCAACCACTCAGAGGGGGATCTATGTAGGAGATCCTGGATAGAGTGGGAGAACAATGTGGAACAAAACTCAGAATCTTTAAAAGAAGAGAGAGAGAGAGAGAGAGAGGGACCAGGTTTGCTAGTTTGGTAGAGCCTGATGGACCCATTGAAACCATGGCCCCTAGATACCCTTCTGGTCTTGAAGTGAACCCACTCCTGTGGCTTCCAGTCAAACAAAAGACAGGCATATGAGATGAACATTTACATTAGCTAGATACACTCCTTGGAGAGAACAATCATAGGAGAATAGGACTGTGTATGCACAGGGAGACAGCTCGGGGTGTAGGAGTGCATGAAGGCAAGGACACAGGGAAGAGGTAACTATGGGGAGGAAGTGGGAGGGGAGCTGTTGCACTGTGGTAAATTGTGGTCAATGTCATGAGACAGAGTGTATGTGAGCTGCTGTATGGAAAGTGAATTTTCTCTGTAAACTTTCACCCAAATCACAATTAAAAAACAATAATAACACCTAAACATATAGAGAATTACTCCAAGATTTCAAAATGCCATATTTTTAAGATATCAATTTACTACAAATTCATTTGTAGGTCAAATGCTATTCCAAATAAATCTTAGTATCTTATTTTGTGGTAATTATCACACTGAGACTAAAATCATATAGAAATGTAAAGGTTATAGAGGAATAAATTTTCAAAAGAAAATAATTGGATTTCAAGATGTGCTATAAATCTCCACTACTTAAGACAGTGTGAAGTATTGGCACTAAGAGTAAGTACATAGATCAGTGAAACAGACTAGTAGAGTGTCAATTGACTTTGGACAACAGTGTCAACTTTTTCAATGGAAATATCATGATCTTTTAAAGAAATGGTATAGGGAATTAGAGGATATCCATAAAGAACACTCATTTTCTCATAGTAAATACAAAAGTATGAAAAATTCTATATCATATCTATTTCCATTTCTCAGTAAGTTTCTCAGAGAATAAGTCTCTGTTAGAGTGAGAGCTCTGGTGGCATAGTGTCTAAGGCTTTTGACTGCTAATCAGAAGACTGGAGGTTCAAACCTACCAGCCAGCCACTCCTTGGAAGGAAGGTTGGGCAATCTACTTCCATAGTGATACAGCCTCGGAAACCCAAGGAGGGGTCTCTGAGAGTTGGATCCAACTCAATGGCAGACACAACAACAACAACACAACAACAAAGCTTGAGTATAGTAAATTCAACACATCAAAATTTCTACAAAGACCTTTGCCCTCATTTTATTTGCAATATATCTAATCATGAGATTATATGGAAATGGAAAATAATAAAAAATCCTCAGGTGACTGTGGGTAGATTATAAGGAAGATATCAAGGAGTATTTCATTTAGTTAGAGTAATTCTTGAAATTTTTGGATAATATGTTGAAAACAATATCACAAAATTTTAAGCACAAATTCAGGTGTTTATAGATTTTCTAAAGAGCCATAGTGGTGCAGGGGTTAAGCACTCGCCTAGTAATCCATAGGTTGACAGTTTAACCACAGCAGCCACTCTGCAGAGAAAAATGTAGCAGTCTGCTTCTGTACAAACTGCAGCCTTGGAAGAGCTGCTGTATGGAAAGTGAATTTGCTCTGTAAACTTTAACTCAAATCACAATAAAAATTAAAAAAAAAAAAAAAAGCACACACTTGGAAACCCTACAAAGCAGTCCTATTTGGCCCAGTAGGTCACTAGGCATTAAAATTGACTTGATAGCAGTGGATTTTGGTTTTGGTTACAGATTCTCTGAAATGCACTCAAAAGTTCAATTTCAGCTAAGTTACTTGTCATAGCTTAATATTAACCTCTACTTGCTGTCAAGCTATCCAAAGGTACTAGTGCTTCACCAGAATCACACTTCCTGGCTGCTATTAGAGTTTTAATGTATCTAAAATACAGTTAAAATGCTTGCTGACTTAATATTTAACCAAAAGATCAAAATGCTAAAACATTCAAATTAAGTACCACTGAATAATTATGATATCATAAGATGCACCCAAGAATCGTAAGAAAAATTGAACTAGTTGGGGAATAGGGGTAGAGCTGGAGGAACACTTTATGTTGATCTTCCATAATGTTATACAAAGGAGAGAATACTGGGATGACATATTTCTTATTTGATTGGAGAATGTAATTAATTCAGTAATATCTCATTGAAACCAAATTATTTGAATTCCCTACAGATTTTGATATATGGGTTTTACTAGCACTATCAAACTGGTGTTTAAATATGTTCATTTTATTAAGAATCTGCCATGTAATAGGCACTATGTTTAGACTGAAAATATGAAGATGGATGAAAGACAAATTTAGAGTTACTGTTCTCAAAACTTGCACTAACAGGAACAAAATATACCTTGAACAGAAGAGAAAATTATTAAATATTAGGGACAGTTAACTGTGGAGGAGAACTCTCTCTTGAGGAAAGCATCACAGAAGTGGTTTTGAGAAAAGGTTAGGTTGTCTTTTCCTATACGAAAATAGGATAAGGACATTCTATGCCAAAGTAAGAGATACCCTGAAAACAACTGATAACTGTGTTCCCACTCATCCTTGTAACTTGAAACTGTGGCACATGGAAGTCACTGTAATGTCATTATAAAGCTTATTACCTTGAATTAATTAACTAATTTGCATTATATAGCCTGCTGCTAACAGAGAAAGCTTGTTGTTCTTAAAGTACATGACAATTACTATAGAACTTCTGCTGTGGAAGAGAAGAGAAGTGTTACAAAAACCTTGAAGGTGTAAATTGTTCTGCTGCTCCAAAGGGAATCATTATGTAAAGAAAAGATGGAATTCTAAATGAAAGGCAGACAGGAGTTACAATGTTTTTTTTCTTTCTTTTCCACATTTTAATGCATATTCCCTCTTCGGAAAGACCAAAATCAAGTTGTGTGTATGCAGATATTGTTAAAGCAATTAGGTAATTAACAATAGATCCATGTGACATTCTCACAGTCAGCTGTTCTGTTGATAAGAACCATCATTCAAGATGCCAACCTCAATCTAAACTAAAGATTTTATTGTGAATAGGCTAAAGGCAGAAAATAATAGATTGCAACAAATAAAACCTTGATATTTCTAAGCCATGAATCAAGGGCTTTGTGTCCTACAGAGACAGCAATGACCTTCACCTTCTAAATGCTGGGCACAGTAAAACAAGTCTGAGTATATGACTGATGTGGGTCACACAGGATGGTTATAAAATTAAACTATATTCTCTGTCAAATCACAAATGAAGAAGCACTTTTTAGTAGATTATTGGATCTAAGAAATCAATGCTTCTATGTCTGAGTTAAGCATTTAAAATATTTGCAGACAGAGTTGTGCTTCAGACTACCTCTTCCTTTTATTGAAAAAAAAGGGGGCATTAAATTCAGGTTAGTCAACCACTAGAAGTCTTAATATTTTCCAACAGTGAAATATATAAAGGATTGTTTAAGATGCTTGTTTTAAATAAAAACAAAAGCTGTGACAGTGTGGAAATGTCCAAAATTAAAATGAGTAGTTATCAAGTGGGAGCTCTGGTGGCATAGTGCCTAAGGCATTTGACTGTAAAGCAGAAGGCTGGTGGTTCAAACCCACCAGCCACTCCTTGGAAGGAAAATTGAGCAATCTACTTCCATAAAGATACTGCCTGGGAAACTCAAGGAGAGGTCTCTATGAGTCAGAATCAACTTGACAGCAGGGAGTTTGGTTTGGTTTGGAGTTGTCAAGTAGCCTTCCCATCCTCAACAGTACTTGTGTCTTGTTTTAATGAGGAATGAAGAGGTAAAATTGAGCAAAGGTAAATCTAGGCAGAATGACAGCAACAATTATATAGTAGAAACTCTATGGGGAGCTTCTTCACTTGAGTTTCTTAAATCCAAACTGGACAGAGCACACCAGAGTACATAACACAGACACAACCTAATACTAAAAGTAGATTTTCTAGGGAACCTACTAGTGTTTTTTGGTTCATTTTTTAATAATGTATTTTATTGTTGTTATTGAAAATATTTACAGTAGTACATATACCCATTCACTGAATTTTTCAAAAATTCAGTGACATTGATTGCATTCTTCAGGTTGTATAACCATTCACCCCTTCTTTTCTAAATTGTTTCTATCCCATTAACATAAACTTACTGCTCCCTAAGTATCATATCTAACTTTTCGAGTTGCTGTTGACAGTTCGATCCCATAGATATATTATTAGCTAATAACAGCTTAGCTGTTGTTTGATTTAAAGAAGACTGCAGTAGATATTTTGGCTTAAGTTTTAAAGATTATCCCAGAGCAATAGTTTTATCCGTTCATCTAGCCTCATGGTTCCAAAAAGTCAGGATTTCATGAAAATTTGAACTTCTTTTCCTCATTTTTCTCCTTTTCATTAGGATTCTTTTATAGAATCTTTGATCAAAGCATTCAGTAATGGTAGCCAAGTACCATCTAGTTATTTGGGTTCCATTGCAAAGGATGTGGTTGTTCATGGAAGCAATTAGCCACACATTACATTTCCTCTTCTTATTCCTCATTCTCCTTCTTCCTCTGTTGCTCTTGTGAATGTGTTGCTGTTGTTAGATGCCATGATGTCAGTTCTGACTCACAGCAACCCTGTGTACAACAGAACAAAACACTGTCCAGTCCTGTACCATCCTAAGAACACTTGCTATGCTTGAGCCCATTCTTGTGTCAATCCATCTCATTTAAGGTCTTCCCCTCTTATTTACCAAGCATGATATTCTTCTCTAGGAAATGGTCTCTCCCAATAATATAACCAAAGTATGAGAGACAAAGTCTGGCCATTATTGTTTCTAAGGAACCTTCCAGCTGTACTTCCTCCAAGACAGATTTGGTCATTCTTCTGGCAGTCTACATACAGTATATTCATTATTCTTCATCAACACCACAATTCGAAAGCATCAACTCTTCTTCAGTCTTCCTTATTCACTGCCCAGCTTTTACATAATTATAAGACTATTTAAAAGAAAATGACTTGGGTCAGGTGCACGGTAGTATTCAAAGTGACATCTTTGTTCTTTAACACTTTGAAGAGGTGTTTTGCCCAATTTTTGTATCTTAGATGGCACATGAAAACTGTTAAGACTCCAGGCACTAAATACCAAAGTAGGAGCTACAGCAGAAGCACAAAACACGGTATGAAGGCACTTACCTGGGATTACCCATAAAACATGATCTTAAATCTCCAAACCAAGAAAACAAATTCCATGAGATGTTTGGTTGTACATAAGTAGCCTCAAGAGCTGCTCTTTTTTCTTTTTTCTATTGTTGTAAATAATTTTTTACACAATTTTTACTAATTCAGCTTTTACAGGTGTACAACTTGTTGAAACCAGTTATATTATTTTAATGACTGCAAATTTTTGATCATCAAAACTGCTCTAGGGGGGATATCTATAATTCCTGATTATAAATTGGATCAAGGCAATAAAAACCTTCTGCTTAGGGCATGACAAGGCAGGCATAAGCAAATTTTTGGCCTATTATATGGTAATATTATGCCAAAATATCCCTAATAAATAAATAAATAATAGATAGATAGACAGACAGATAGACAGATGATAGATAGCTAAGAAATTATGGTGTGAGAATTATATCAATATTTTAGATATTGAAGATAAGTTTAATGTTATGTGCATAATCAATGAAGAAAGGAAATGATGAATGAATGAATGGATTAATGAATTAATCCAAGCTGGTAGATGAACTCAAATTTCTCTGGTTCTAATCTTTTTGTCTCCCGATTGCAGGATTTAAGTCATTATAAATCAATTTAACTAACTTGTAGTATCTGTCTTCAAATATTGTGGAACATGAACTGATAAGAAATCATGTTATGAATGACTACCACATATTCCAAACTGGCCATAGTACCATGTTCCCAAATTCTAAAATTGTATTTAATGACCCACAATTTTTCTGTGATGACAATTCTAATTACATGATGAGTGACTATGGCTAATGTCCTGTTTGATGGGATACGTGATGAGAATAAAAAAGAATTAGAGTGAAGAACGCACAGATCAATTAATAGTCAAGAACATGGTCATATTTTCTGTCATTAAAATACTTCAGACTAATAAACCACCATACCTTGTCTGTGAAGAGAAGCTACAGTTGCTTAAATAAAAAAGGAGAAAAAAAGATACGGTGATCTAAGAATTCCTATACCAACTTGCAACCAAACCTCATGTTTTCAGCCTTCTACTCATGTTTTCGGGAACTCTGGTGCTATAGTGCCTAAGGCATTTGACTGCTAACCAGAAGGCTAGCGTTTCAAACCCACCAACCACTCTTCAGAAGAAAGGTTGGGCAATCTGCTTCCATAGTGATACTGCCTTGGAAATCCAAGGAGGGGTTGCTAAGCGTTGGGTCTGACTTGATGGCAGTATGTTTGGTTTTTTGGTTTACTCATGTTTTCAGACCTATTACTCAAATATCAAAGTTTCATTTAAATTATTTAACTTAAAGAGTTGTTGTTGTTGTTGTTATGTGCCATAGAGTCAGCCCCAACTCATAGTGACTCCTCCTTGGGTTTCTGAGGCAGTATCACTGCAAAAGTAGATTGCCCAACCTTCCTTCCGAGGAGTGACTGGTGGGTTTAGACCTCCAGTCTTCTGGTTAGCAGTCAAGTGCCTTAGGCACTATGCAACCAGAGCTCCCAATTTAAAGAGTAATTTATTTAAAGTTTAATTTAAATTATTAAAAGTTTAATTTAAATTATTACAATAATTTTGAAAATGTAGTTTAAGTAAAACAGATCAGAAGATAGCTCTTCCTGTTAGGAAAGAGTAAATCATAAGGAAATTAAATCCAGCCATAAACAATAGAAAGAATTATCCTCCTGCTGTAATAAGTAGAAACCTAAATAATAAAAACAACTATTTTTATATATTTGGTAGTAGGATCATTAGACTGGGTTCTCTAGAGAAGCAAAAACAGTAAAGTTTATATATAGAGAGAGAGAAAAAGAGAAATTTATCTTAGGAAAATGGCTCACACCCTTATAGAAGCTGGCAAGTCCCAAGTTTGTGGATCAAACATCAAACTGGAGGCTTTTCCCAACTAACACAGCTGCAGGGGCTGACGAGCTCAAGGTTGGCAGGCAGTATATTAGTTGTTGACTACAACAAATGACGAATTCACGATCTCCAGGCCAAAAGGTGGATTGTTTGCTAACGGACAGTTGTAGGCAACACAACAGAATCCTGATCCACAGAAGAGTGTCTCTTGTCCCAGGATGTCCATTTATACACTGGGAGCAGGCCACAGCCCTGGGGAAACTCCCTTTCAAGAGATTGGCTGCTCAAAACATATACATCTGATTCCATCATTGGAACAATCCACATTACAATTGCTTAAATCACACAGAATTGTGGTCCAGCCAAGTTGACACACAGCTCCAACTATCACAAGGATGCACAGAATTGTTATCCTTTTGAGAAAGAAAACAAAGTAAATGAACATATCCTCCTAAGGCTTTCTGACTGGAGCCAATTATGGAAGTGCCATGCAAGAATCTTGTTGAGTTTATGAAGGAGAAATCAAATGTCAAGAACGCTACATGGGCTAAAATATATTAGGCAGAGTGTTGGAAATGAGGAAATTAAACAAAGCCAATGTTCCAAAAATTCTCATGGGATTCTCTTGATTGATTGATTGGCTAAACATCAATCTGCACATGTACAATTCTGGGTTCACATAATTTTTTTTTTCTGTTTTTCTTTCAGCACATTAAAGATGTTCTTCTGTTGTCTTCTAGCTTACATAATTTCTGGTGAGAAGTCTGCTGTTAGATATATACTATTTCTTTTTTTGTCTGGCTCCAAATGTTTACTTCTTTATATTATTTTATTTTTTCTTTATCTGGCTGTCTTCAGGATAAACTCTTCATCTATAATATTAAAAATTCTGAATATGGTGTGTCAAGGTATTTTTGTGAGTTTTGTGTTTATATATGCTAAATGGAAAAAATACTGAGGTATTTAGGCATGGCCAAGAGCAAGATCTGGCTGTAGACATGGCCAAGAGTGAGACCTGTCTGTGGGTATTTCCTAGAAGGAGCTAAGAGCTGTCTTTGTTGGAAGCTGTCCTTACTGATGAACTGTATCCTGTCCCCTGAGTTATATCCTGTTAGTTCCAAGTTGACTCTGCTCCAGAGTTGTAGCCTTTTGCTTCCCTAATAAACATCATAACTGTGAGTTTTGTCTGTGTGTTTTCTGTGGCCATTGCAATGATTTATCAAACTGAGAAGAGAAATAGCAACATGAGGAGGTATAGCTGGTTTTAGAATAGGTAAAAAACTTGCAGATTAGAGGTATATCTGACCTTCATCTCATAAAAATCAGCTTTGAGGTGATACTTATCCTTCCCTTTCCTCCTGAATTTAGAGAACTTCTGACACTACTAAATTTACAATGCCCAGCATACATTGCAAAGGGGCTTGTTTTTGTAGATAAATATGTTAAGTACATGGTATACCAGACAAAGTCTAAGGCACCAACTAAATCTAAAAGCATGAAGATGGCATTAACCTCTTTTCAAAAAACAATGTAAACTTCACATTATCTCTGTAGTACATTGAGGGAGAGAAAAATAATCAAAGATGTAAATGATTTAAATAGATAACACAGTAAAATACTAGATACATGCATTGAGTATATCCTTTGAGTGAGGCACTACTCCAAATACTTAAAAAACATTATTTATTTAATCTTTCCTGCTGTATCTGGTAAGTATTATTAGCTCTTGATTTTCACTTACCAGTATTGCCCTCTAAGGAGCTCTGGCAGCACAGTGCCTAAGTCATTTACTGCTAACCAGAAGGTTGGTAGTTCAAACCCACCAGCTGTCCCATGGAAGGAAGAAGGGGCAATCCACTGCCATAAAGATTTACTGCCTTGGAAATCCAATGAGGGTCACTATGAGGTCATTTAACATCCTGTTAGTATTAGGAACTCTGGCAGCACAGTGCCTAAAGCATCTGACTGTGAACCAGAAGGTTAGCAGTTTAAACTGAATCATGATAATCATGGTGTTCTTGTTACCTAGTGTCTCTATAACCGAAATACCACAAATGGAATGGCTTGAACAAATAGGAGTTTATTCTCTTAAAATTTTGGAGGCTCTAAGTCTGAGTTCAAAGTGTCAGGCTCTAGGAGCTGGGTAAAAGCCCCTCAACCTTGGATTTCAGCTCTGCCTCCTGTTCCAAGCCCACTGAAGCTGGAGGTTTTTCCTCATTCACATAGTTGCTGGCTGCTGAGGCTGACAAGCCCAAGCTTGACAAGTAAAAAGGCACAGTCCCAATGTCACCAAACAACATGGCAGGCCACTAATTCAAGTCCAGAAGTCCCAAGATTGGCAAGGCATGGCAGACTGTTGAATAACGACTTGGCTACATTCAGGGTTCAAGTGTGCCAAAAGGCTAGAGACTGTTCCCAAGGCTTCTCCTTATATACAGGAAGCAGACTGCATCCTTAAGACAGCTACTCAGCTTCTCACAGTAGATTTCACCATGGAGTTGATTACCAGTCTCATCATGGGGAATACTATATCCAGCTGCCCAGCCACTCAACCAGGCCCAGCCAAGTTGACATGCAACCTTAACTACCACACATGGTATGCACTTTGTGATGTCATGAACAACAATGATAATAATAATAAAAACTCCATTGCCATGGAGTTGATTCCAACACACAGTGACCCTATAGGAACTTTCCAATATGGTTTCCAAGGCTATAATTCTTTACAGAAGCAAATGCTGGTGAATTAAAACTATCCACATTTTGGTTAGCAGCTGAGAGCTTAACCACTGCGCCACCAGGGCTCCTGTCATAAATAATAGAGTTATTAAATCTACTGTACACTTTATTCTTTCATTTACACAATTTGTGAACTAGGTACTATTTAGTAGTCTAGCGATAACAAAACATTTAAGAAAAGAATCTATAAGTGAAAGAAATAGTTATATGTACCTAATCATAATACAAGTTGAAAGAGAAATATGAACAAAGGCTATCAGCATGCAGGTATTGGAGCAATTAACTCTGTAGATTGAGAGAAGGGCAATGAAAGCCTTGGTTAGCAATCACAGAAGGAGGTGATATTTAGCTTTGAGCTTACATAGAAATTCAACAGACAGAGAATTTAAGATGCCGAGATCAGTCTAGAGGAGAAGCATAAGCAAAAGAAACAAAATGTATAAAAATAATTCATTAAGAGTTTCAGTAATCACAACCATGGAATCTACGGGTGAGGAAATAACCTCAGGATAAGCCAAATATACATATACGTATGTTTATATATCATATAGTTATATATGTACTATATATATATCTTCCCAGGGATACAAGCAGCCTTTCACATCTTTTCAGTCATAATAATCCCAGCCACCATATTTCCAGTTACTGGTAAGATAAAACAGTTGTTGTAGATTTGATTTTGACTTATAATGACATCATTTGTGTCAGGGTTGAACTCAGCTTCATAGGGTTTCCTCATAATGGCTGATTTCTTGAAGGTAGATCACTAGGCATTTCTTCCAGGTACCTCTGGGTGGACTTAAATTTCCAATCTTCCCACTAGTAGCCAGGCACATTAACACTTGGACCCCTCAAGGACTACTATTCCCATGAGGTTTACAGTTACTGGAAATTCTAATAACCATGACAAGTCTCATAATAATATGTATCTTCACTTCCTTCAATCCCTGACTGCAGTCAGGTCACACAGATCATACATGAAAATAAGAATAAATCCCCATATATATCATCATATCCTATAATCTGAATCCAATTCTCACCTTTCCTGTCTTTCTATTGTGTTCTTTAAATTGTTTAGTTTATCATCAGCAAACTGTCTTGAAACCTCAGCTCTTCTCTATTTCCTTCAACTTTTCCTTTTTACTTAGTCACTTCCCTTGTTCTCTAGCACATGGCAAGGCTTTAAGGTGTATTTTTTTCTTGTTTATCCCTGATGATTCTAAACTGTCCTGTTTCCATCCTTAAAACACCAGGATCCTTTGATTTCCTTGTTGTCATGTGTTATTTTCTTTGAAGAATTAGTTTCAGTGGTAGAATAGTTGACTTCCATGCATGAGACTCAGGTTCAATTATAAGCCAATGCACTTCATTTGCAGTCATCTCTGAGTGTCAGTGGAGGTTTATGTGTTGCTATGATGCTGAACAGGGTTTAGTGGAGCTTCCAGAGTGAGACAGACTAGGAAGGAATGTCTGGCAATCTACTTCTGAAAATTAGCCAATGAAAACTCAATGTGACTGATAGCAATCTGGTCTAAAAGTGATGACGAGATGGCACAGGGCTGGGCAGTGTTTTGTTCTGTTGTGCAAGGAGTCAGCATGAGTTGTGTACACTCCTCAGCAGCTAACCACATTTCTTTACATTGTTTGTTGCTGCTATCTATCAATCATCTGTTGTTGTTGTGTGCCATTGAGATGGACTCGACTTATAGCAACCCCTCCTTGGGTTTCTGAGGCAGTAGCACTACAGAAGTAGATTGCCCCATCTTCCTTCCGAGGAGTGGCTGGTGGGTTTGAACTGCCAGCCTTTTGGTTAGCAATCAAATGCCTTAGCCACTATGCTACCAGAGCTCCACCAATCAATCATCTAGGAACCTTCATTAATTGATGACTTAATTACTTCCAATATGACTACTGTATTTATGGAGATTCTAGCTTTCTAAATTCTGATATTATAAGTGCTTGTTCTCCTTAGATCCAGTATTTTTTTTCATCCTCCCTCAATTCAGTCATACTATAATTTCAATAATCCACTTCCAAACTACCATGTTGTTGTTGCTGTTGTTAAGTGCCATCGAGTCTTTTCCGACTCATAGCGACCCCATGCACAGCAGAACGAAACACTGCCCGATCCCGCGGCAGCCCCACAATCCCTGCTATACTTGAGTCCATCACTGCAGCCACCATGTCAATCCATCTCGTTGAAGGCCTCCCCCTCTTTCGTCGACCCTCCACCCTACCAAGCATGACATCCTTCTCCAGGGAATGGTCCCTTCTTACAACATGACCAAAATCGGTGAGACGAAGTCTGGCCATGCTTGCTTCCAAGGAGCATTCTGGCTGCACTTCCTCCAGGACAGATCTGTTAGTTCTTTTAGCAGTCCATGGTACTTTCAGCATTCTTCACCAGCACCACAACTCAAAGGCATCAACTCTTCTTCTGTCTTCCTTATTCATTTTCCAGCTCTCACATGCATATGAGGCAATTGGAAATATCATGGCTTGTGTCGGCACACCTTAGTCCTCAAGGAGATATCCTTGCTCCTCAGCACTTGAAACAGTTCCTTGGCAGTTGACTTTCCCAATGCTACACATCGTCTAATGTCCTGACTGCTGCTTCCGTTGGCATCTATTGTAGAACCAAGCAACGTGAATTCTTTGACAACCTCAATCTTCTCTCCATTTATTGTGATGCTGCTCCTTGGTCCAGTTGTGAGGATTTTTGTTTTCTTTATATTGAGACGTAATCCATACTGCAGACTGTATTCTTCAACTTTCATCAGTAGGTGCCTTCAGTCATCCTCACTTTCAGCAAGCAAAGTTGTATCCTCTGCATATCTCAGGTTGTTAACGATTCTTCCTCCAATCCTGATACCACGTTTTTCTTCATATAGTCCAGCTTCTTGGATTATTTGCTCAACATATAGATTGAATAAGCCCCAGGGATACAGGTGAGGAGAGACAACTCAGGGAGGCCCAAAGCAGCAGGCCAGAAGAGCAGGAGAAAGGGGATTAAAAGCCAGGAAGCCAGAGAGAAGAGCAATCAGCCAAAGGGATTAGGTGAGGAGAGGAAACTCAGGCCCGCCCAAAGCAGCAGGACCAGAGAGCAGGAGAAAGGGGATAAAAGCCAGGAACCCAGACAGAGGAGCAGTCAGCCCCAGGGACAACTCAGGGATGCCCAAAGCAGCAGGCCAGAAGAGCAGGAGGAAGGGGATTAAAAGCCAGGAAGCCAGACAGAGGTACAGTCAACCACAGGGACCCAGGTGGGGGTGATACAAGAGGTCTCCAACAGCAAGACAAACTTGTCTGTCGGTTTGTCCCACTGTGGTGACGTGTAGACGTGAGTTTTGAGGCTGAGTCTCTGGTGTTTAAAACCCAGCGAGATGCACCTGGTGCACAGGTAACAGCCCAGCTTATAGACTGAGACAGAGTAGGAAGAAGAAAGAGGCCGTCCACTTCTCAAAGAATTGGCCAGGGAAAACCTTATGAATAGCAAAGAAACACTGTTTGGCACATTACCAAACTACCATATCCCTTCCTTTTTGATTCCTAACTATTTTTTCCTAATCCAGCATCCTCCAGCTTCATCAATACCAGAACTTGTTTCACTATTTATTACTTTCCGTGCATTTCCTTTTGTGGCATGTAATCCATTGTCATTAAATTTACTCCTAGGTCAACACATTTAATGTACTCCTCTTTCTTATTCACTGCAAAATTCCATCTCTGGTTAAATTTAACTATGTGCTTTTCTATACCTTTACATAAATAAAGGATTCTGGGAGAAATATTATACAAAAATTTTTAATGGATAAATTTCTGACCACAAATTTCAAATGAACACATTTCTGGAAACAAATTTTTCATTTTGGCACACAATATTAAAACATAGCATCAATAGCAAATTTAATTTGCTGCTCTCCAGTACTATCATTTAATATCTCCTCTTTTACTAAGTACTAAATTTCCTAACCATTCTCAGCTAATGACTTCTCTACATACTTCATAGAGAAAATAGGATCGGCCAATAGGAGTTATCTTCAAATACAAACAACTCTAGCTTAAATGTAATCCTACCCACACATTTTGTTCCTTCATTACCATGGAAGAAATATTTGTGCTTAAATTTAGTATCCCATCTCTCTGCTCCTTCCTTGGATTTAATTTTGTGTCATCCTCTGAAGGGCTTTCTCCCTACAATCTCCTCTTTCTCTGTTGTATCATTTGTTTCTCCCTTTTTTTTCAAACTTGATTAAACTCACTATCATAGAAATATTTCTTAATATTATTTACTTAAAAAAATACTAAGTCTCAACTCTGGTTTTGCTATTTTAATTTACTACCAAGTTTCCCTGCTCTTCTTCAGAACTAAGCACTTAAAATGAGTTTTCTATGTCTTCTTTCTCTATTTCCTTTATCTTTCAAGTCAACTTCAATACTGCCATTTTACCCACACCATTCAATTGCAATGATTACTATCAAATCAATTAAAAAAAAAAATCTGATTTCAAATCATAGCAACCTCATTGGATTCCCAAGCCTATAAATCTTTACAGAAGCAGAAAGCCTCATGTTTCTTCCACAGAGCAGCAGGTGGGTTCTAACTACCAAACTTTTGGTTAGCAACCAATGCCTTAACTACACTACTGGAGTTCCTTATCAAAACAGACAATATCCACAAAACTAGATTTCACTTCAGTATTTGGATTCTCATTTTACAATTCAACAGTATTTGGCAAAGCTGACCACATCTAATTTGAACATCTTTCTTTCTTTGGTTTCAGTGACATCATACTTGGATGTTTTTCTTTTTTAATCACTGTTTTTTCTTCCTGAGATTGCTGCCTTCTTCTCCACTGCTGTTTTTGGTAGCTGGCATTGAGTTAGTTGAAGATTCACAGCAATCCACGTGTGCAGAGTAGAACTGCTCCATAGGATTTTCAAGGCTGTGACCTTTCAGAAACAAATCACCAGATCTGTCTCCCCGATGAGCATATATTTGGGTTAGAACTGGCAACCCTTTGGCTAGTAGTCAAGTGTTTAACCTTTTCTGCCATCTGGGGACTCTGCCTCTCCCACTGTAGATCTCAAAATGTTTTAATGACCAGGGTTCTAGTCTTGGTCCTCTTTTCCATCTACATTGTCTTCTCAACTAATCTGATCCAGTAATTGAAGTAATTGACTTTATAGTACTCTATATAAATTGATTACTCTCAGCAAGACTTCCAGAGTATGACTTTTATATGTGAGTCAAATATGTAGATTTGTCTACTCAAAACTATCAAATGGACTTCATTTCATTTAGAATAAAAGCCAAGTCTTTACAATGTGGTCTGGTCCCCATTACCTCTCTGACCTCTTCTCCCACTACTCTCTCTCTCTCTCTCTCTCTCTCACTCAGTCTACTATTTAAAAAAAAGAAAAAAAAAATCCATTGCTGTTGAGTCAATTCTGACTCGTAGTGACTCTGTTGAACAGACTAGCACTGCCTCACATGGTTTCCAAGGCTATAAATCTTTATGAAAGCAAACTGTCTAATTTTCCTTCCATAGAGCACCTGGTGGTTTCAAACCTCTGGTCTTTAGGTTAGCAGTTGAGAGCTTAACCACTGCATCATCAAAGATTTTCACTCTGCCACAGCCACATCCAACATCCTGGTATTCCTCAGCAAGCTGGGTATGCTTCTGCCTTAGGACATTCACATAGGCTGCTCCATGGAGCACTATTCCCACAAATGTCCACATGGCATATTCCTTCTACTTTCAAATTTCTGTTCAAATGCCACCTAATGTGTTCTATTGGGAACTCTTATTCCCACTGGTCCCAATCTTTCTTTTCCATGAAATTTATTTCCTTCTTTCATACTATACAGCACATTTATATTTATTTGCTTTAAACTTATTTTCTGTATTCTACCACTAGATTACATGACCATGAGTCATTGAATTTTTGTTTGTTTTGCTGACTAATAAACTAAAGTGCTTACAATATGCCTTCTTCCATATAGTAGACTTTCAAAATGCATCGAGTACACGAAATTATCTAACCCAGACTACTGACTGCATACATATAATCTCTGATTCAATAGTACCAGTGTTGAGAGGGGCTCTTAAAGTAACATTGCAGAATTGTTGACTTCTTTCAGTCCAATACTTACCTCTAAGTCAAGAAATTAGAACTCCTATCTTCTCAATTGTTCATGTAAAAAACCTACGTATCCTGCTTGATGCTACTTTTACCCACATATCACATTCACTTGAACAACAGAGTCTTTGGTTTCATATGTAATCATTTTTCACCACTTTTACTGTTACAACTTTGCTCCCAGTCTTCATAATATCTTGCCTAAATTAAGCAGTAGCTTCCTAACTAGTCTCCATGTCTCTCCTCTTGCTTTCTATAAGAAGGCAACAAAATCTTTCTAAAACCTAAATTGTATCATGTTGTTACCATGCTTAAACAATTGCAATGGCTTTTCATTATATAAAGAAAGAAAAAATTTTAACATGGCCTGACGACTTATTAACTACCTATGATATGCAGATGACACAAATTTACTTGCTAAAAATGAAGAGAATTTGAATGAAACACTTACTGATGAAGATAAAAAAACTACATCTCTTAGTATGGATTACACATCAACATAAAAAAAAACAAAAATCCTCACAACTGGGCCAATAAGCAACATCTTGATCATCAGAGAAAAGATTGAAGTTGTCAAGGATTTCATTTTACTTGGATCAATCAATGCCTATTGAAGCAACTGTCATGTAATCAAACAACATATTATTGCATTGGACAAATCTGCTGCAAAAGACCTCTTTAAAACATTAAAAAGTAAAACTCTCAATATGAGGTCTAAAGTGTGCCTGATCTAAACCATGGTATTTTTAATCTCCTCATTTGCATGCAAAACTGATCAATGAATAAGGAAAACCAAATGAGAATGGATGCCTTTGAAAACATGGTTTTAGCAAAGAATATTGAATGTACCATGGACTGTCAGAAGAATAAACAAATGTGTATTGGAAGAAGTACAGTTAGAATGCTCCTTAGAACTAAGGATGGCGAGACTTGCTTCATGTACTTTGGAGCAGTCCCCAAAGAAGAAGGATATCATGCTTGTTAATGCAGAAGGTCAGCAAAAAAAAAAAAGGAAGACACTTACTGAGATGGATTGACACAGTGGCTGCAGTAACAGGTTCAACATGACAACTATTGTGAGAATGGTACAGGATCAGGCAGTGTTTCGTTGCTGTACATAGGATCTCTATGAGTCAGAAGAACCCACTTGATGGCGCCTCACAACAACAACATCATTCCTTACATGATCTATCTTGTCTCTTTATTTAATTTCATCCCCCTCAACTCTCTCCTTTGTTCTACAAGCTCTAGCCATACCAATATTCCAGTTTTTTTAGGGGGGTGGGGTGGGGGGTGGGGGTCCCTGCACACATCATGGTTTACCTTTGTATTTGCTATTCTTTTTGCTTATGATCCTTTTCTCCCAGATCAGTTACTACATAGTTCTATCTCATCATTCAGGCCACAATGCAGTATTACTTCCTCAGAGCAGTTTTCCTGAATTAAAATAGCATACCACCCCTTTCTGGTAACCCATTAACCACATAATACCATTTTAACATCTTTATTGCACTTTACAAAATTATTTACTATTTATTTATTTACATGTTTCCTTCTCCACTACTAGATTATCAGCTTCTTATCTAGTACATAAAACATAAGCCAAACTCCTTATGGGATATAATAATAGAGTGGATTTTCTTCTTTTTCATATATATGTCCATGTAAAATCTCAGATTTTCTTGCAATCTATTATTTTCCATCTTTCAGAAGGTGTGATAATTAATTATAACTTCAATGACATCTGTTTCAATAATGTTAAAAAAGATCACAAGTTCTAGAAAATAGAAAGAAAAAGAAACTAAAATGCCCTTTACTGATACTTTAAATAACATCGAAGTGATATAATAACATTGAAGATAACAAAAAGAAAGTTTGCCTTATCTTTAAATACTCTGGGCTTTGCTATTCTGGCTAGAGGTAAAATATATGTTATTTACTTGATGGATAAGAACATTTCGCTCACAAGAAATGAGTTTGTAATGAAAATGCTGGTACATTCTCAGTCACTAGGGCAAGAAGATGCCAACTTAATAACATTTCTATTGCTGTAACATCTTAGAAAATTATACACCTGGGTCTTTTGGTCTCAAAATATTCTAGACAAGAATACTGTCTTAACTCTTATTACTAGAGAGAGAACCTATATAGCATTCCCATTGATTGATCCTTCTGTCCTTTTCCCTTCTAAAATCTCTTTTCATATTGGAAAGTTGATATTAAGATTATTTCAGGCACATTTGGCTACTGTTAAGGTTAGTGGCACAATGGTTAAGTGCTCCACTATTAACAGAAAGTTCAGCAGTTGGAATCCACCCCAGCAGCTCTGCAGGAGAAAAGACTTGGCAGTCTACTTCCATAAAGATTACAGCATACAACCTTGTGGGGCAGTTCTATTCTGTCATATACTGTTGCTATGAGTCAGAATAGATTATATGGTACCCAACAACCACAACATTCCACCAACCATAGGTATTCTTATAATTGTATTTTATATCTATGCTACCTTTTACCTAATTTATATCTTATTTATTTATTTATTTATTTATTAGGATTTGGGTGAAGATTTACAGAGTAAATTCACTTTTCATACAGCAGTTCACATATACTTTGTCTCATGTCATTGACCAAAATTTACA